>NC_041388.1:586592873-586676745 GCF_002162155.2 Triticum dicoccoides
GGAGGGGGCGTGCAGGCGCGGCGGCGGCGTACGGTTGGGGCGGAGGGGGCGTACAGATAGGTCGAGTGGGGAGGAAGGGAGGGAGGGGAATTGGTGGAGTGGGGGGGAAGCTTACTAATGGTGCACGCAGCAGCGGTGCGCCATTAGAATGTTTTTTTGCCAAAAAGTAAAAAAAATAAAAAAAAATTACTGGCGCACTCTGTCATCGGTGCACCATTAGTAGTTCTAACTACTAATGGCGCACTTTGCCAGGATGCGCCATTAGTATATTTGAAAAAATGAAAAAAAAATTGTTTTACTAGTGGCGCACCTTTTGCCTGGTGCGCCATTAGTGTCTTCCACACTAATGGCGTATCTCCACCAGGTGCGCCATTAGAATATAGTAGTGGCGCACCACTTCTCTGGTGCGCCATTAGTGTCTATCCTATCTTTAGCCCTTTTCCTAGTAGTGGGAGATCTACATATCCGTATCGCCAAGCTTGCCTTCCACGCCAAGGAAAGTCCCTTCCGAACACGGGACGAAGTCTTCAATCTTGTATCTTCATAGTCCAGGAGTCCGGCTGAAGGTATAGTCCGGCCATCCGGACACCCCCTATTCCAGGACTCCCTCAGTAGCCCACGAACCAGGCTTTAATGACGATGAGTCTGGGCCGCAGATTGTCTTCGGCATTGCAAGGCGTGTTCTCCTCCAAATTCCGTGTACCTGTTGAATAAAGTCCGGTTTCTTGTAAACGTTGCGCTCCTCGGCTCCTACGCCCAATAATGGCAGTCTCCCACGTGTCAAACGAATATGAAAAGTCTGAGTGTTTTTACATCCACACCCTTAGCCACGTAAATGAGCCGCCCATTTAAGGGGACGAGGATTTAGATCCAAACCACACCTTTTCCCCTTCGCGAGTGTTCATCAGAGCGCATCCGACAAAGGTCCATACCACCATGGCCAGCCGTCGCAACTCCTCCTCTCGCCCTTCCAGCCCTCAGCCTGGATATTGGGAGAGATGCTCCATCCCGCATAGCGAGCTAGTGACGCTCCAGACCAAGGGATTTCTCCCCCCGACCTACATGGTCCCCGTTCAAGCCGGTCTTGCCATCTATAATGGCGGAGAGCAAGCAGAGAGTGCCCCTAATCCCTCCAAAGGAGAGCGGGTGTGCCTCGTCCCTTATTTAATAAGGGGGCTCGGATTTCCAATCCATCCATTTCTTCGGGGGCTCCTGGAGTTCTATGTCCTCCAGCTACACAATCTCACACCTGCCTCCGTATTGCATATCGCGGGCTTCGTAGCCCTCTATGAGCTGTTCGTGGGTGTTGAGGCTCATTTCGGGCTGTGGAAAGAGCTATTCTGCCTCGTGCCCCATTCTAAGAAGGGGTCAATATATCAAGTGGGCGGAGCCGAAGTGTGGCGCATCGCCGGGACCGGATATCTATCCGGAACCCCAAAGAAGGCGTCAGAGGACTGGCCTTCGGAATGGTTTTACATAGAGGACGTCCCGCTGCCGGATCCTGTCCGGATCGGCCTCCCTGAGTTTGACAGTGCCCCACTAAAGAAGAGCCTAAGTTGGCGTCCACGGAGCCCTCTGTGACGCCCCGAGACCGATGCGCCATGTGTCTTCCAGTTATTCGTTGTTGTTGCCATGTCATTCGCTTGCGTGTTGCATCTTGTCATTGCATCATATGCATTGCATCATCATGTTTTCAAAACTTGCATTCGTCCGGGTTCTCCGAGTTCTTTCCGTTGTCCGTTCTGAGCCCAGATACACTTGCATGCGCCCGCGACATGTCCGAAATATTATTTTATAAGTGGGCGGAAAATGTTCTAGGAATGGGTTGAAAGTTGGCATGCGGTGTTGTTTTGTTGTCAGTAGACCGCCTGCCAAGTTTCATCACATTCGGAGTCCGTGTAGCAACCAGACCTCAAACAGTCTGATCTCTGTGCTCCGGTGTCATCCCCGGATCAGTAATGCTGACACCACACAGTACTCGGAGGATTTATAGAAGAGTAGCAATCACACACTTATCACATCGAGTGTGTCAAAAGAGAACTTATTACAATAAATATGGCTTAAGGCCATCTAATAACAATAACAGCCGAAGGCTTGGAAGATAAGTGAGTCCATCGACTCCAACGGCATCACTGAGTATAGAACCACGGCCTAAAAACTCCTTAATCTTCATCTGAAAAGTCTGCAACATTAATGTTGCAGCCCGAAAACGGGTCAGCACATGGAATATGCTGGCAAGGTAACACATAGAGAGTAATGGAATGAAACAGCTATACTATATGCATATTTGGCTGGTGGAAAGCTCTATGGTTACAGTTTTGCGTAAAGCCAATTTTTCCCTACTTCAAAGGAATAAATTTAATTACTATCATGGTGGTTGTTAAACATTGAGAATGGTTGACATCATTCTCAATCCCAATTAAGCATCATCATTAAACATAACCCAACAAAATTAATTTAGAGCAACATGTTGAGATTCACATGCAAATCCAAGTACTAGATACTCAAGATGTCCATAACCGGGGACACGGCTAACCATGATTAGTTTATTACACTCTGCAGAGGTTTGTGCACTTTTCCCCACAAGACTCAATCGCCTCCGTTTGGTTTCTCGCACTACATGGTGTTTGAGAAGACGGATGACCGAGACATAGTTTTTCAGAAGCGCTAGCACCTTACGATCGGGTAGACCGTACCACCTACATCCCCTACATCTGCTAGTCTACCATTGTAAGAGTTCACACAACTTAGTCAACTATGCTAGAGCCCATAATAGCTTGTGGCTGCACACAAAAGTTTCTAGTATGAATAGTCTCATGATCCCTTTGAGCCTGGGTGGCGGTCCAAAAGAAAACAGGCAAGTCCTGGAATACCCAGGTGCCTCAATCCACCCAGATGTGTGTTTAATTTGCCACATTAGATAAACCATTAATTAAAAATCTCACATCTGTCATGGATATCACTCACCCAATCCACGTCTACTAGCATAGCATGGCATCATAAGCAAACGTAGAAGTAACTCCCAAAGGTTTGATAATAACAGGTAATAGGTACTACCTCAAGTACTTCCCTTCCCACAATTTAATTAGATCCTAATCATGCAATGTGTGAAGATTGATCTAATGCAATAAAACTGGGTAGTAGAAGAGGTATGATCAAAGTGTTACTTGCCTTGCTGATGATCCGGGAAACCTAACGATTCGAAGTAACAGGCGGCGCACTCCGGGTACTCTATCGCAAACAAACAAACAAGCATACAATAAGTACTCATCTAATGCACAGGTAAAACTCAAATAAGAGATCTAACCAGAAGGTTCAACTTAAGAACTCCGGTTGGCAAAAAGAATCAAATCGAACGAAGCAACGAAAGTCAAACGGCGAAAGAAAACAACTTCGTTCTAGTAATCTGGATCTAGGGCAAATTTTACAGTAGCAAAATCTTCTTTAAGTTGGTTAAATGGATAGAGGGTTTCGAGACGAATCCCTAGGCGCTTGAATCGCCTGATTCTGATAAACGAGCGAAAAGTTATACTAAAATGAAAATCGGATCCGGAATCGCGATCAGAAAAATCGCGGATTTAATCCGAGAAAAAGAAAAACGACGAACGCCGATATTTTTTTACGACGTCACGAAAAACGAGGCGCGACGAACCTCGACGGCGGGATCCGGTGGCGGCGGCGGCGGACGTCGGCGGCGGCGGCGGCTAGGGCTGGGGCTGGCTAGGGTTTCCCTTGGGGTGGGCTGCCCCGGCTTATAAAGCCCCCCCCCCTCGGGCCAGAGTCCTAGTCGGACACGGCCCGTAGGTCTGTTCGCATTTTTTTTATTCCGCTCAGAAGAAAAATAAAAAGAAATACTAAACGGACTCCAAAGATTCCAAAATAAATTTTCACGGGCTTCTAAAATCAAGCCACACAAGGTGAACATTTATTTGGGACCTAAATGCTATTTTGAAAAACGCACTTTTTCCTAAATTCAAATAAAACACCGAAAACTCTGAAATAAAATTTTATTTGATTTTATTATTAAATCCTCAATATTTCTTTATTTTGGGAAAGTCATTTTATTCCCTCTCTCATATTTTTGTAATAGAAATAATTGATGATAAAATAAATAAAATCAAATGATCCTATTCTCAAAATTTGAGAAAACTCAAATATGAAAATAACGAAATCCCCAGCTCTCTCCATGGGTCATTGAGTTGCGTAGAATTTCTAGGATCAACCAAAATGCAAAATAAAATATGATATGCATGATGATCTAATGTATAACATTCCAAATTGAAAATTTGGGATGTTACAAACCTACCCCCCCTTAAGATGAATCTCGCCCTCGTGATTCGGGTTGGCTAGAAAATAGGTGAGGGTGGTCTTTGAGCAAATCTTCCTCTCGCTCCCAGGTGGCTTCATCCTCCGTGTGGTGGCTCCACTAAACTTTGCAAAACTTGATAACCTTGCTGCGAGTAACTCGGTTGGCAAACTCGAGAATCTTAATTGGTTTCTCCTCGTAGGTCAAATCGTTATCCAACTGAATAGTTTCCAAAGGCACTATATCTCTCAATGGTATGTCAGCCATCTCCACGTGACATTTCTTTAACTGAGAAACGTGGAACACATCATGTACTCCTGACAATCCTTCGGGTAATTCCAACTTGTAGGCCACTTCTCCCATACGTTCCAAAACTCGATATGGTCCTACAAATCGGGGCGCTAACTTCCCTTTAACTCCAAAACGCTTTGTTCCATGAAGTGGAGATACTCGAAGATAAGCTCTATCTCCGACTTCATAAACTGTCTCCTTGCATTTAGAATCTGCATAACTTTTCTGTCTGGACTGGGCTACCTTGAGCCTATTGCGAATCAACTTCACCTTCTATTCAGACTCTTTAATCAAGTCAGGTCCAAATAACTGGCGGTCTCCAACTTCGTCCCACGATAACGGTGTCCTGCACCTCCTTCCGTACAATGCTTCGAAAGGGGCCATCTTCAAACTGGTTTGGTAACTGTTGTTGTAAGAGAACTCTGCATATGGTAAATTATCGTCCCAACTAGATCCATAATCTAGCACACAAGCTCTCAGCATATCCTCCAAAATCTGATTGACTCTCTCGGTCTGTCCATCTGTCTGTGGATGAAAAGCTGTACTGAATTCTAGCCTGGTACCCAAAGTTTCGTGCAACGGCTTCCAGAACTTTGAGATAAACTGGGTTCCTCTATCCGATATGATACTCCTTGGAACTCCATGCAGACATACGATCCTGGTCATGTATATCTTTGCCAACTTAGCACTGGTGTAAGTGGTCTTTACTGGGACGAAATGAGCTACTTTCGTCAATCGATCAACTACAACCCAAATCGACTCATAGCCTGAACGAGTCATGGGAAATCCCGTGATAAAATCGATGCCTAACTTATCCCACTCCGATTCGGGTATCGGCACTGGTTGTAACAATCCTGCTGGCTTCTGATGCTCTTCCTTTACTCTCTGGCATACATCACAAACTGCTACATACTCCGCAATATCCTTCTTCATTCCATTCCACCAGAAAATATCCTTCAAATCCAAATACATCTTGGTATTTCCTGGGTGAATTGAATACGGTGAGTCATGTGCCTCTTGCAAAATCAACTTCCTGATCTCCGGGTCATTGGGCACGTAAACACGGTCTTCAAACCATAGGGTGTCGTGCTCATCCTCACGAAATCCTTTAGCTTTTCCTTTGCTCAGTTTCTCCTTTATAGCAGCAATCTCCTTGTCAGCTTTCTGAGCTTCCCTGATTTTATCCATCAAGGTTGACTGAATCTCCAATGCTACTACATAGCCTCTCAGAACTATTTCCAAACATAGTTCACGAAGATTTACTGCTAACTCCTTAGGTATTTCTCCCGTCATTAATGTAATGACATGGCTCTTACGGCTTAATGTGTCAGCTACTACATTAGCCTTTCCAGGATGATAATGCAATTTCATATCATAATCCTTGATAAGCTCCAACCATCTCCTTTGTCTGAGATTCAACTCCTTCTACATGAAAATGTACTTCAAACTCTTATGATCCGTGTACACCTCACAATGATTTCCAATGAGGAAATGTCTCCATGTCTTCAATGCATGCACTACGGCTGCTAACTCCAAATCATGCGTGGCATAATTCAACTCATGAGGCTTCAGTTGTCTTGAGGCATATGAAACAACTCTCCCTTCCTGCATAAGCACTGCTCCAAGTCCTCGACGTGAAGCGTCGCAATACACCTCATAATCCTTGGTCTGGTCTGGCAAAATCAATACTGGTGAGGTAACCAAACGTTTCTTCAATGCCTGGAAACTAGCCTCACATTCCTCTGTCCATATGAACTTGGTATCCTTCTTCAACAACTCAGTTATAGGCTTCGCAATCTTTGAGAAATTCTCAATAAATCTCCGGTAGTATCCTGCGAGTCCAAGAAAACTCCGGATCTCTCCAACTGTTGTTGGGGCTTCCCACTTGGTCACGGTTTCAACTTTAGCAGGATCTACTACTATTCCTTCTCCAGATATAACGTGTCCGAGGAATCCTACTTCCTTCAACCAAAACTCACATTCGCTGAACTTGGCATATAATTGATGTTCTCTGAGCTTTCCAAGTACCAAATGCAAATGCTCCTTATGCTCCTCTTCATTCTTCGAATAAACCAGGATATCATCAATGAACACTACGATGAACTTATCCAAAAACTCCATAAACACATTGTTCATCATGTTCATAAAATAGGCAGGTGTGTTAGTCAGACCAAATGACATAACGGTATACTCGTACAGCCCATACCTGGTGGTAAAAGCTGTCTTCGGAATATCCTGTTCTCGAATCTTCAACTGGTGGTATCCTGATCACAGATCGATCTTGGAAAATACCTTAGCTCCTTGCAATCGATCAAACAGATCATTGATTATTGGTAGTGGGTACTTGTTCTTGATCGTTACTTCATTCAATCCTCGATAATCAACAACCATCCTTAACGATCCATCCTTCTTCTCCACTAGAAGTACTGGCGATCCCCAAGGTGAAGAACTTGGGCGAATATATTCCTTTATCCAGTAACTCCTTAATCTGCTTCTTAATTTCCACCAAATCCTTTGCTGGCATCCTATATGGTCTCTTTGATATTGGCCCTGTGCCTGGCAATAGCTCAATCAAAAACTCAATATCTCTATCCGGTGGCATGCCTGGCAACTCCTCTGGAAATACATCAGGGAAATCCCTTACCACTGGTACTTCCTCCTGCACAACTCCTGTTAGGCAATTTACTTGAGTCCTCTTTGGCACATGCCGGGATACATACTTGATCCTTCTCCCTTCTGGTGTGGTAAGTAAAATTGACTTACTAGCACATTCTATATTCCCTTCATACTTTGATAACCAATCCATGCCTAATATCACATCCAATCCTTGGAATTCCAATACTATTAGGTATGAGGGAAAAACATAGTTACCAATCCTTAATGGTAACCGGTCACACCATAGACTAGACACATACTATGCTCCGGGCGAGGTTACTAACATGGGTGACCTAAGGGCTTGGGTTGGTAGGTTATACTTATCCACAAATCCCCTTGAGATGTATGAATGCGATGCACCAGTATCAAAAAGAACGAGTGTAGTAAATGACTTAACAAAAAACTTACCTATTACTGCATCGGGCTGAGCTTCAACCTCCTCCACGCTAACGTGGTTCACCTGTCCCCTGTTGAAAGGGTTCGGCTTCTTCCCAGAACTTCCATTGCTATTTCCATTTTGCAATTCAGGACATTCATTTGCATAATGTCCTGTCTTCGAACACTTAAAACAAGTGACTTGGCTCAAGTCCTTCTTAGCTGGGGTTGAGGGGTTGGTGCGGTTCTGGCCGTTGCTTCCTCCATTGCCATTACCATTCTTGGTGCCATTGTGATTGTGCGAGCTACCTCCTCCATGGGTATGCTGAAAATGTCCTCACGGTCTAGGGGTAAAACGTGGCTTCTGCTAAGCTCCTGAATTGTACTTTCCTTGTCCATACTTCCTCTTGCGGTTCTCAATCTCCTGTTGCTTCCCTTCAATCATAAGAGCACGATCTACCAACTCTTGGTAGTTGTTGAAGGTTGCTACCATCAACTGCATGCTCAACTCATCATTCAGTCCTTCTAGAAACTTCTCCTGCTTAGCTACATCCGTAGCGACGTCATCTGGGGCATAACGTGCTAACTTACTAAATTCCTCCACATACTGGCCAACTGTCCATCCTCCTTGGCGCATGTTGCGAAACTCACGCTTCTTCATGGCCATAGCTCCTGCTGAAACATGTGCAGTATGAAAAGCCTGCTGAAACTGGTCCCATGTGACAGTGTCGACAGGGAAAGTGGCTGTGAAATTCTCCCACCATGATGCTGCGGGTCCTTCTAACTGATGTGCGGCAAACTTCACCTTCTCCGCATTTGTGCATCCTGCTGTGGTCAACTCCCTAGCTATCTTGCGGAGCCAATCATCTGCTACTATCAGCTCGGTGCTACTGGAAAACACCGGCGGATTCAGCCTAAGAAAACGGGCTAAGTGGTCAACAGGTGGTGGTGGTGGTGGGTTGTTGTTGTTCCCCTGATTCTGATTCTGGACCAGCAACTGCATCAATGTGTTCTGCTACTGGATCAACTGGGTGAGCTCCGGTGGAAAGGCAAATCCGGGGTCACGTCTCGGAGGCATCTGAGGGTTTAGAAAAGATGAGATATAAGAATAGAGGGGTCGAAAGAGAAAACACTACCCATATGCACATGAGGCAAAACAAACAATTCACTTCAATCAATCAAACAAAGGCATACAATCGATCTATCTATCGCAAAAGTGCTCGGACTACTATATTTACATGGTGGACTACTACTACTGATGAGGTGGTCTACTAGAAATATTCTACGGTCGTTGACTCCATAATATCTGCTCCAGCTTCATCAACATAGTCATCATCGCTACTATTTGTTTCCGAGTCGGTGCCGTCGATGATGATGTAGTCTTCCGGGCTAATCTCCTGGGGTTCTTCATCTTCATCTATTGGCGTAGGGCCTCCCATAAATATTCCAATCTTCTTGATTAGGTCGTCATTCTTCTCCACCAATACTTCCATTTCTTCTTCATAATCTTCACGTGTAGCCTTGAGTTCTTCCTCCAGTTCCTTGATTCTAGTCTTAGCCTTCTTCAGATCTATCATGCCGGCGCACATCTGGTTCTCCTGTCGTCAAATGTGCTAGTTTAGCTCCTGGATAAAAGCTGCGATTGATCTATCCTTCTTGATGCTGATCATCTCCCAGTGTTCATCTCGGCGCCCACAAATCTGGTAGATAGTATCCTTGAGATCCTTGCGGTAGACTTCTCCAATGCATCCCATGGCGATGTGAGCTGCCATGCTCTTTTCTAGACTCCAAGTTGGTGCATCAAAAGAAAACTCTATGGGCTCAGTGACTGGCATGAACGTCCTTCCTGGAACTTGAACTTGAATCATCCAGCGCTCTTCTTCAGGTAAAGTGGCGTTGTAGGTTCCTGTGAAGCTTGGTACTCCTATGTTCAGGTATCTAGTGACTTCCTTCAAGTGACGTCCAAAGGGTGTATCTTCATCCGGTTGCGTGAACTTGTTCCTTGCATCCGCCATCCTAAAGAGTAGAAAATATGAGAGGTCAGAATAGTGATCTAGGTCTTGTGCTTCGTGGTCGTGTCCTACAGTCAGTGTGTGCTCTGATACCATCTTTGTAGCGACCAGACCTCAAACAGTCTGATCTCTGTGCTCTGGTGTCATCCCTGGATCAGTAATGCTGACACCACACAATACTCGGAGGATTTATAGCAGAGTAGCAATCACACACTTATTACATCGAGTGTGTCAAAAGAGAACTTATTACAATAAATATGGCTTAAGGCCATCTAATAACGATAACAGTGGAAGGCTTGGAAGATAAGTGAGTCCATCAACTCCAACGGCATCACTGAGTATAGAACCACGACCTAAAAACTCCTTAATCATTGTCTGAAAAGTCTGCAACATTAACGTTGCAGCCCGAAAACGGGTCAGCACATGGAATATGCTGGCAAGGTAACACATAGAGTAATGGAATGAAACAGCTATACTATATGCATATTTGGCTGGTGGAAAGCTCTATAGTTACAGTTTTGCGTAAAGCCAATTTTCCCTACTTCAAAGGAGTAAATTTAATTACTATCATGGTGGTTGTTAAACATTGAGAATGGTTGACGGCATTCTCAATCCCAATTAAGCATCATCATTAAACATAACCCAACAAAATTAATTTAGAGCAACATGTTGAGATTCACATGAAAAGTCAAGTACTAGATACTCAAGATGTCCATAACCGGGGACACGACTAACGATGATTAGTTTATTACACTCTGCAGAGGTTTGTGCACTTTTCCCCACAAGACTCGATCGCCTCCGTTTGGTTTCTCGCACTACATGGTGTTTGAGAAGACGGATGACCGAGACATAGTCTTTCAGAAGCGCTAGCACCTTACGATCGGGTAGACCGTACCACCTACATCCCCTACATCTTCTAGTCTACCACTGTAAGAGTTCGCACAACTTAGTCAACTATGCTAGAGCCCATAATAGCTTGTGGCTGCACACGGAAGTTTCTAGTATGAATAGTCTCATGATCCCTTTGAGCCTGGGTGGCGGTCCAAAAGAAAACAGGCAAGTCCTGGAATACCCAGGTGCCTCAAGCCACCCAGATGTGCGTTTAATTTGCCACCTTAGATAAACCATTAATTAACAATCTCACATCTGTCATGGATATCACTCACCCAATCCACATCTACTAGCATAGCATGGCATTATAAGCAAACATAGAAGTAACTCCCAAAGGTTTGATAATAACAGGTAATAGGTACTACCTCAACTACTTCCCATCCCACAATTTAATTAGATCCTAATCATGCAATGTGTGAAGATTGATCTAATGCAATAAAACTGGGTAGTAGAAGAGGTATGATCAAAGTGTTACTTGCCTTGCTGATGATCCGGGAAACCTAACGATTCGAAGTAACAGGCGGCGCACTCCGGGTACTCTATCGCAAACAAACAAACAAGCATACAATAAGTACTCATCTAATGCACAGGTAAAACTCAAATAAGAGATCTAACCAGAAGGTTCAACTTAAGAACTCCGGTTGGCAAAAAGAATCAAATCGAACGAAGCAACGGAAGTCAAACGGCGAAAGAAAACAACTTCGTACTAGTAATCTGGATCTAGGGCAAATTTTACAGTAGCAAAATATTGTTTAAGTTGGTTAAACAGATAGAGGGTTTCGAGACGAATCCCTAGGCGCTTGAATCGCCTCATTCCGAGAAATGAGCGAAAAGTTATACTAAAACGAAAATCGGATCCGGAATCGCGATCAGAAAAATCGCGGATTTAATCCGAGAAAAAGAAAAACGATGAACACCGATATTTTTTTTACGACGGCACAGAAAACGAGGCGCGATGAACCTCGGCGGCGGACGTCAGCGGCGGCGGCGGCTAGGGCTGGGGCTGGCTAGGGTTTCCCTCTGGATGGGCTGCCCCGGCTTATAAAGCCCCCCTCGGGCCGGAGTCCTAGTCGGACACGGCCCATAGGTCGGTTCACATTTTCTTTTATTCCGCTCAGAAGAAAAATAAAAAGAAATACTAAACGGACTCCAAAAATTCCGAAACAAATTTTCACGGGCTTCTAAAATCAAGCCGCACAAGGTGAATATTTATTTGGGACCTAAATACAATTTTGAAAAACGCACTTTTTTCCTAAATTCAAATAAAACACCGAAAACTCCGAAATAAAATCTTATTTGATTTTATTATTAAATCCTCAATATTTATTTATTTTGGGAAAGTCATTTTATTCCCTCTCTCATATTTTTGTAATAGAAATAATTGATGATAAAATAAATAAAATCAAATTATCATATTCTCAAAATTTGAGAAAACTCAAATATGAAAATAACGAAATCCCCTACTCTCTCCGTGGGTCATTGAGTTGCGTAGAATTTCTAGGATCAACCAAAATGCAAAATAAAATATAATATGCATGATGATCTAATGTATAACATTCCAAATTGAAAATTTGGGATGTTACAGTCCGTTTGATGCCCCAATGAATAACTATAGCGGCATTATAGTCGGTCTAACGTCGGACGTTTTCGGTCTCCGGAAACAGTCGCCGGGCCTCCCTCTCTTCTCTTCACTTAGCTCGAGACCGTCTACACAGCTCTCTACCTACCGCCAGGTCCAACCTAACCTCTCTCGTCAGCCCGCAGCCCCCCTCATGCGTGTCCGAAAGTTGTCCCGGACCCGACCCGAGTAGTCGTCACCTTCGTGTCCGGATCATCCCCAAACATCTATAAAACATCTCCTTTTTCCTATTTGGTCTTCCTATCTTTTATTTCTCGCTCGTTCGATTAAAATCGGAGGATCCAAATAACCCTAACCAAAAATTCTCGTTGCTATATAAATAGATGGAACCCTAGTCCTGTCGCATCGATCCATCTAATCCTTCCGCCGCCGCCACCCATGTTCCTTGGGAGCTTGTCCCGTCGCCAACCAAATCCCCCTCGGGATCCATTCCCCAGCAACCATCGCTCGCCACCAACTCCTCCTTGCCTCGATCCAGCCCACAAGAGAGGAGCTCCTCCTCTGTTTTCTTCTCGAGGCCGCAGCAATAGCGCAGCTCCCGAGCGCACCTCACCTCTCTTCTCCTTGCTGATGGCTCCACCCTTGCCGGAGCACGCGAACTGCAGCAGCTCCTCGCGTGCCCCTGCTCCTCCCCAAGCATGCTCCAGCAGGCCGTCCTCACTACCCCGCGCCCGAGGCCCTGCCTTCTCCTCGTCCGCGCCAACCTAAGCCAGCAGGTCGCCGTCTCCTTGCGCCCCTTCTCCCTTTTTCTCTGGTTCTCCTCTAACCTTTGCTCTCTGCTGCTCATGAACCAGCGCCGGCCGCCGCCGTCCCGTTCGCCTTCCAGCGAGGCGAGGCACCAAGCTCCGCCGCAATTCCCTCTGCTGCTCTGCGTCGCGGCGCTGCTTTGCTTCCCAGAGGACCTCGACGAGAGCCTCGCTCGCGCCCCCTTCGTCCCGTCGCCCGGTTCCCGCCGCCGGCGCCCCCAAGTCCCGTCCAGCCGGCCTGGAACTTCTTCGCTGTCCGCCCAAGTCCGAGCAAGCCGTCGTCCCTTGAACCTGACCGTCTTCCTCTGCATCGAGCCAGTACGCTCGTCAGCATCGACCACGGCCCCGCGTGACCCGCCGCCCCACCAAGTCCCTGAGTCGTCGCGCGCCCCGCATCGCCTGAAGCCGCCGCACCAAGTCCCCTGCCTCACCTCTGCTCGTTCAAGGGAGGTGGACGACATGCCCGGTCACTCGCGTTGACCACACCCCGCCTGCTTCCCCTTCGGCCTCCAAGACCCAGCGTCGCCAGCAGCCTCCCAGATCCAGCCGGCCCGCTTGCCCCATCGGCCTGCCAAGCCTCTCTACAAATGGGCCAAAGCCCATGGTGAGCTGCCCCACAGCGCCTGCCCAGTTCGGCCCCTGTTCCAGATTCGGCCCGCATATGTTTTTTTTACAGATCTGCGATTTTGCCTATTATCCTGAGACAACAGTTTTGCGGTTTAGCCCCTAAACTTCATGCATATAATAACTCTCCAACCATGCATCATATGTAAAAACTTTATATATGAAAGTTGCTTAGAATTTTGTGTAGGATAATAATATCCAACTTTCATCTATGTTTAAAATATTTAAAATGATGTTTGGTTAAATTTACTCCTATGCCATGTTAAAATTCTTTACTTTGTAATTAAATAACCGTAGCTCCGATTTTAATAATCCTTATATGTAAATGGGGTAGGAAAATGCCTAGTTTAACATGGTGGCTTTACTTTGCATGGTTAACAACTCTAAAATTATGTTTAGGGCAGAACAGTACCAAACCTAATATATGCATATGAGGAGTTTCCGGAATTGGTGTTCGTTGTTTCCGGCCTCATTTAAACTTGACTAGATAGGTAGTTTTCATTTGCTTCACCCTCTTGCCATGCTAACAACATTTAATCTTGTTGGGTACATAAACGAGAGAGAACTAAATAAGTCATGTGGTGTTTCATCAATATGCAACTCGTTGCATATTGAGCTCCACCTAATTTGTAGAATTGCTTGTGCACTTTGCCATGCCATGCCTCATTAAACCAGACATGCATCATACTTGATTGTGCATCATGCCATGTCTATGTGTTGGTTGTTTATTATGTTGTTTGCTCCTTTCCGGTGTTGCTTCTTCGGGCTAGTTCTGATAACGTCGCGTTTGTGAGGAACCGTTCGACTACGTCTGTTTGACTTCTTCATGGACTCGCTCTTCTTCCTTGCGGGATTTCAGGCAAGATGACCATACCCTCGAAATCACTTCTATCTTTGCTTGCTAGTTGCTTGCTCTTTTGCTATGCCTATGCTGCGATACCGACCACTTGCTTATCATGCCTCCCATATTGTTAAACCAAGCCTCTAACCCACCTTGTCCTAGCAAACCGTTGTTTGGCTATGTTACCGCTTTGCTCAGCCCCTCTTATAGCGTTGTTAGTTGCAGGTGAAGATTGAAGCTTGTTCCATGTTGGAACATGGATATTTTGTTGGGATATCACGATATATCTTATTTAATGAATGCATCTATATACTTGGTAAAGGGTGGAAGGCTCAGCCTGATGCCTGGTGTTTTGTTCCACTCTTGCCGCCCTAGTTTCCATCATATTGGTGTTATGTTCCCGGATTTTGCGTTCCTTACACGGTTGGGTTATAATGGGAACCCCTTGACACTTCGCTTTGAATAAAACTCCTCCAGCAAGGCCCAACATTGGTTTTACCATTTGCCACCTAGCCTTTTTTCCCTGGGGTTAGGCCAGCCCAGGGTTCATCTTTATTTTAAACCCCACGGGCCAGTGCTTGTCTAAGTGTTGGTCCAAACTAGAGCCCCTTGCAGCGCCACCTCGGGGAAACTTGAGGGATGGTTTTAGTTGTACGGATTGCTTATCCGGTGTTGCCCTAAGAACGAGATATGTGCAGCTCCCATCAGGATGTTAGCGCATTGGGCGGTCTTGCTGGACTTGTTTTACCATTGTCGAGGATGTCTTGTAACCGGAATTCCGAGTTTGATCGGGTCTTCCCGCTAGAAGGAATATCCTTCGTTGACCGTGAGAGCTTGTGATGGGCTAAGTTGGGACACCCCTGCATGGATTGAACTTTTGAAAGCCGTGCCCGCGGTTATGGGCAGATGGGAATTTGTTAATGTCCGGTTGTAGAAAACCTGAAGTTGACCTTAATTAAAATACATCAACCGCGTGTGTTACCGTGATGGTCTCTTCTCGGCGGGGTCCGGGAAGTGAACACGGTGTTGGAGTTATGTTTGACGTAGGTTGTGCTAGGATCACTTCTTGATCATAGCTTCTCGAACATGCTTTGCCTTCTCTTCTCGCTCTCATTTGCGTATGTTAGCCACCATATATGCTAGTCGCTTGCTGCAGCTCCACCTCATACGACTACCTTACCTTTAAGCTTAAATAGTCTTGATCGCGAGGGTGTGAGATTGCTGAGTCCCTGTGGCTCACAAATACTTCCAAAACCAGCTTGCAGGTGCCGAGGTTACCATGCAGATGACGCAACCAAGCTCAGGAGGAGCTCGATGAAGATCTTGTCCTTTGTGTTGTTTCGTTCTAGTTGATCAGTAGTGGAGCCCAGTTGGGGTCGATCGGGGATCTGTGTAGCATTTGGGGTAGTCTTCTTTTATTTTGGTTCCGCAGTCGGACCTTGATTGTATCTGATTGATGTAATGCTTTATTCATGTAACTGTGTGAAGTGGCGATTGTAAGCCAACTATGTATCTCTTTCCCTTATGTATTACATGGGTTGTGTGAAGATTACCTCACTTGCGACATTGCTTTCAATGCGGTTATGCCTCTAAGTCATGCTTTGACATGTGGGAGATATAGCCGCATCGAGGGCGTTACAAGTTGGTAATCAGAGCCTTCCCCGACCTTAGGAGCCCCACTGCTTGATCGAATTAGCTGCCGTTGTTGAGTCTAGAAAAATGTTTTGAGTCATTAGGAATTATATATCAGAGAGTTTAGGAATTCTTTTTACTCCCCAGTCCCTTCATCGCTCTGGTAAGGCATCCTGACATAGAGTTTTGACTCTTCTCTTCTCAAATTTTCACTAATTTTTTTAGGATCACGCGGGTATTTTGGAATCATTCCGATGGTTTTGTGATGAGAACATTGTTCTTGGTGCCTCCTGACATTTAGGGGTTGTGGCAGTGTCCCAGGGAGTTGAGCTCCGAGGTGTTGTCGTCACAATTTTATCGTTGTAGTTCTGAAATACCTGAGTTTAGTTTCGCCGACATCGAAAATCTCTTTTATGCAGTTGTTGGTGAGATAACCTCGACGCAACCCAGTACTAGGGCGGGAGTTCAGGAGTATCGCCATAACTCGTATAACGGATTCTTTTCGAAGGTTGAGGTAGATGATTTCCGAAGGTTTCTTGGTTATGTGTTGAAGGATGGATACAGCTAGATGTAGGATTTGTTAGTTTTGGGTGAGATATTATGCTTCCCCTGTATCCCCAACACCTGATTGCATAACTGGAAAATTTCGGGAGTTTATAAGTGGGAATTCAAGTAGCTCTTATGATATCTTTTTGACAGATGTACGATATGAAATTGGGGTTCGACGTCTAGTGGTCCGCCTATCCACGGTTGGTTTTACAGTGGTCTCGTTGTGTCTTAAACAGTCCTTGGCTATGCCGACTCGGGGACGCTTCGTATGTCATGTGCACTGCCTTGTACATGATGGTGTTGTATAATCAAGCCCGTGTAGGCCCCACCATGAAAACTTCGGATAAAATCTCTATCATATGTTTGCTCCAGCTTATTTTGCAAGCCAATCCTTGTTTTGTTTTGAGATGTGGTATTCGAGTTGCTTCGAAGTCAAATGTTGATTCCATACCTTTCTCATAGTGGTGTTCTCATACTCCGATGTGAATACAAATCCTTCATGTTCATCAATATTGTTTTTGTCAATCCTTTTTAACCGGTGTGCTTCTCTTCAAGTGGGTCCGATCATTTCAACATCCGCAAGATCAAGTATCAGTTTCTTCTGAACGGTGTTTGTTTCATCCGTCTCCAAGTTGCCTTTGTTTTTCCCGCCCACCCACCCTTTTCCTTCAAGGATTCAGATTTCTTAATCAAGTATCCATCTTATTGATGTGAAGTCTTTCCATTCTTTTCCGTCAATGTTCTTATCCGGTGATTCTCATGAAGATGCTAAGGGATCTTCAAGTTCATCTTTCTTCATTCTTGTCTTCTCTGATGGTTTCAAATCAAGCTTTTGGTGTTGATCATATCCTTTTTCCTCGTTTCAAATGCCTTCTCTTGCCGGTGCACCTCATAACCATTCATTTCTCGCTATTCATTTATTCCGGAGTGCTCAAGATATCTCTAAGATTCGTGCTTACACTCTGCTTTCGTTCAAGCTCTTTCGAGGATGTTCCCTCATTCAAGTCATTTAATTCAACCGGTGCTTTCTCTCTTTTGAATCGTTCAATGGTGTTTCTTTTGAGTGGGCCCTAACCCACAGGTCTTTTCCCAGGATCTTAGCTGACTCTTCTTATTTTCCCGGAGCTAGCCTAAATTCATTTGAAAATTGACGTAAGAATGAATTATCATCAGTCTTATGTTTTTCTCCAACATCTGTCGAATTCTATTCATCATTGGCTCAACCTCTTTGTTTTGATTCTTCCAGAGTGTCTAAACAATTCATGGTGGTGTTCCTCATCGTCATTCTCTGCTTTTGAAGACCGAAGAAGATTTTTCTCTCAATCCTGCTCCATTCTCTTCAAGATTCGTGATTCTAGCTTGTTGCCATCCTCTTATAATTATTTTCGATTGTGGGAATTCTTTTCACCCATCCGGAGAATTTGATGAGTTTTTTCCATTCCTTTTCCCCGAAGGCCATCTTTTCAAATATCACTCATTCCCAGCTTTCAGCTCTCATACTCTAAATCATACCGGTGCTTAAATCAAGGATTCTCTAATCAGCTCATAATCTCTCTGTTCTCATGGATCTAAATTATCTCAAGCATCTTCGTTTATTTGCTAATCCTTCCCGGTGTTTCTTCATGTTTTATTCGTTCTTTTTCAATTCTTACGGTGGTTTGTTCAAGAGTACTTCTCTTTCGTTATCATACAAATTCATTCGTTGTTTCAATCCTACCGGTGTTTCATTGAAGACCTTCCCAAGTCTGATGTTATACTCTCTTAATCTTTTCTACGAGAATAAGTAATATGCCAAATCTGTTGATTGTCATCAATTTAATTTGGTGAAGGATAAGCATAATGTAATTCTTATTCTTGTCTTATCCAAGTGATTTAATTCCTTCTTCCGGAGGCTCATCAAGCTCTCGGTTTTCAATTGTTTTCATCTCCTCTTTTTTCCTGGAGTTCCAAGCTCTAATTATCACAGAGATCCATCTAAATCATTACAAGGTTTCACCTTTTGTTTCCAACTTCTCTTCATTTTCGTTTACCGGAGTTCTTCCTGAAGGTTCTTCATGATGGTTCATCAAGTATTTAATTCCTTCTCGAAGTGTTCGTCAAGATTCTTTTCAGGGGAACTCAAGTTTTCTTCTTCTTGCTATCCGGAGTGCTTCTTTCTTCTGTATCATTGGAGGTGGTATAAAGTCATTCTTGATAATTTGAGTTCATGCTTCATGATTCACATATTGTTAAGAATGAGATATTTTAAATCCATCAATCTCGTCATTTGAGTTATCTTGGGTTATATTTCACCTAAATCGTTCCCTAAGGATTTTGCTATTAATGGTGATAATATATGATCCAAGTTCTTCATCTATCCTCCCGGTGAAATAATTCTCTTGTCTCATCGGTCATACCAATCCAATTCTTTTCCCGTGAGTGGCAGTTTGTCACCTCAAAATTTGACATGTATGCCATAAGACCATATCAAGCATATTCTTTTCATTGTTGGTTTTCCAACAACTTCGTTTGACCCTTCTCCTAAGGATGCCTTCTCAAGCTCTTTTTGGCAGAAGTTGGCATTTTCTCCTCATTTCTCCTATTTCAATTATCTATCTTCTATTCCACCGTTCCGAAGGCATTGTGATGTTGCTCTCCTCAACCCATCTTCTCGCTTTGTCGGGACCATGTTTTGATCGTGCTTATCCTTTTAATCGGAGTATTCTATCCCTTTGCTCAAGCTCTTTCATTTTATCAAGTTTTTCATCTCTTTTAAACCTGAGTGCTGTCCGAGATCTTTCTTACCCCTTGTTCCATTCATTCAATAGTTACGGAGGCAGTGTTTTGTGATTTCATCAAGTATCTTCTCATCTTATCAAGTTCTTATTCAATTCCATTTCTTTTCAATCAGAGTTCTGCCCGAAGTTGTTCTTTCTTTTCCTCTTTCATAATGGAGTGTCTTCAACTTCGTTCATCTCTGTTTATTCTATTCTCGGAAATGGCTTAACCTTTCAAGGCTCTTTGGTCTCACTCGTTTGTCGAAGAAGCAACTTAGTTTTACCTCTTCTCTTTCCCTTCCGTTTTTCCCTCCGGTGCCATTCTAGATCTCGGGACGAGATCCTCTCGTAGTGGTGGAGTGTTGTGATGCCCCGAGACCGATGCTCCAGGTGTCTTCCAGTTATTCGTTGTTGTTGCCATGTCATTCGCTTGCGTGTTGCATCTTGTCATTGCATCATATGCATTGCATCATCGTGTTTTCAAAACTTGCATTCGTCTAGGTTCTCCGAGTTCTTTCCGTTGTCCGTTCTGAGCCCAGACACACTTGCACGCGCCCGCGACATGTCCGAAATATTATTTTATAAGTGGCCGGAAAATGTTCTCGGAATGGGTTGAAAGTTGGCATGCGGCGTTGTTTTGTTGTCAGTAGACCGCTTGCCAAGTTTCATCAGATTCAGAGTCCGTTTGATGCCCCAACGAATAACTATAGCGGCATTATAGTCAGTCTAACGTCGGACGTTTTCGGTCTCCAGAAACAGTCGCCGGGCCTCCCTCTCTTCTCTTCTCTCAGCTCGAGACCGTCTACACAGCTCTCTACCTACCGCCAGGTCCAACCTAACCTCTCTCATTAGCCTGCAGCCCTCCTCACGCGTGTCCGAAAGTTGTCCTAGACCCGACCCGAGCAGTCGTCACCGTCGTGTCCGGATCATCCCCAAACATCTACAAAACATCTCCTTTTTCCTATTTGGTCTTCCTATCTTTTATTTCTCAACCGTCCGATTGGAATCGGAGGAACCAAATACCCCTAACCAAAAATTCTGGTTGCTATATAAATAGATGGAACCCTACTCCTGTCCCATCGATCCATCTAATCCTTCCGCCGCCGCCACCCATGTTCCTCGGGAGCTTATCCCGTCGCCAACCAAATCCCCCTTGGGATCCATTCCCCACCAATCATCGCTCGCCACCAACTCCTCCTTGCCTTGATCCAGCCCACAAGAGAGGAGCTCCTCCTCTGTTTTCTTCTCGAGGCCGCAGCAACAGCGCAGCTCCCGAGCGCACCTCACCTCTCTTCTCCTCGCCGATGGCTCCGCCCGTGCCGGATCACGCGAACTGCAGCAGCTCCTCGCGTGCCCCTGCTCCTCCCCAAGCATGCTCCAGCAGGTTGTCCTCACTACCCCGCGCCCGAGGCCCTGCCTTCTCCTCGTCCGCGCCGACCGAAGCCAACAGGTCGCCGTCTCCTTGCGCCCCTTCTCCCTTTTTCTCTGGTACTCCTCTAACCTTCGCTCTCTGCTGCTCATGAACCAGCGCCGGCCGCCGCCGTCCCGTTCGCCTTCCAGTGAGGCGAGGCACCAAGCTCCGCAGCAAGTCCCTCTGCTGCTCTGCGTCGCGCCACTGCTCTGCTTCCCGGAGGACCTCGACAAGAGCCTCGCTCGCGCCCCCAACGTCCCGTCGCCCGGTTCCCGCCGCCGGCGCCCCCAAGTCCCGTCCAGCCGGCCTGGAACTTCTTCGCTGTCCGCCCAAGTCCGAGCAAGCCGTCATCCCCTGAACCCGACTGTCTTCCTCTGCATCGAGCCAGTACGCTCGTCCCCGTCGACCACGGCCCCGCGTGACCCGCCGCCCCGCCAAGTCCCTGAGTCGTCGCGCGCCCCGCATCGCCTGAAGCCGTCGTGCCAAGTCCCTTGCCTCGCCTCTGCTTCGTTCGAGGGAGGTGGACGACGCGCCCGGTCACTCACGTTGACCGCGCCCCGCCTGCTTCCCCTTCGGCCTCCAAGACCCAGCGTCGCCAGCAGCCTCCCAGATCCAGCCGGCCCGCTTGCCCCGCCGGCCTACCAAGCCTCTCTACAAACGGGCCAAAGCCCATAGTGAGCCGCCCCCAGTGCCTGCCCTGTTCGGCCCCTGTTCCAGATTCGGCCCGCATATGTTTTTTTACAGATCTGTGATTTTGCCTATTATCCTCAGACAACAGTTTTGCGGTTTAGCCCCTAAACTTCATACATATAATAACTCTCCAACCTTGCATCATATGTAAAAACTTTATACATGAAAGTTGCTTAGAATTTTGTGTAGGATAATAATATCCAACTTTCATCTATGTTTAAAATATTTAAAATGATGTTTGGTTAAATTTACTCCTATGCCATGTTAAAATGCTTTAATTTGTAATTAAATAACCGTAGCTCCGATTTTAATAATCTTTATATGTAAATGGGGTAGAAAAATGCCTAGTTTAACATGGTGGCTTTACTTTGCATGGTTAACAACTCTAAAATTATGTTTAGGGCAGAACAGTACCAAACCTAATATATGCATATGAGGAGTTTCCGGAATTGTTGTTCGTTGTTTCCGGCCTCATTTAAACTTGACTAGATAGGTAGTTTTCATTTGCTTCACCCTCTTGCCATGCTAAAAACGTTTATTCTTGTTGGGTACATAAACAAGAGAGAACTAAATAAGTCATGTGGTGTTTCGTCAATATGCAACTCGTTGCATATTGAGCTCCACCTAATTTGTAGAATTGCTTGTGCACTTTGCCGTGCCATGCCTCATTAAACCGGACATGCATCATACTTGATTGTGCATCATGCCATGTCTATGTGTTGGTTGTTTATTATGTTGTTTGCTCCTTTCCGATGTTGTTTCTCTGGGCTAGTTCCGATAACGTCGTGTTTGTGAGGAACCGTTCGACTACGTCTGTTTGACTTCTTCATGGACTCGTTCTTCTTCCTTGCGGGATTTCAGGCAAGATGACCATACCCTCGAAATCACTTCTATCTTTGCTTGCTAGTAGCTCGCTCTTTTGCTATGCCTATGCTGCGATACCGACCACTTGATTATCATGCCTCCCATATTGTTAAACCAAGCCTCTAACCCACCTTGTCCTAGCAAACCGTTGTTTGGCTATGTTACCGCTTTGCTCAGCCCCTCTTATAGCGTTGTTAGTTGCAGGTGAAGATTGAAGCTTGTTCCATGTTGGAACATGGATATTTTGTTGGGATATCACGATATATCTTATTTAATTAATGCATCTATATACTTGGTAAAGGGTGGAAGGCTCGGCCTTATGCCTGGTGTTTTGTCCCACTCTTGCCGCCCTAGTTTCCGTCATATCGGTGTTATGTTCCCGAATTTTGTGTTCCTTACGCGGTTGGGTTATAATGGGAACCCCTTGACAGTTCGCTTTGAATAAAACTCCTCCAGCAAGGCCCAACATTGGTTTTACCATTTGCCACCTAGCCTTTTTTCCCTTCGGTTAGGCCAGCCCAAGGGTCATCTTTATTTTAAACCCCTGGGCCAGTGCTTGTCTAAGTCTTGGTCCAAACTAGAGCCCCTTGCAGCGCCACCTCAGGGAAACTCGAGGGCTGGTTTTAGTTGTACAGATTGCTTATCCGGTGTTGCCCTGAGAACGAGATATGTGCAGCTCCCATCAGGATGTCGGCGCATCGGGCGGTTTTCCTGGACTTGTTTTACCATTGTCGAGGATGTCTTGTAACAGGGATTCCGAGTCTGATCGGGTCTTCCCGCTAGAAGGAATATCCTTCGTTGACCGTGAGAGCTTGTGATGGGCTAAGTTGGGACACCCCTGTAGGGATTGAACTTTCGAAAGCCGTGCCCGCGGTTATGGGCAGATGGGAATTTGTTAACGTCCGGTTGTAGAAAACCTGAAGTTGACCTTAATTAAAATACATCAACCGTGTGTGTTACCGTGATGGTCTCTTCTCGGCGGGGTCCGGGAAGTGAACACGGTGTTGGAGTTATGTTTGACGTAGGTTGTGCTAGGATCACTTCTTGATCATAGCTTCTCGAACGTGCTTTGACTTCTCTTCTCGCTCTCATTTGCGTATGTTAGCCACCATATATGCTAGTCGCTTGCTGCAGCTCCACCTCATACCACTACTTTACCTTTAAGCTTAAATAGTCTTGATCGTGAGGGTGTGAGATTGCTGAGTCCCTGTGGCTCACAGATACTTCCAAAACTAGCTTGCAGGTGCCGAGTTTACCGTGTAGATGACGCAACCAAGCTCAGGAGGAGCTCGATGAAGATCATGTCCTTTGTGTTGTTTCATTCTAGTTGATCAGTAGTGGAGCCCAGTTGGGGTCGATCGGGGATCTGTGTAGCATTTGGGGTAGTCTTCTTTTATTTTGGTTCCGCAGTCGGACCTTGATTGTATCTGATTGATGTGATTCTTTATTCATGTAATTGCGTGAAGTGGCGATTGTAAGCCAACTATGTATCTCTTTCCCTTATGTATTACATGGGTTGTGTGATGATTACCTCAATTGCGACATTGCTTTCAATGCGGTTATGCCTCTAAGTCGTGCTTCGACACGTGGGAGATATAGCCGCATCGAGGGCATTACACCCTCAGAGGGAAAGTGACAAGGACATTATTTACCTGATGGGCCGGATAAGATTGCTAGCTCATTCTGGACTGACCATGATCGGGGTCATGGCCGCATGCATCATGCGAGGGGTGCAGCCGCTATAGTATAGGGGCCACCCCATGTGGGACTTCAACGGGGAGAACGACGCCACCCGTTACGGCCGTAAGGGGCCGGATTCGGTAGCGGCTCTAACAAATACCTTGTCCGCTTTGTACAAGGGAGAAGAGGAGGATTTTCTCCGCGTCGACCCGAAGGGTGGATTTTCTATGTACAATCCTCCAAGCTGGGTAAGTGGTCATCTTGCCCATCCGTTGTATATCCTCATTGTTAAATATTCAGTCTAGCGACTTCAATGCAGGAACTACGCCAGGCTATTAAAGAAATAAACAACCCTCCTCCACAACCTGAGGACCCAGGACGGTCCCTCGACCCGGCCTCTCAAGAGGATCCGGACGTATCTGTGGAGCTGATTGATGGAGTGTTCCATCAATTGAGCAAGGATAACGCCTTGGTGGCCATTACAGCCGATTACCCAGGGCTAATCCCGGCCTCCCAGGTAACTGAGATCGAAGTCCCAGTACCTCGAATAGGGGTCCGCCCTCTCGTGTTTTCAGTTTCCTGATTACAACCGAACTTTGCAGGGGAGGTTTTTGAGACGGGAGGCCGAACCTGCGGCGACAAGCCAACAAGGGGCCGCAGGGCCCCGTGGGCAAAAAAGAGGTGCAATCCGGATCGAGACGTCAGCGCAAAGGTATGGCGCGCCCCCTTATCCTAGGTGTTATACCTTCAAGGCATGTTAACACTCGTGTTCTCTTTAGGATAAAGAGACCTCGCCTGACTATATCCGGAGAGGCTGCCAATCGCGCCTCCACCAGCCTGGTCGGAGACGGAGGCGAACACAAGGCGCGCACCGGACGCTCCTCCGACAGAGGACGTGGACAGGTTGTCTGCCACCAACGCTGAGGTGGAGAGCGCCATGAACCACAGGCGTCGCCAGACAATTCTTCGCGACGCTTGTTTCTCCCGAGAGGCATTAGATGCCTTCAATTCGGGAGATGCGTACCTCCGTGCCGCTCGAAATGGTCTAGCCAGAGCCACGGAGCAATATGTAAAAGACATACGGGTAAGAAAATTTTGGTAATTATATATACATACCAGTAGCCCCCGAGACTTGAAACAGTTAGAATAACTGATTTAAGGATCATATATTATGCAGGTTCTTACAGAAAAGAATTCCCTACTGTCCCAGGAGCTGGAAGAGTGCAAATCCCAACTTGAGGCCGCACTAGCCGCGGCAGGGGAGCCCAAGGAGACCCCCTCTGGTAATATACAGTTCGAAAGATAAGTATTTTGCGAAGCACGTCATGGGTGTGAATCTGACAAATGAAATTGCAGATGGCGCCAGATTGAATCTGGAAAGGCAACACCTCCGACGCCAGCTGAAGGCTGGTGAGAAGGTGCTGACAAAGGTGAGGCGGGAGAAGAACGATCTCCAAGATGCCAACACCAAGCTGGGCATCGAGCTGAAAGATGTTTGTGCCCAGCTTTCGGACTCCGTTAAGGAGAATAAGCGGCTTCGGCGCGGCATATTAATAAGTGCTTGAGCGAACCTTTGGAGAAAAAAAAGTTCGGCGGGGAAGTCGAATAACACAGTAATGTCTGTAGGTGTGCTAACAGGTCGTCCTGCAGAGGAGATGCCCGGTTCTATGGGTGACCTTCTTCCCGAGCTCTCGCAACTGCTCGAGCGAGTTCGGAAGGCGATGCGAGGCATCGCCCATGCCCTGTGGCCATCCATCTCCATGCCCGAAGGTCTTGGAGAACTTGCGGAGAAGCTAAAGGGAGCACGGCGGCGCTTCTGATTGTGGAAGATATCGGCCTGCCGTCAAGGCGCTAGGGAGGTCTGGGCCATGGTGAAGACGCGGTACACAAAGGCTGACCCCAACCACATGGCCGAGGTCGGTCCTGTGGGGCCCGATGGGAAGGAGATCCCTGTAAGCTTAGTATACGACCAAGTAGAATTGGCCGCAAAGTATTCCCAGCAGGACTGTAAATTAGGCAACCTGTTAGATGGTATTGAAGAGGAATACAATCAGTCAGAATGACTATGTAATTTAATTGACATTTATAATGCCTTCTAGCCGGATTGTAGATCGTTTGTCATGGCCGACCTTTTCGCTTCAACCTCGGGACCTGACGGTCCGGAGTGTGTCCGAATTCCCATGTGGTTATATAAGAACCGGGGAATGAATGGAGACCAGGCGTAGGGGTCATTAGTGCGTGAACAGACAAGTGCCCGACTAGTTATGTTATATTACATGGTTAGTAAGAAACATCTTCCAGGGAGAATAGTTCTGTTAGGGGTTCCTTTCCCTGGGAGGCATGCCCTAAAGTGCAAGCCCATTCTGCAAAAAAGACGCAGGAAAAAGCATCTGGGGGCGCATAAATAAATAAGTAAAAAGATCATCTTTTAGGTCACCGACCGAATATTCCCTTAAGAACGCTAGCTTTCGGCTTCACCCAGTCTGAGCTACACATCCGACTGATCCGGCAGTAACAATCGCAGAGGTGCTCCCTTTACCGCCTAGCCGAATAATCGGGAACGTAGGGGTAAGCACAGGAGCTAGGCAACCCACCTTGGCCAAAACTTAAGTCATATAGATGCATATAATGGTGAAATAAAAGGTACATGTGGAAGTGTCACACATGTGTTGGGCATGAAGCCCGTATAAATAAGCTTTTGGTAAAAGTAGCCCCCAGGTTTAATGAGTGCGAATAGCATGTCATTTGATGAGCCTTTAAAGGCTATAAGAGAAAGGAAGGGGAGAAGGAGAGAAATGTAAGACAGACAGTATATAAAGAATGGACAGAGGAAGGAGACGAACACAGAGTCCGGCGCTAGGCATAGAATCTTCGGAGACGGGCTGCGTTCCATGGGTTCGACTCGAGTCGGTTATCCGATGCATCTCGCAGGCGGTATGCTCCACCAGTCAGGACTTGGTCAATTATGAACAGACCTTCCCACTTGGGCTTGAGTTTGTCCTTTTTCTTGTTTGGCGGGCGTAGAACTAATTCGCCAACGTTGTAATTTTTGGCCCATACTTCTCTGCTTTGGTATCTTCGAGCCTGCTGTTGATAGAATGCGGAACGGGCTTTTGCCACGTCACGCTCCTCCTCCAATGCGTCCAAACTGTCCTGCCGATCGAGCTCGGATTCTCTTTCTTCGTACACGCGCACTTGAGGTGAGTCATGAATTATGTCGCAAGGCAAAACTGCCTCTATGCCGTACACCATAAGGAATGGTGTGTATCCGGTGGTGCGATTCGGTGTGGTCCGCAGCCCCCAAGGTATGGAGTCGAGCTCCTCTACCTAGTGCGTGTTAGATTCCTTGAGGGACCACACTAATATGGGTTTGATGCCGCTCATGATAAGACCATTTGCACGTTCGACCTGGCCGTTAGTTTGTGGGTGATAGACGGAAGCATAATCGAGCTTGATGCCCATGTTTTTGCACCAGAGTTTTACCTCGTCGGCCGTAAAGTTCGTGCCGTTATCAGTGATGATGCTGTGGGGGACGCCGTAATGGTGTACAACCCCGGATATAAAGTCTATCACTAGTCCAGATTCGGCCGTCTTAACAGGCTTGGCTTCTATCCATTTGGTGAACTTATCCACCATGACCAGTAAGTATTTTTGCTTGTGGGTTCCGCCTTTAAGGGGTCCAACCATGTCAAGCCCCCAGACCGCAAAGGGCCAAGTGATGGGGATAGTTCGGAGGGCGGTGGGTGGCATATGGCTTTGGTTTGCAAAGAGCTGGCAACCGACGCATCGTTGGACTAAGTCCTGGGCGTCTGCCCGGGCCGTCGACCAATAAAAGCCTGTACGGAAGGCCTTGCTTACAAGGGACCAAGCTGCAGCATGATGACTGCCGAGTTCGGCATGAATTTCAGCCAGGAGGTTCCGCCCTTCCTCTTCGGAGATGCACCTTTGAAGGACTCCGGTAGTGCTTTTCTTATAGAGCTCTCCCTCGTGGACTTTGTAGGCTTTGGATCGCCGCACTATGCAGCGTGCCTCATTTTGGTCCTCGGGGAGTTCCTGCCTAGTAAGGTAGGCGAGGAATGGTTCTGTCCACGGGGCGCTGACGGCCATTATTACGTGGGTTGAAGGTGTTTTTCATTGGCAGAGCCTCCGATTGTGTCAGAATGTTCGGTGTCGGGCAGTGTGGTTGGGTCCGGGCTGTTATTGTTTGGCTCCCCTTCCCATACTACATCATGTTTTGCGCCGATGCGTGCCAGGACATCTGCCGCCTGATTATTTTCCTGGGCTATATGGTGAAATTCAAGCCCTTCGAATCGAGCTGACATTTTGAGAACGGCGTTGCGGTAGGCTGCCATATTTGGATCCTTGACATCGAAGTCTCCATTTATTTGGGATATTGCGAGGTTCGAGTCCCCGCGCACCTCTAGGCGTTGAATGCCCATGGATACTGCCATCCGGAGACCATGTAGAAGGGCCTCATATTCGGCTGCATTGTTGGAGTCTGTGTACATAATCTGGAGTACGTATTGAACTGTGTCTCCTGTGGGGACGTCAAAGCGATGCCAGCCCCTAGTCCGACCAACATCTTGGAGCCATCGAAATGCATGACCCAATTTGAATATGTGACGTACTCTTTAGAGAGTTCGGCCTCTGTCCATTCTACGACGAAGTCAGCCAAAACTTGTGACTTGATGGCTCGCCGTGGCTTATAAGTTATGTCCAACGGGAGGAGCTCAATGTCCCATTTTGCAATCCGGCCCATTGCGTCACGGTTGTTTATAATATCGTTAAGTGGTACTTCCGAGGCTACTGTTATTGAACACGCTTGAAAGTAGTGTCGTAGCTTCCGGGATTCCATGAATACCGCGTACGCAATCTTTTGATAATGTGGGTACCGTGATTTGCACGGAGTGAGGACAGTGGACACATAATAGACCGGCTTTTGAAGGGGGAGTTTGTGTCCGTCCGTTTCTCGTTCGACGACGAGCACTGCGCTTACAACCTGATGTGTTGCTGCAATGTACAATAGCATTGGTTCGCCAATGTTTGGCGCGGCCAGGACTGGGTTTGTTGCCAATATGGATTTTATTTCGTCCAGTCCGGCCGTGGCCGCATCCGTCCATTCGAAGTGTTCGGTGCACCGAAGGAGGCGGTTAAGGGGTAGGGCCTTTTCTCCCAGGCGGGAGATAAAGCGGCTTAGAGCCGCCATGCATCCAGTTAACTTTTGTATTTATTTGAGGTCCTTTGGGATATCCAATTGTGACAAAGCTCGGATCTTGGCTGGATTTGCTTCAATTCCTCTACCGGATACAATGAAGCCCAAGAGCTCTCCGGCTGGGACGCCAAAAATGCATTTTTGCGGGTTGAGCTTGATGTCGTATGTTCGGAGGTTATCAAATGTGAGCCTCAAGTCGTCTACTAGAGATTCCACATGTCTTGTTTTGACGACCACATCATCTACATATGCCTCCACTATTTTGCCGATCTGATTTGCCAGACATGTCTGAATCATGCGCTGATATGTTGCGCCGGCGTTTTTGAGCCCAAAGGGCATTGTGTTGAAGCAGAATACGCCGTATGGTGTAATAAATGCCGTTGCGGCTTGGTCTGATTCTTCCATCTTGATTTGATGGTAGCCGGAGTATGCGTCGAGGAAACACAATGAATTGTGTCCTGCGGTAGCGTCGATAATTTGATCGATGCGGGGGAGGGGGAAGGGATCCTTTGGGCAAGCCTTGTTAAGGTCTTTAAAATCAACGCACAGGCGCCAGGATTTGTCCTTCTTTGGTACCATCACCAGGTTTGCTAGCCAGTCCGGATGTTTTATATCTCTGATGAATCCGGCCTCCAATAGCTTTGCTAGCTCCTCTCCCATAGCCTGTCTCTTTGGTTCGGAAAAACGCCGAAGAGCTTGTTTGACAGGTTTGAATCCTTTTAGGATATTTAGGCTGTGCTCGGCCAATCTGCGTGGGATTCCTGGTATGTCTGAAGGGTGCCAGGCGAAAATGTCCCAGTTCTCTCGTAGGAACTCTCGCAGTGCGGCGTCTACATCAGTGTTTAACTATGCCCTGATGGAAGCTGTTTTATTGGGGTCCATTGGATGGACCTGGAATTTGACTATTTCGTCCGCCGGTTTAAAGGAGGTGGACTTGGATCTTTTGTCGAGTAGCACATCGTCCCTATTCATCATGGAGCGCAGCGCGGTCACTTCCTCAGCCGCTGGGGCTTCGGATAGTGCCCCGAGGGCTAGTGCGGCTGTCTTGTTTTCGGCGCAGAGTGCTATGTCCGGATCACTAGCGAGAGTGATGATCCCTTTAGGCCCAGGCATCTTGAGCTTCATGTACCCGTAATGGGGTATTGCTTGGAAGATTTTAAACGCTTCCGCCCTAACAGAGCGTGATAACCGTTGCTGAATGGAGCCACATGGAACGTGACCTCTTCGGACCTGTAATTATCCTGCGTGCCGAACACCACATCTAGTGTGATTTTTCCTGTACAACGCGCTTCTCGACTGGGGATTATTCCTCTAAAGGTTTTGCTGCTTCGCTCAATGCGGTTCCAGTCTGTTTCCATTTTTTGAACGGTTTCCTCATAAATGAGGTTCAATCCGCTGCCACCGTCCAAGAGTACCTTGGTAAGATGAAAGCCGTCCACTATTGGACTGAGGACCAATGCAGCTGGTGCTCGGGCTGTTCGGAATTTAGGTTCATCACTGGCGTTAAAGGTAATAGCCGTGTCACTCCATGGGTTTATTGTTGCTACTTGGTAGACTTCGGCAAGGCTGCGGAGTGTCCTTTTTAGCATATTATTTGATGCGAAAGTCTCGAAGACTGTTAATACCGTATTGGTGTCTCTGGGTGGCTTTCTGTGGCCTCCGGAATTAGGAGATCTTCGCCAATTTTGGCCACCTGCTAGAGTATCCAGCGTGCTCTAAGGCTGTGAGTTGGTGTGGCGTCCTCTGTACTATGAATTTTACAGGGTCCATTAAGCCATCCTTCCATGCCCTGTAGAGGGTTTTTGCTTTTTGGTGTTTAACCCGGGTGTCTGGCGATGATGCACCCTTTTATTTCGGACTGGGTTTGTATTCAGGGCCGGATCATCCCAAAATTTTATTTTGGTTTCCATGCGCTTTCCATCGCACAGTATTTTCATACAATGGACGCCAAGTCAGCAAAGCGTGTAATATCACGGCGACTTATGGCGTTGAGGATTCCCTTGTCCTCGCGGCAGTCCCTTATCCTGTTCCTAACCAGGAGGAATCTGGCCCAGTAATGATGTATTGTTTATTCGGGCTCTTGCCTGATTTGGGATAGATCGCTTATGTTTGGGTGGGTGGGTGGAATTAGATCCGAAGCCTCACCCCATCTGAGGCTCAGAGGCCGAGGAATTTCCGAACTCAGAAATTTGGATTCCTGGATGTTGTCCAATGAATCCAACCCGTCGCCTGACTCTGAGTTCAGGTCTTGAGTGATATCCTCCCCTCCGCGGGTATCCGGCTTGGAGGGATCGGGAATCCGGATGTAGCTAGTCCTTAAGATAGATGAAGGGTCGCCGCACTGTCCCTCTACCACGGCAACGTGATGGGTGATTGGGGAGAGTTAATCTCTCTCAGATCGGGCTTAGGCCCAATCTGGTCGTAATCCGTAGCGACTCCCAGGGCGGCGATGCGATCCAAGAGCTCGTTTATGGAGGAGAGCTCCATTAGATCTAACTGCTCAGCAAGTTCCGAGCTGACATGAAGATTATTTTCGATGGCTCGAGAGGTCATCGTCGGCGTCGAAGCCGAACAGGCGGTCATAAGAAAACCACCTAGCCGGAGGGTTTGGCTGACAGCCAAAGCTCCCTTAGCAATGGTGCCGTCTTTAAAGACGGGGCGAGGCATCCTTCCTGATGGCGACGACACAGGGGAACTCTCAATGAAAGCACCAATGTCGGTGTCAAAATCGGCGGATCTCGGGTAGGGGGTCCCGAACTGTGCGTCTAGGCAGGATGGTAACAGGAGGCAAGGGACACGAAGTTTTACCCAGGTTCGGGCCCTCTTGATGGAGGTAAAACCGTACGTCCTGCCTTATTAATATTGATGATATGGGTAGTACAAGAGTAGATCTACCAGTAGATCAGAGAGGCTAAACCCTATAAGCAAGCCTACGGTATGATTGTTGTTTTGTATGTTGTCCTACGGACTAAAACCCTCCGGCTTATATAGACGCCGGAGAGGGTTAGGGTTACACAAAGTCGGTTACAATGGTAGGCGATCTACATATCCATATCGCCAAGCTTGCCTTCCACGCCAGGGAAAGTCCCTTCCGGACACGGGACGAAGTCTTCAATCTTGTATCTTCATAGTCCAGGAGTCCGGCTGAAGGTATAGTCCAGCCATCTGGACACCCCCTAATCCAGGACTCCCTCACCCACCCCGAAGCTTACTGAGAGAGTAGTTTTCCTCCCTCACTTCGTCCGTGGACTGGGGTTTCCACTTCACCCCTTCGTCCGCGGTCTAATGTATTATTACGGCCTAGATTTCCATGATCTAGCCCCGAACTCTTTCCTCAACATCTCGGCGTTCATCGTCGTGTGTGAGGCCTTCCTCCGCATGCATCCCCACTTCGGGCTTTGGCTTAAGGTCTTCAATGTGAAGCCGAAAGTGGTGGATGGCCAGCACGCGGAGTGCGGGGGCGCCATGGTGAGTGATGTCTACTACACAACCTTCTTCTTGTAGACGTTGTTGGGCCCCCAAGTGCAGAGGTTTTTTAGGACAGTAGCAAATTTCCCTCAAGTGGATGACCTAAGGTTTATCAATCCGTAGGAGGCGTAGGATGAAGATGGTCTCTCTCAAGCAACCCTGCAACCAAATAACAAAGAGTATCTTGTGTCCCCAACACACCCAATACAATGGTAAATTGTATAGGTGCACTAGTTCGGCGAAGAGATGGTGATACAAGTGGTATATGGATGGTAGATTTAGGTATTGTAATCTGAAAATATAAAAACAGCATGATAATGAATGATAAAAGTGAGTGTAAACGGTATTGCAATGTGTTGAAACAAGGCCTAGGGTTCATACTTTCACTAGTGCAAGTTCTCTCAACAATAATAACATAATTGGATCACATAACTATCCCTCAACATGCAACAAAGAGTCACTCCAAAGTCACTAATAGCGGAGAACAAACGAAGAGATTATGGTAGGGTACGAAACCACCTCAAAGTTATTCTTTCCAATCAATCTGTTGGGCTATTCCTATAAGTGTCACAAACAGCCCTAGAGTTCGTACTAGAATAACACCTTAAGACACAAATCAACCAAAACCCTAATGTCACCCAGATACTCCAATGTCACCTCAAGTATCCGTGGGTATGATTATATGATATGCATCACACAATCTCAGATTCATCTATTCAACCAACACATAGAACCTCAAAGAGTGCCCCAAAGTTTCTACCAGAGAATCATGACGAAAACATGTGCCAACCCCTATGCATAGGTTCATGGGCGGAACCCGCAAGTTGATCACCAAAACATACATCAAGTGAATCACGTGATATCCCATTGTCACCACAGATATGCACGACCAGACATACATCAAGTGTTCTCAAATCTTTAAAGACTCAATCCGATAAGATAACTTCAAAGGGAAAACTCAATTCGTTACAAGAGAGTAGAGGAGGGAGAAAACATCATAGGATCCAAATATAATAGCAAAGCTCGCGATACATCAAGATCGTATCACCTCAAGAACACGAGAGAGAGAGAGAGAGAGAGAGATCAAACGCATAGCTACTGGAACATACCCTCAGCCCCGAGGGAGAACTACTCCCTCCTCGTCATGGAGAGCATCGGGATGATGAAGATGGCCACAGAGAGGACTTCCCCCCCCCCCGGCAGGGTTCTGAAACAGGTCTAGATTGGCTTTCGGTGGCTACAGAGGCTTCTGGCGGCGGAACTCCCGATCTATTGTGCTCCCGGATGTTTTTAGGGTATATGGATATATATAGGAGGAAGAAGTACGTCAGGGGAGCCATGAGGGGCCCACGAGGGTGGAGGGCGCGCCCCCCTGCCTCGTGGCTTCCTCGTTGCTTCCCTTACATGGACTCCAAGTCTCCTGGGTTGCTTTCCTTCCAAAAATAAGTTCCGTGAAGTTTCAGGTCAATTGGACTCCATTTGATTTTCCTTTTCTGCGATAGTCTAAAACAAGGAAAAAACAGAAACTGGCACTGGGCTCTAGGTTAATAGGTTAGTCCCAAAAATAATATAAAAGTGTATAATAAAGCCCATAAACATCCAAAGTTGATAATATAATAGCATGTAACAATGAAAAATTATAGATACGTTGGAGACGTATCAGCATCCCCAAGCTTAATTCCTGCTCGTCCTTGAGTAGGTAAATGATAAAAATAGAATTTTTGATGTGGAATGCTACCTAACATATTTCTCTAAGTTATTTTTCTTTATTCTGGCATAAATGTTCAGATCCATAAGATTCAAGACAAAAGTTTAATAATGACATAGAAACAATAATACTTCAAGCATACTAACTAAGCAATCATGTCTTCTCAAAATAACATGGCCAAAGAAAGTTCATCCCTACAAAATCATATAGTCTGGTCATGCTCCATTTTCTTCACACAAGAATGCTCTTATCTTGCACAACCCCGATGACAAGCCAAGCAATTGTTTCATACTTTAGTAATCTCAAACTCATAAACCTTCACGCAATACATGAGCGCGAGGCATGGACATAGCACTATGGGTGGAATAGAATATAATGAGGGGGTTATGTGGAGAAGACTAAAAGGAGAAAGTCTCACATTGACGTGGCTAATCAATGGGCTAGGGAGATGCCCATCAATTGATGTCAATGCAAGGAGTAGGGATAGCCATGCAATGGATGCACTAGAGCTATAAATGTATGAAAGCTCAACAAAAGAAACTAAGTGGGTGTGCATCCAACTTGCTTGCTCACGAAGACCTAGGGCACTTGAGGAGGCCCATTGTTGAATATACAAGCCAAGTTCTATAATGAAAAATTCCCACTAGTATATGAAAGTGACAAAACAAGAGACTTTCTATCATTTTTTTGGGCCTTCTCTTTTTTATGGCCTTTCTCTCTTTTTTTGGGCCTTCTCTTTTTTTACGGCCTTTCTCTTTTTTTCCTTTTTTTATTCCTCACTTGGGACAATGCTCTAGAAAATGATGATCATCACACTTCTATTTACATACAACTCAAGAATTACAACTCGATACTTAGAACAAGATATGACTCTATATGAATGCCTCCGACGGTGTACCGGGATGTGCAATGACTCAAGAGTGACATGTATGAAAAATTATGAACGGTGGCTTTGCCACAAATACAATGTCAACTACATGATCATGCAAAGAAATATGACAATGATGATGTGTGTCATAATAAATGGAACGGTGGAAAGTTGCATGGCAATATATCTCGGAATGGCTATGGAAATGCCATAATAGGTAGGTATGGTGGCTGTTTTGAGGAAGATATAAGGGGGTTTATGTGTGAAAGAGCGTATCATATCATGGGGTTTGGATGCACCGGCGAAGTTTGCACCAAATCTCAATGTGAGAAAGGGCAATGCACGGTACCGAAGAGGCTAGCAATGATGGAAGGGTGAGAGTGCGTATAATCCATGGACTCAACATTAGTCATAAAGAACTCACATACTTATTGCAAAAATCTACAAGTCATCAAAAACCTCGGCACTACGTGCATGCTCCTAGGGGGATAGATTGGTAGGAAAAGACCATCGCTCGTCCCCGACCGCCACTCATAAGGAGGACAATCAAATAACACCTCATGTTTCAAATTTGTTACATAACGTTTACCATACGTGCATGCTACGGGACTTGCAACCTTCAACACAAGCATTTCTCAAATTCACAACTACTCAACTAGCACGACTTTGATATAATTACCTCCATATCTCAAAACAATCATCAAGTATCAAAATTCTCTTAGTATTCAATGCACTCTATATGAAAGTTTTTATTATATCCCTCTTGGATGCCCATCATGTTAGGACTAGTTTCATAACCAAAGCAAACTACCATGCTGTTCTAAAGACTCTCAAAATAATATTCCCTCCGTTCCAAATTACTCGTCGCAGAAATGGATGTATCTAGAACTAAAATACATCTAGATACATCCATTTATGCGATGAGTAATTCGAAACGGAGGGAGTATAAGTGAAGCACGAGAGTTCATCTATTTCTTGAAAATAAAACTACCACCGTGTTCTAAAAAGATATAAGTGAAGCACTAGAGCAAACAACAAACTACTCCGAAAGATATAAGTGAAGATCAATGAGTAGTCGAATAATTATGCAACTATATGAAGACTCTCTAACATTTAATAATTTCAGATCTTGATACTTTATTCAAACAGCAAGGAAAGCAAAAGAAAATAAAATGACGATCCAAGCAAAACACATATCATGTGGCGAATAAAAATATAGCTCCAAGTAAAGTTACAGATGAACGAAGACGAAAGAGGGGATTGCCTTCCGGGGCATCCCCAAGCATAGGCTCTTGGTTGTGCTTGAATATTACCTTGGGGTGCCTTATTCATCCCCAAGCTTAGGCTCTTGCCACTCCTTATTCCATAGTCCATCGAATCTTTACCCAAAACCTGAAAACTTCACAACACAACACTTAACAAAAAACTCGTAAGCTCCGTTAGTATAAGAAAATAAATCACCACTTAGGCACTGTTGTGAACTCATTCTAAATTCATATTGGTGTAATATCTACTGTATTCCAACTTATCTATGGTTCATACCCTCTGATACTACTCATAGATTCATCAAAATAAGCAAACAACACATCGAAAACAGAATCTATCAAAAACAGAACAGTCTGTAGTAATATGGATCAAACATATACTTCTGGAACTCATAAAATTGTCAAATAAATTTCTGGACGTGAGGAATTTATCTATTAGTCATCTTCAAAACGAATTAACTAAATATCACTCTCCAATAAAAAATGGCAGCAATTCTCGGGAGAGCTAAAGTTTCTGTTTTTTACAGCAAGATCAACAAGACTTCCCCCCAAGTCTTCCCAACGGTTCTACTTGGCACAAACACTAATTAAAACAGAAAACCACATCTAAACAAAGGCTAGATAAATTATTTATAACTAAACAGGAACAAAAAGCAAGGAACTAAAATAAAATTGGGTTGCCCCTAGCGCTATCGTTTAACGCCCCTAGCTAGGCATGATGATTTCAATGATGCTCACATAAAGGATAAGAATTGTAACATAAAGAGAGCATCATGAAGAATATAACTAGCACATTTAAGTCTAACCCACTTCCTATGCATAGGGATTTTGTGAGCAAACAACTTGTGGGAACAAGAATCAACTTGCATAGGACGGTAAAACAAGCATAACTTCAAGATTTTAAGCACATAGAGAGGAAACTTGATATTATTGCAATTCATACAAGTATATATTCCTCCCTCATAATAATTTTCAGTAGCATCATCAATGAATTCAACAATATAACATGCACCTAAAGCATTCTTTTCATGATCTACAAGCATAGAAATTTATTACTCTCCACATAAGCAAAATTCTTCTCATTTGGAATAGTGGGAGTATCATAAGAAACTCGAATACTATAAATTGTTTCCACATTAAAAGAGTAATGTTCAGAAAAGTGGTAACCATAATCATGACAAGTTTTATAAATATAATCACTACTTTTTATAGCATAAGTATCATCACAATAATCACATAAGTAGGAGGCATGCTATCATCATTATAAATTTGCATATCAAAGATTGGGAGACTAAAAATATCATCTTCATTAAACGTAGCATGCCCAAGCTTGGGACAAACATTAATTGCAGAAAATATATTCTCAAAAACATCATCTTTATCAAACATAGCATCCCCAAGCTTGGGCCTTTTCATATCATAAGCATAATCACTCTCATCATTAATAGTATGGATAGCACCAATAGTATAGCAATTATCATATTCTTCCAAGCAAGTGCAAAAAAGATTTTCAAGATCATAAGAAGTATCATTATCTTCCACAATTATATTTTCATGAGGCACAATAGTAATAGGATCAACATTATTTGAGGGAGATATCTTTTTACCTCTCTTCCTTTTTCTTTTCTTCTTCTTCACCACATCATGTGTGGGTTCAATCCTCTTTTTGGAGCTCCTTATTAATGAAATTGGTTGAATAGAAGGCTCATCCTCGTTACCTGATTCATCATAAGAAATAATAGGAAAATATTGGGAAGTCTCTTCCCTTTTGTTAGTATTCTCTTCATCTTCTATTTGTTTTCATTTCTTTATGTAATTGGCAATATAAGGATTTTCAATGCAATTCACCGCACAATACATATAAATTTCCTCTAGATCAAAACCAAGAAGTTTATAACAGGCAAATTCTGGAAGATAGTTATTTATACATTTCATTTCTTTGTAGCCCAGAAGCAAACTAAGTTCATTATAATGTGCAAGGTAAATCAATTCATCACAATGTTTGGACACGATTAGATCATGAAACAATTTGCATCGGATAGCTAAATGACCCTGTTCATTGCAAAGTCCACAAGTACGGCCAAGAAAATTTAAATTTTCAGCACAATTATCTGGCCTTTCTTGCAACAATTTAGTCTCTAAGTACTTATGCCTCTTGCAATATCTATCTTCCCTATTTGGGGTGTACTTACGAACCCAATGCACTCCACAAAAATTGACATGTTTATAGGAGACATTTTCATCATAACTAGTGCAATCATCATTAGTATCATGGATATTCAAAGAATTTGTACTAACAACATTGCAATCATGCTCATCATTCACATATTTTATGCCACGCATTCTATGTAAAACTTCTTCTAGCATTTGAGCACAATTTTCCTTTCCATCATACTCATGAAAGATATTAAAACGATGAAGCGTATGAGGCAAACTCTATTCCATATTTTTTTGTAGTTTTCTTTTTATAAACTAAACTAGTGAGAAAACAAGAAACTAAAAGACTCAATTGCAAGATCTAAAGATATACCTTCAAGCGCTAACCTCCCCGGCAACGGCGCCAGAAAAGAGCCTGATGTCTACTACACAACCTTCTTCTTCTACATGTTGTTGGGCCTCCAAGTGCAGAGGTTTGTAGGACAGTAGCAAATTTCCCTCAAGTGGATGACCTAAGGTTTATCAATCGGCAGGAGGCGTAGGATGAAGATGGTCTCTCTCAAGCAACCCTGCAACCAAATAACAAAGAGTCTCTTGTCTCCCCAACACACCCAATACAATGGTAAATTGTATAGGTGCACTAGTTCGACAAAGAGATGGTGATACTAGTGGTATATGGATGGTAGATATAGGTATTGTAATCTGAAAATATAAAAACAGCAAGGTAACGAATGATAAAAGTGAGCGTAAACGGTATTGCAATGTGTTGAAACAAGGCCTAGGGTTCATACTTTCACTAGTGCAAGTTCTCTCAACAATAATAACATTATTGGATCACATAACTATCCCTCAACATGCAACAAAGAGTCACTCCAAAGTCACTAATAGCAGAGAACAAACGAAAAGATTATGGTAGGGTACGAAACCACCTCAAAGTTATTATTTCCAATCAATCCGTTGGGCTATTCCTATAAGTTTCACAAACAACCCTAGAGTTCGTACTAGAATAACAACTTAAGACACAAATCAACCAAAACCCTAATGTCACCTAGATTTTCCAATGTCACCTCAAGTATCCGTGGGCATGATTATACGATATGCATCACACAATCTCAATTCATCTACTCAAACCAACACATAGTACCTCAAAGAGTGCCCCAAAGTTTCTACCAGAGAATCACGATGAAAACATGTGCCAACCCCTATGCATAGGTTCATGGGCGGAACCCGCAAGTTGATCACCAAAACATACATCAAGTGAATCACGTGATATCCCATTATCACCACAGATACGCACGACAAGACATACATCAAGTGTTCTCAAATCTTTAAAGACTCAATCCGATAAGATACCTTCAAAGGGAAAACTCAATTCATTACAAGAGAGTAGAGGGGGGAGAAAACATCATGGGATCCAAATATAATAGCAAAGCTCGCGATACATCAAGATCGTATCACCTCAAGAACACGAGAGAGAGAGAGATCAAACACGCAGCTGCTGGTACATACCCTCAGCCCCGAGGGAGAACTACTCCCTCCTCATCATGGAGAGCAATGGGATGATGAAGATGGCCACTGGAGAGGGATTCCCCCCTCTGGCAGGGTGCCGGAACGGGTCTAGATTGGCTTTCGGTGGCTACGGATGCTTCTGGCAGCGGAACTCCCGATCTATTGTGCTCTCAGATGTTTTTAGGGCATATGGATATATATATAGGAGGAAGAAGTACGTCGGGGGAGCCAGGAGGGTCCCACGAGGGTGGAGGGCGCACCCAGGGGGGTGGGCGCGCCCCCCTGCCTCGTTGCTTCCCTTACGTGGACTCCAGGTCTCCCAGGTTGCTTTCCTTCCAAAAATAAGTTCCGTGAAGTTTCAGGTCAATTGGACTCTGTTTGATTTTCCTTTTTTGCGATACTCTAAAACAAGGAAAAAATAAAAACTGGCACTGGGCTCTAGGTCAATAGGTTAGTCCCAAAAATAATATAAAAGTGTATAATAAAGCCCCTAAACATCCAAAGTTAATGATATAATAGCATGGAACAATAAAAAATTATAGATACATTGGAGACGTATCAGTAAGCAAGCTGGCCAACGTCTCCTAGCCGAAAGGCACTTTAGTGGAGACGGTAAAGGAATGGCAGAAACAATGGTTCTATATCATAGAACCCAGCAGCTCCACCTGGGCCGCGGCTGCCGAATTCAACTCTGGCGCTCCCATGCAACTTACCTCCTGGGTCGAGAAGAGCCCGAACTGGTGCTCGCCAGATGAGCTGACAGCGCTGCAGATGCGCATTCCAAGCATGGTGGACAAGGATGTCAAACTTGTCGATGTAATCCAGGTGTTGCTAGTTCGCCGGATTCTCTTGTGCCAAAGCCGAAGCCGCCCTCTATGGAAGTTCAACCTGAAGAAGCACCATACCCTGAAGAGGCTCTTCGAAACCACTCACGAAGGTGCCTGGAAGTTTCTCTTTGAGGGCAACGAGAAACCCCCGGCCACAGATTCGGACCACGGGCACGATATTAACCACCTCGCCACCGAGGTATGTTATTTCTAACACATCCCCTACTTGCTTGCTTCATGGGTGATGTCTGAGATTTTATCATCATTCCTTCTTCAGGACTGGATGGAGAGGGCGAAGAGGATCCAGTGTGTGGCTCCGCTACCTGAAGAACTGGTCATCCCATGTTTAGCGAAGATGCTGGTGCCGGCGCCCTATAAGGCACCGGAGAAGAAGGCCAATAAGAAGACCAAGGGGGGTAGAGGTGGCCCCCGTCGTAAGGGTACTTCCGACGTAACGTCCGAAGACGAAGAGACCCGTTCCTCTGTCCCTGTGGACGACGGCGAGTAGGAGGAGGAGATCCTTCCCTGTGATGAGGGGAGGGAGAAGAGGGCAGCCTGCACAAATTTGGAGTCGGGGACGCCCAAGAAGAGGAAGGGCTCCCTTGCGGATAACTCCCTATGGGATGTCGACAGTAGTCTAGAGCGCCGCCCCCGCGCTAAGCCTCAGGCCGCATCATAAGTACTACGATTCATGCATATCCATATATCCAGCCTCTTCTCCTCATTGTATTAACATGGTTAGTTGGGTTATTTCAGTCCGGCCCAGGACAGCTTCCAACGATCCTCCTCAGGAGGTTCGCTGGACTCCAAGGAGATGGCCAGCATGTCACCGCCGATCGCTCACTCTCCCAAGGCCATGGACGACACCGAGGTGTTGTCCCGAAGGACCGCTCCAGGCCGAGGAGAGGCTCCGTACGCTGTCAAGGGGGCGCCAGAGGGCGAAACCTCTACCGCCGGACACGCAGGGGAGCAAACCCCCACGGAGACTGGCGAGGAGGGTCGTATTCAGTTCGGCCCCCAGCCAAATATGATTACGAAGATCCATACGGCCCCCGGCGAGCGACCTCCTTTGAAAAGGGGGGGGGGTGCGCCCATTCCAACGTTGGCCCCTGTCCATCCAGGGGCATTGGATAATCTGATGGAGGCGCCGAGGTGCCTCCATTGTGGACGAGCACTGTATCCTTATGGGTACGGTGATTGAGAGGGTCCAGTCCGCCAAGAGCGGACTGACCGAAGCCTGTAGCAGCCTGCTAACAGGCTTTGAGGTAAGCGACATAAAAATCCCACTAGAGTCAGTAGCCCCTGAGACACTGTCCGGATTCGGAAAGAAAAGCCGGACAGAGGGTCAATCCTTACTTGTAGGAAACTGACTAAAATCTTTTGGGAAAGAATATGCAGGCGTTGCTGCTTTCCGCGGCCTCACACGCTGCCGAAGTCTCCGAACTTAAGCGGGGACTAGAGAAGGCCGAGGAGGAGCCCGGTCAGGTGAAGAGGCAGCTCCGGGAGAATCAAGGTATGTAATAACCCAATAAGTATTCGGAAAGAGTAGGATGTTATATATTGACCGAAGCGTCTTGCTATAAATAGGAGCAACGACAAAGGTCGAGGCCCTAAAAAAGGCCCTGGGCAAAGACGAAGGGAAGGACATCCTGGAGCAGGCTGCCCGTAAGAAGCTCAAGGCTCAGGTCAATGAGGTCCAACAAGAGCTCCGCGACGCGGTGAAGAAGTGTCAGACCTTGGAGCATGACGCGTTGGCTAAAGAGGCCGAACTCTCCAAAGCTCAGCAGAGCACGGAGACGGCCCGGAACGAGGCCCAGGGCGCCCTCCAAGAAGTCCAGGAGGCGAGGAAGATTGCGGCAGGTAAGGCATTCAGTATGTGAAGCAAATATGCGAAGAGGAAGTGTCTTTTACTAACCCGGATTCAGAGTTCTCCAGGGGCTTTTGCTGATCTGCCGCGAAGTTTGTCCGATGCCGCAGAGTTCTTCTGGGCAGAAGAAGGGAGCTCCACAGAGAAGCTATTCGGGTCGCAATATCTTGTGCCAGAGCATCCCGTGCCCTTCACCGATCAGCTGAAACAGCTAGTGGAGCTGCATAGGGTGGCCGAACTAGCCATGAAGGATTTGATAATCTGGCAATGGCCAGCCGAAGCTATGCCCGACAGCTACTTCGGACTCGTGAGGCGGATGGTGAACGCCTGTCCTTGGCTGGACATCGTCAAGCGATCGGCCTGTATTGAAGGTGCTCGTATGGCCTTCGCCCATTGCAAGATGTGGTGGGTGAAGATGAACGCCATCGAGCTTGCCCGGGAGCCGCCAGAGGGCAAGGAGCACCGCACACCCGAGCGCTATTTTGCGGATGTCCTGGAGGGGTCTCACATGGTAGCAACGCAGTGTGGGCAGGACATTATTTTTGAATGAATACATTCGTGTTGTCTTTGCCTTGTATGGTGAAACAAAGTGGGTTTGTAATATAATGATTGTTATGTTTTTAATTTTACCTCCTGTGCGGCCATGTTTATATGAAATCTGAGGGTTGGCCAGTCATCGGCTTCTGCCCCCATGTAGGTAGTACGGAGGTGTTCGGGATGGAATCTAAACAATCTTGATCCAATTATATGGTCCTTGAAGGAGTTGTTTAGCGCAATGAACCAGGCAACCAGACTGTTCAGCTTTAACACCCTCACTTAGCCATAGGAGTTCGACAATAAAAACACTGGCGCAGCCCCTAGTTTCCGAACTAGACTGCTATAAGCGTCTAATCGGTAAGTACCGATCCTTCGCGCAACGCGGAAGAAATCTCCAACGATTTGCATCCTCCGAACAACTGACCGGGTCTCACTGCATCATGACAGTCAGTTTTCGGCTTTCTCTACTGATGTGCTCCTTTGGATAAACCAGGGCACAATAGCAGTAGTTCTCCCTTTACTACCTTAGCCGATATAGTGAAACGTAAGGTAGAAAGCACAGGAGCCGGGCAACCCGACTATTGACCAAAGACATGATTCGGAGCCAATGCATATAATGCTAAATTCGGGGTGCCAAACTATACTATAAAAAGTGTTCGGACTTTGTTGCCGTATTGTGGGGCGCCTGGGAGCCCCTGGCAAATATAAAACGTACCAAAGTGTACGGGTGCTAGAAGATAAGTTACTAAAGGAAAACAGAAAGAAAGCATAGGTGACATCTTGGGCCCTTAAACTTGAGCCACGGACTGTTTCCATTATAATTGGGTTAATGCGTCAAAGTGCATTAATACAAATAGTGCGATAAGCAACCGACTATTTAACATGCCATGACCAAAGGCGAGCTGCGTGTGGGTCCTGACAACAGGTAGGGTGGTTGTTGAATTGCTGTCCCCTATACGTCTTTGCTTCTTGCCATCCTGGTGTTTTTATCCTTTGACAGGACCGGTAGTTGGGCAGTCGAAGAAGGCCTATGTAAAATAAACCTGGAAAAGGAAAATGAAATATTGACAGTGTATGTGTGTCCGGGATCGGTCGAGCCGAACTATGGATCACAAGCTAGCTGTGCCTCCGTAGATGCCCATGGGATTTCTAGTGCGTAATTATGCACGCGTGGTATGAATGCCACTACCTGATCGGGGCTGGGACGGAGGCCAAATTGCTAGTCAAGCTCTTGATGATCCGAGCTGTCTTGTTGTAGCGTAGTCCGGACCCTCTTTACGATGTCCAGGGGCTCAGCAGCTAGATTACGGTTCTGCTTGAGAAGGCCGCTCTGTACTTCTGCTGCTAGGGCGGCGGTGTGCTCCTTTGTGTGGAGGGAGCGTTCAGTGTTTCCGTTGACCGTTACGACGCCACATGGACCGGGCATCTTAAGCTTAAGATAAGCATAGTGCGGGACCGCGTTGAACCGAGCGAATGCAGCCCGTCCGAGCAGTGCATGATAACCACTGCGAATGGGACGATATCGAAGATTAACTCCTCGCTTCGAAAGTTGTCGGGGGATCCAAAGACAACCTCTAGTGTGATTGACCCCGTACAGCGGGCCTCTACACCTGGTATGACTCCTTTGAAGGTAGTCTTCGTTGGCTTGATCCCTGATGTATTCATGCCCATTTTGCGCATTGTGTCTTGATAGAGCAGATTGAGGCTGCTACCACTGTCCATGAGGACTCACGTTAGGTGAAATCCATCAATGATTGGGTCAAGGACTAGTGCGGCTGATCCGCCATGCCGGATACTGGCCGGATGATCCCGTCGATCAAAAGTGATCGGGCATGATGACCATGGGTTGAATCTTGGGGCGACTGGCTCTATCGCATAAACGTCCCTTAGTGCGTGCTTGCGCTCCCTTTTGGGGATGTGTGTAGCATATATCATGTTCACCGTTTTGACTTGAGAGGGGGGGGACTTCTTTTGCCCCGCTGAGTTCGGTTGCCGGGGATCTTCGTCATCGTCCTCACTTTGCAGTCCCTTTTCCTTGTTCTCGGCGTTTAACTTGTCGACCTGTTTAAACACCCAGCAATCCCTGTTGGTATGATTGGCTGGTTTGTCTGGGGTGCCATGTATCTGGCACAGACGATCGAGTATGCGGTCCAAGATGGATGGGCCCTGCCCGCTCCTTTTATATGCCTTTTTCCGTTGACTGGACTTGGAGCCGCTGAATCTGGCATTAACTGTAGTGTCATCGGTATTATCACCATTGCTTCGATGCTTGTGTCTATTACGTTGGAGCTTTCCATTGCTGTTTTTCACCTCGGAGGGGCCCGCCTCGCTAGCTGTGTTTTTGCTACGAGCCAACCAACTGTCCTCACATGCGGAAAAGTGGGTCATGAGTGTCATGAGGGCTGCCATAGATTTGGGATTTTCTTGGCCGAGATGGTGGGCGAGCCATTCGTCACGGATGCTATGTTTAAAGGCCGCTAGGGCTTTGGCATCCGAATAGTCAATGAGCTGGTTCTTTCTAGTTAGGAATCTAGTCCAGAATTTCCTGGCTGACTCCCCGGGCTGTTGAACGATGTGACTTAAGTCATCGGCGTCTGGCGGCCGGACATACGTACCTCAGAAGTTGTCGAGAAAGGCTTCTTCCAAGTCCTCCTAGCTGCCGATGGAATTTTCAGGTAGGCTATTAAACCAGTGCCAAGCTGGCCCTTTGAGTTTTAGTGGGTGGTATTTGATAGCATGGAGGTCATCTCCGCGGGCCATGTGAATGTGGAGAATAAAATCCTCGATCCATACCGCGGGATCAGTTGTTCCATCATATGATTCAATATTGATGGGTTTGAACCCTTCGGGGAATTCATGGTCCATTACTTCATCAGTGAAGCAGAGAGGGTGTGTGGCGCCTCTATATCTGGTTGCATTGCACCGTAGCTCTGATGGAGTTTGTCTGCGGTTATCAGCTCGGGTGTGACTAGGTTTGACATGCCTGAATAGGTAGCCATCATCGCGTGTCGAGGGACGTCCTCGCGATCCATAAATCGATCAGGTATGTCCTGCTCTACTATCCAGGGTCTACCGGAGGTCGTATGTGTGACCCTGAGCTGTTTCGTCTCTATTCTTACGAGGCGGTGGGGTAGGCTGCTGTTCGTCCTGAGCTGTCGCTCTATTCTGACCACATGGTGGTCGATCCACCGCACTGTCCCGACCGCGTTACGCGAGGGGGGTATGAGCTCCGGCGCCTCTTCATCGAAATGGGGTAGCAACCTTCGCTTTGTGTAACTCTTGGTTGGGCGTCTGAGGCCGTATTCTTCGGTTGCCAGGACATCAGTCCATCTGTCGATGAGCATATCCTGGTCAGCTTGCAGCTGCTACTGTTTCTTTTTCAGGCTCCTTGTCATTGCTATTAGCTGCGCTTGAAGCGCTCCAGCTCGAGAGGTTCCTCAGGCATGATGAAATCTTCGTTGCCGAGGCTTTCCTCATCCTCGGAGAGCGGACGGTAACTACCATCCCACGAGTCGTTGGGCCTGGCCTGTTCGTCGGGGCTGGCTTGCCAGTTTTCTTACTCCTCCTGCTCGGATGTTACCTCAGCAAGGCCTTCATTGTGTTCGGTATCGTCCAGAGTATTATTTTCACCGGTGCCAGCATTGCTGTCTTTTGAACGACGTGACTTAGAGCGGTGCCGAGGACGCCGACATTTTTGCTGTGTCTCAGGAGGTTTATTCTCGACTGGATTTTCTTTGTCGTCGTTGTTGGTTGTTTTGGGTGTATCCACCATGTACACATCGTACGAAGAAGTGGCCGTCTAGCGTCCGGTAAATGGCGGATTTTGGTCTTGCTCCTCATCGACATCGTCGTCCATACCGTCGTTGTCTTCGGAGTCATAATCAAGCATGTCGGTTAGGTCCTCGACAGTGGCTATGAAGTGGGTGGCGGGTGGGAAGCAAAATTCTCGATCATCATCCCCCAGTCCAAACCGGACAGAGTTCGGCTGTGAGTCCCCCGCCAAGGACAGGCTTTTTAATGAGTTTAGCATGTTGCCCAAAGGCGAGTGATGGAAGATGTCTGCGGCGCTGAATTCGAAGATCGATGAGTGATCAAGTTCGGCGTCCACAGGCTCACATGGTTCGGAACTCATAACCAAAGACGAGTTCGGAGTTCCGGTGACAAAGATATGGTGTGGGGTTAAGTCCATGTGCGGCTCCAACGCCGGGGAATATGTGGCATCCATGGTGGGTTCGAGCCTCTGATCCTTGGATGCCGAAGTGTGCTCTGGATCTAAGGCCAGAGTGGTCACTGGAGCTATCTCCTGGATGCGGTCTCACGATAGATTTAAGTCATGTTCGTCAAGGTGGCCAGGGGAGGTCGCCGCGATCTTGGATCCAGTGAAGATCAAATCTCCACGGATGTCCGAAACGTAATTCAAGCTCCCAACCTGACCTGATGGCCAGGGGCGTAGCTATCGATCTGCTCTAGGTGGCCAAACGAGTTGGCCCGCGGTGCGAAGCCGCCGAACACGAAGATCTGTCCGGGGAGTAAGGTTTCTCCCTAGCCAGCGTCATTGTTGACGATTGAAGGGGCCATCAAACCTTTCATCAACGGCATAGTGGCACTCTCGATGAAAGTACCAATGTCGGTGTCAAAACCGGCGGATCTCGGGTAGGGGTTCCCGAACTGTGCGTCTAAGGTCGATGGTAACTGGAGACAGGGGACACGATGTTTACCTAGGTTCAGGCCCTCACTATGGAGGTAATACCCTACTTCCTGCTTGATTGATCTTGATGGATATGAGTATTACAAGAGTTGATCTACCACCAGATCGTAATGGCTAAACCCTAGAAGTCTATCCTGTATGACTATGGTAACGAAAATATATCTTTCCAGACTAAGTCCTCTGGTTTATATAGACACTGGGAGGATCTAGGGTTACACAAAGTCGGTTACAAAGAAAGGAATCTACATATCCGGTTGCCAAGCTTGCCTTCCACGCCAAGGAGAGTCCCATACGGACACGGATGCAATCTTCGGTCTTCGTATCTTCACAGCCCATCAGTCCGGCCAATGGCTAACAGGCCGGACGTCCGAGGACCCCTTAGTCCAGGACTCTCTCACCCCTCCTTAGGCATGTGGCCGACTTGGAGAAGGAGCGAGGGGGTTCGCCCCCCCCCCTTTCCTTTCTCCCTTCCCCCTTCCCTCTTTCTCTTCGGAAATAAGGAAAGGGGGTTGGCCGAATTGGGGGAGGATCCCAAGTACGATTTCTCCTACTTGTGTGCCCCAAGGATGCTCCCCTCCCCCTCCCACCTATATATACATGGGGAGGGGGCGCCTAGAACACACACGAACAATTGTTAGCCGTGTGCGGCTCCCCCCTCCAAAGTTTACGCCTCCGGTCATATCTTCATAGTGCTTAGGCGAAGCCCTGCGCGGATCACTTCACCATCAATGTCACCATGTTGTCGTGCTGACAGAACTCATCTTCTTCTTGGACACCTTTGCTGGATCAGGAGGACGGGGGATGTCATCGAGCTGAACGTGCGCAGAACTCGGAGGTGTTGTACGTTCGGTGCTTGATCGGTCGGGTCTAGAATAAGTTTGACTACATCAACCACGTTCTCAAACACTTCCGCTTTCGCCTCATAGACACACTCTACCCCTCTCGTTGCTATGCATGTCCTAGATAGATCTTGCGTGAGCGCATGATTTTTTTTTGAAATTTCATGCTACGTTTCCCAACATGCGGTCCGATGAGTGTGGAAGCACGCAGCAGGTATTGTTATTTTCTGACCTTCACACATGATTTGAGTAGGTATGGATATATCTACTTGATGAAATACAAATCTAAAATATTTGAAAAGTTCAAGGAATTTCGGAGTGAAGTGGAGGATCATCGCACCAAGAAAATAAAGTTTCGATGATCTAATCGCAGAGGCGAATATTTGAGCTACGAGTTTGGCCTTCATTTAAAACAATGAGGAATTGTTTCACAACTCACGCCACCTGGAAAACCACAACATAATGGTGTGTCCGAACATCGTAACCGTACTTTATTAGGTATGGTGCGTTCTATGATGTCTCTTACCGATTTACCACTATCATTTTGGGGTTATGCATTAGAGACAGCCGCATTCATGTTAAATAGGGCACTGTCTAAATCCGTTGAGATGACACCATATGAACTATGGTTTGGCAAGAAACCTAAGCAGTCATTTCTTTAAGTTTGGGGATGCGAAGCTTATGTCAAAAGGCTTCAGCCTGATAAGCTCGAACCCAAATCAGAGAAGTGCGTCTTCATAGGATACCCTAAATAAGGTGTTGGGTATGCCTTCTACCATAGATCCGAAGGCAAGATCTCTGTTGCCAAGAATGGGTCCTTTCTAGAGAAAGAGTTTCTCTCGAAAGAATTGAGTGGGAGGAAAGTAGAACTTGATGAGACAATTGTACCTTGAGGGAGTCCTGGATTAGGTGGTCTCCGGACAGCCGGACTATATCCTTTGGCCGGACTGTTGGACTATGAAGATACGAGATTGAAGACTTCGTCCCGTGTCTGGATGGGACTCTACTTGGCGTGGAAGGCAAGCTAGGCAATACAGATATGTATATCTCCTCCTTTGTAACCGACCTTGTGTAACCCTATCCCCCTCCGGTGTCTATATAAACCGGAGGGTTTTAGTCCGTAGGACAACATACAATCATACCATAGGCTAGCTTCTAGGGTTTAGCCTCTTTGATCTCATGGTATATCAACTCTTTTAATACTCATATCATCAAGAACAATCAAGCATGACGTAGGGTATTACCTCCATCAAGAGGGCCCGAACCTGGGTAAACATCGTGTCCCCTGCCACATGTTACCACCCGCCTTAGACGCACAGTTTGGGACTCCCTACCCGAGATCCGCCGGTTTTGACACCTACATTGGTGCTTTCATTGAGAGTTCCACTGTGTTGTCACCATAAGGCTTGATGGCTCCTTCGATCATCTCTAGCGATGCGGCCCAGGGGAAGGTTTTCCACCCCGGACAGATCTTCGTATTCGGCGACTTCGCACTGCGAGCCAATTCGCTTCGCCATCTGGAGCAGACCGAGAGCTACGCCCCTGGCCATCAGGTCAGATTTGGAAACTTGAACTACACGGCTGACATCCGCGGAGACTTGATCTTCCACGGATTAGAGCCCATGTCGGATGCGCCGCACAGTCGTGACGATTATGACGTAACTCTGCCGGTGGACAGTGTTCAGGAGATCGCATCCGCAACTACTCCGGCCGTTAATCCAGAGCAAATCGTGCCATCCGATAGCGGAGGGATAGACCCCGCCATGGAGGCCGCCCTCTCAGTGGTGATAGAGCCAGATAGTGACTTCACCCCTTACAAGAGCCGTGTCGCCGAACCACTGGGTTCATCTCCGGCCATGGACTCCGGGCCGCTCACATCCGTGCCCGTCAAATCCGACTGGGCGCCGATCATGGAGTTCACCTCCGCGGATATCTTTCAGCACTCTCCCTTCGGTGACGTGCTAAATTCATTAAGGTCTCTCTCCCTGTGAGGAGAACCTTGGCCGAACTATGTCCGGCTAGAATGGGATGCGAACGACGAAGAAATTTGCTGCCCACCCACCACCCACTTAGTAGCCACTGTCGACGACTTAACCGACATGCTCGACTTTGACTCCGAAGACTTCGACGGTATGGATGATGAAGCCAGAGACGAATAGGAACCACTACCCTCAAGGCGCTGGGTCGCCACCTCATCATATGATATATACATGGTGGACACCCCCAAAGAAGGCAATGGTGACAAGACAGCGGAGGATGACCCCTCCAAGAAGCAACTCAAGCGCCGATGTCAGCGGCACCACTCTAAGTTCCACCACAGCAAGAGGAGTGATACTGGCACATGAGATAATAACACTCCAGATAGAGCCGAAGAAAACAACAATCCCCTCCAGCATGATGTAGAGCTAGAGGACGAATAAGCTAGCCCTCCAGAGCAGGTAGCAGATGGAGAACCGGAGGAGGACAATTATATGCCTCTCTCCGAAGACGAGGCGAGCCTCGGCGACGACGAATTTATCGTGCCTGAGGACCCCGTTGAGCAAGAGCGCTTCAAGCGCCGGCTTATGGCCGTGGCAAATAGCCTGAAGAAAAGAAGGAACAGCTTCAAGCTGATCAAGACTTGCTAGCAGACAGGTGGACTGAAGTCCTTGTGGCCGAGGAGCATGAACTCGAGCGCCCGTCCAAGAGTTACTCAAAATGCAGGTTGCTACCTCACCTCGAGGAGGAAGCATTGAAACCTCATTCACCAGTGTATGATGCGGCTGACCGGCCACTATGCGGCTGAGCCAGAGAGGCGTTTCAGCTTGAAGTTCAGCCCGCACCCCATCGCCACTCAATCAAAAATACTAGGGCCAAGGGTAACACAGAGGACCTGCGAGACATATTGGACAGTAAGGCAAAAATCACAAGGTCAATATACGGGACACGGGCACACGCGCCAACACGGGACGATGATCGTGGCATCGGATACACCAAGAGTAAATCCGGCCGGGCCGGATACAGCAGACAAGACTCATACGAACTGCGTCGGGATATAGCCCAGCACAGAGGCGCCGCACACCCCTTATGCTTCACTGATGATGTTATGAATCATGAATTCCCGGAGGGTGTGAAACCCTGTAAATATCGAATCATACAATGGCACAACAGATCCCACTACATGGATTGAGGATTTCCTCCTCCACATCCACATGGCTCGCGGTGATGATGTAAATGCCATCAAGTACCTCCCACTAAAACTCAAAGGACCAGCTCGGCATTGGCTAAACAGCTTGCCAGCAGATTCCGTCGGTAGTTGGGAGGATCTGGAAGACGCATTTCTTGACAACTTCCAGGGCACTTATGTGCGGCCACCGGATGCTGATGACTTGAGCCACATAACCCAGCAGCCAGGGGAATCGGCCAGACAATTCTGAACACGGTTCCTAACTAAGAAAAACCAAATTGTAGACTATCCGGATGCAGTGGCCCTAGCGGCATTCAAGCATAACATCCGCAACGAGTGGCTCGCCCGCCACCTCGGGCAGGAGAAGCCGAAATCTATGGCAGCCCTCACAACACTCATGACCCGCTTTTGCGCGGGCGAGGACAGCTGGCTGGCTCGCAGCAACAACACATCAAGGAATCCAGATACCTCGGATACCAAAGATGTTAACGGCAGGCAGCGTCGTGATAGACCAAAGCGCCGCAATAAAGGCGATAACACCGAAGATACGGCAGTCAATGCTGGATTCAGAGGCTCTAGATCCGGTCTGCGGAAAAAGACATTTAAAAGAAATACTCCGGCTCCGTCCAGTCTGGATCGCATACTGGATCGCTCGTGTCAAATCCACGGCACCCCTAACAAGCCAACCAATCACAACAATAGAGAATGTTGGGTGTTCAAGTAGGCCGGCAAGTTAAATGCCGAAAACAAGGACAAGGGGCTGCATAGCAATGACGAGGAGGAGCCCCGGCCGCTGAACATAGGAGGACAGAAGGGGTTTCCCCCACAAGTGAAGATGGTGAACATGATATACGCAACCCACATTCCCAAGAGGGAGCGGAAGTGTGCACTAAGGGACATCTATGCGATGGAGCCCGTCGCCCCAAAGTTCAACCCATGCTCTGCTTGCCCGATCACCTTCGATCGCAGGGACCACCCCACTAGCATCCGTCATGGCGGATCCACCGAACTGGTCCTAGACCCCATCATTGACGGATTTCACCTCACTCGAGCCCTCATGGACGGCGGCAGCAGCCTGAACCTTCTTTATCAGGATACAATGCAAGAAATGGGTATCGATCCCTCGAGGATCAAACCCAGCAAAACCACCTTTGAAGGCATCATCCCAGGTGTAGAGGCCCATTGCACAGGCTCAATCACACTGGAAGTGGTCTTCGGATCACCGGATAACTTCCGAAGCGAAGAGTTAATCTTCTACATCATCCCGTTTCGCAGTGGCTACCATGCACTGCTCGGACGGACAACATTTGCAAAATTCAATGCAGTGTCGCATTACGCATACCTCAAGCTCAAGATGCCAGGACCTCGCGGGTCATAACAGTAAATGGAAACACAGAATGCTCGCTCCATACGGAAGAGCACACTGCGGCCCTTGCAGCAGAAGAACAAAGCAGCCTGTTCAGGCAGACCACTCATTCAGCGTCACAGCCCCCGGACACCTTCAAGCGAGTCCGAAACAAGCTGCAATAGGATCGCCTGGCACGATCAGAGCTCTCCTAGCAATTCGGCCCCCATCCAAGTCCTAGTGAAGCGACGAAATCCGTGCCGCGCGTACATAACTACGCATTGAAAATACCATGGACATAGGCGAGGGCACGATCAGGACACACCCCGCATTGTGGCTTAACCGCACTAGGGGCTGTATACCTTTGTCATTCCTTTTCTCTTTCAGCGCCTAACTCTCTGGAAGCACTTTCTGGCAGTACGATTGCCGGACACATTCCGGAAGCAACAACCAAGGCGGCAAGAAGCTAAGATGAACACGGGAACCGCTAGGTGGTCTCTAGTAATAATTGATATACCCGCTTTCACTATTTATGCATAGCTTGCCCTAGGACAGGACATTTCGAATTGTCCTACTTTATGCTTATTGCACTACTTGTACCAAGTACGCTTCGACGCATTATTTAAATAACAATGCAAATCATTAATCTGTCATTGCATTATTTAAGTTTTTCTCTTTCTCTTATATGTCCACTTACGACAATCCGCACCCGCACATTCGGGTACGGTCAGTTTTCTAGGGGTTCGCGTTTACCCCATAATACGGCACAAGAAGTTCGAACACTTTCGACAGTGTGGCACCCCAAACTTATAGCATTATATGCATCAGCTCCGAATCATGTCTTTGGTCAAATGTTAGGTTGCCCGGCTCCCATGCTTTGGTACCTTACGTTCCACTATATTGGCTAAGGTAGCGGTGGGAGAACTACTGCGACTGTGTCCCGGTTCTTCCGGACGAGCACCTCAGTAGAGAAAGCCAAAAACTGACTGTCATGATAAGCCGAGAGACTGGTCACTGTTCGAGAGGTCTCAAGTCCTTAAAGACTTTTTCTGCTTCACGCGAGGAGTCGGCCTTGTCTGGATTAGGCGTGTATAGCGCCCCAAATTCGGCCCTCCGAATACCAGGGGCTTCGCCAGAATTTAAAATTATAGACTTCTATGGCTAAGTGAGAGTGATAAAGCATTATAGTCCGATTGCCTGGTTAGTTGCGCTGAACACCTCCCTTGAAGGACCCAAAATTGGGGTAAAGAGTGCTCAGGTTTATCCCGAATACCGCAGTACTAGTTACATGGGGGCAGAAGCTGACGACTGGCCAACTCTCAGATTTTATAAACGGCCGCACAGAAGGTAATATTTTAAATTAAGAAAGCGTCGCATGACGGAAATGAACTCGTTTCATATTATAGGATCACATGCGCATGTTCATGCAAAAATTACATCATTGGCACACTCATCTGCCACTAGGCGGGAACCCTTTAGGACACTCTCATAATAATTCTCGGGGCAGCGATGCTCCTTGCCCTCCGGCGGCCCCTCCTTCACTAGCTTCACGGTGTCCAGCTTCCCCCAGTGTACCTTCGGCCGGGCAAAAGCCCTGCGTGCACCCTCGATGCAGACGGACCGCTTGATGACTTCAAGCCATGGGCAGGCTTCCACAAGCTGCCTCACCAGACCGAAGTAGCTACCGGACAGGGGCTCGCCAGGCCACATCCGGATTATAAGGCCCTTCATGGCCTGTTCGGCCGCCATGTGAAGCTCGACCAACTGCTTCAGCTGGTCGCTCAAGGGCACGGGGTGTTCGGTCCTAGTATACTGAGACCAGAACAACTTCTCCATCGAGCTCCCCTCCTCAGCCCGGTAAAACTCACGACACCCAGTACACTACGGGGAAGATCAGCAAATGCTCCTGGAGAGCTCCGAACTCGGGTAAGAAAAAGGGAAGTCTCCTTCACGTGCTTGCTTTGCATAATGAATGCCTTACCCGCTGCTATCTTCTTCACCGCGTCAATCTCCTGGAGGGCCTTGTGTGCTTCGGCCTTGGCGCTCCGGACGCTTTAAAGTGCCTGCGCGAGCTCGGACTCTCACGTCTTAGAGTCAAGATCCAAGGACTCGTGCCTTTTTGTGAGAGCCTCGAGCTCTTGCTACACCTCGCCTACTCGGGCTTCTTGCTTCTCCCGCTCAATACGCTCCTTGGCCGCTTTGTCTTCGGCCTCGGACAACGCCTTACTCAGGGTCACCACTTCGGTCATGGCCCTTGGCAAACCCATGATGATCCTATTACTTTGCAACTGATTTTATTTTTAACTATATAGACAGGGGTATTTCTTACCTTTGCTCTCTTCAAGATGCCTCTTGGTAAGGCCGAGCTCGTCCTCGGACCGCTTTAGGTCCCGCTTCAGCGTAGAGACCTCCGCAGCATGTGCGGCAGCGGCCAGCAGTGAAGCCTGCACATACACATAGACATACTCTAATTAGACTCCTGAGTTATCATTTGATCCTCTATTTGGCTTTTCTTCGCGAACGCCAAATAGAGCATTAGGGGCTACTATCTATGCGGTAATATTTTGTTATATTTTGATTGCTTACCTCAAAGCCTATTTGGAGGCTGGCGCAAGCTTCGGTCAGTCCGTTTTTGGCGGCCTGAACCTTCTCGACCACCGCACTCATGATAGTGCGGTGCTCTTCATCGATGGAAGCACTAAGAAGCGCTTCCAGCAAGTTGTCCGGTGCCTCTGGTTGGACAGAGGACACCGGCACGGATGGTTGGCCCCCCTTAACGGGGGACTGCCTGTCATAGTATGGAACCATCGAAGGTTTCGGTGGAGTGTTCAGCTGAGGGCCGAACTCGGAGCCCGTAGGAGCCTCGCTCCCTTGGTACCCAGGGTCCGGGAAGTCGCCTTGAGGCGCCCCCGGGACCACCTCCCCTTGGATCGGTGCCTTTTGAGACAACACCTCGGCGTTGTCCGTAAGGCGAGGGTGGTAGCGGTCGGGAGAGAACCGCTGTTCATATTCGACGAGTCCACAGAGCCGCTCGACGAGGATATGTCGAGACAAGCTCGGGACGGACTGCATAATCATGTTCGGCATGAGGAGAGGCAGTGTAATACAGCATACCATGAAGTACTATGGTGCCCGGACACTTACGATTTCGCCAGGAGCTTGACCCTGGGTAGCCACTCGTCGCCGCAGTCCGCGGCCGTCGTGGCGCAGTCCAGAGGGAGGGTCCTTCCCTTCTTGGACCCTTTGGCCTCCCCGGTAGGGTCGGCCTTCCCTTTCTTGTCTCCCCCGGCTGGGGGGGAGAACTTTCCTCTTCCTCCTCCTCCTCTTCATGGGAGGAGTGTGTGTCAGAGTCATCAGACGATGAGTCCGATACAACCTTGCGCCGGAGACCCTTTCGGGTCCCCGCGGCCTTCTTCTTGGTCTTCTTCACCGGCACCTCGTAAGGTGCCGGAGTCAGCATATCCGTTAGGAGAGCGCCTACAGGATCTTCGGGCAGGGGGGCTGGGCAATCAAGCTGCTCCACTATCTTTATCCAGTCCTGTTAATGTCATAGAAGCTTAGATCCTGCATATAACTAAACCGGGGCAAATAAATACCCTGAATGATATAAAAACTTACCGTATTGGCGTGGCGTTTTGCGCTGAGTCCGCGGTCCTCGGTGAGGGAAGGAGGAATCTCGGCGCCCTTGAATAGCACCCTCCAGACGTCCTCGTGCGTCATGTCATAGAGCTCTCGCAGCGTCTGGTGCTTGGCCGAGTCGAACTCCCACAAATCGAATGCCCGTCGTTGACACGGGAGGATCCGGCGGAAGAGCATGACCTCGACCACGTTGACGAGCTTGATTTTCTTGCTGGTCATCTGGATACAGGTCTGGAGTCCGGTCAACTCTACCGAAGAACCCTAGGACAGGCCCTTCTCTTTCCAGGAGGTGAGCCACGTGGGGATTCCGGATCGAAATTTGGGGGCCACCACCCAGTTGGAGTCGCGCGGCTCGGTGATGTAGAACCACCCCGATTGCCACCCCTTTATGGTATCGGCATAGGTGCCCTCGAGCCAGGTGACGTTAGGCATCTTGCCCACCATGGTACCTCCGCACTCTGCTTGCTGGCCACCCACCACCTTCGGTTTAACATTGAACATTTTCAGCCATAGGCCGAAGTGGGGCCTGATGCGGAGGAAGGCCTCGCACATGACGATAAACGCCGAGATGTCGAGGATGAAATTGGGGGCCAGTTCATGAAAATCCAGCCCATAGTAGAACATGAACCCACGGACAAACGGGTGGAGGGGAAATCATAGTTCGTGGACAAAATGGGTAAGAAAAACTACCCTCTCATGGGGTTCGGGCGTTGGGATGATCTGCCCCGCATTTGGCAGCCGGTACGCGATGTGCGTGGCTAGATATCCAGCTTCCCGTAACTTTTTGATGTTCTCCTCCGTGACGGAGGAGACCATCCACTTGCCTCCTGCTCCTGACATCCTTGGAGTGGTTTGAGAAGAAGAATGCGAGCTTGGGCGCTAGAGCTCGAGTGTGCGGGAATGGGTAAGCAAGGAGGAAGAAGGCGTGGGTGAATGATACGTCTCCAACGTATCTATAATTTATGAAGTATTCATGCTATTATATTATCAACCTTGGATGTTTTATATGCAATTATATGCTATTTTATATGATTTTTGGGACTAACCTATTAACCTAGTGCCCAATGCCAGTTTCTGTTTTTTCCTTGTTTTTGAGTTTTACAGAAAAGGAATATTAAACGGAGTCCAATTGACGTGCCAATTTTTGACAAATTTTTATGGACCAAAAGAAGACCCCGGAGTAAAAGAGTTGGGCCAGGAGAGTCCCGGGGTGTCCACGAGGGTGGGGGGCGCCCCCCCCCCCTCCCAAGCGTGTGGTCATGCCTCGTGGACGCCTCGGGCACCTCCTTGACGTGAGACCGACGACACAAATTCCTACAAATACAGAAACCTCAGAAAATTAACCTAAATCAGGAGTTCCGCCGCTAGAAAGCCTCTGTAGCCACCGAAAACCAATCTAGGCCCTCTCCCGCACCCTGCCGGAGGGGGCCGTCATCACCGGAGGGCATGGAGGAGGATCCCGAAGGGGCCATCATCACCATGAAGGCCAAGGACCAGAGGGAGAACCTCTCCCCATCTAGGCAGAGGCCATGGAGGATGAAGCACAAGGGGGAAAACCTCTCCTCCTCTCTCTCGGTGGCACCAGAGTGCCATCGGGAGGGGAATCATTGCCACGGTGATCGTCTTCATCAACATCACCATCATCATCATCACCCTCATCTCTTTTACGCGGTCCACTCTCCCGCACGCCGCTGTAATCCCTACTTGAACATGGTGCTTTATGCCACATATTATGATCCAATGATGTGTCGCCATCCTATGATGTTTTGAGTAGATATCCTTTGTCTTTGGGTTGATTGATGATCTAGATTGGTATGGGTTGTATGTTTTACTTTGGTCCTGTCCTATGGTGCCCTCCGTGTCGCGCAAGCATGAGGGATTCCTGCTGTAGGGTGTTGCAATACATTTATGATTCGCTTATAGTGGGTTGCTTGAGTGACTGAAACACAAACCCGAGTAAGGGGGTTGTTGCGTATGGGATAAATAGGACTTCATGCTTTAATGCTATGATTGGGTTTTACCTTTATGATCTTTAGTAGTTGCGGATGCTTGCTAGAGTTCCTATCATAAGTGCATATGATCCAAGGAGAGAAAGTATGTTAGCTTATGCCTCTCCCTCATATGAAACTGCAATAGTGATTGCCGGTCTTGTTAACGATTGCCTAGGACAATTCCGCACAACGATCCACCATTATTCCACACATGCTATTTATAATATTTAGTAATATATTCTAACTTCATGATAACAGAACCTACTTTTATATTTTAGCTCTCCGATATCATACAAAGTTATCCTCTTTATACCCACAACCTAGTTTTATTTCTCGTTGCTAGTTGGAAGCAAACATTCGGTGTATGTAGAGTCGTATCAGTGGCAGATAGGGCTTGAGAGAATATTAATCTTACCTTTAGCTCCTTGTGGGTTCGACACTCCATACTTATCACTTCCACCTTTGGAAATTTCTACGATGATTCCTTGCACTTGGGGATTATCAAGCTCTTTTCTGGCGCCGTTGCCGGGGAGCAATAGCGTGGGGTCGATATTCTCATGTGTTCTTGTTTGCTTTCCTTCGCTAAGTAGATTTTGGTTTTTCCTTTTTGTTCCTGTTTAGTTGTGGGTGAAACATTCAAAAAAAGTTAAAAGAATGAAAATACAAAAAAAAATTACTTGCCTCTCATGCCTAAAAAGTTTTCAAAAAGAGAAGTGATTGGAAAGTTATGCACTGAAGAAGTGAGGGTCGAGCTTGAGCACTCGTGTTCATGCTAACGGAAACAATGTGGAATTTTTCATGGAAGATTATATGTAAATAATTATCCCCTTATGTATATCCATTGTATTATAAAAATAATGTGCCAAGCATTGGTTTTAGAATGATTAGATTGCTTGTTTACTATGTGCAGAACAAAAACAGAAACTTTGGCTGTAGCGCGTGATTTTACATTTTTTACTGGAAAGTCAAATGGGTCTGAAACTTTTTGTACATTACTTCTGTATAAATTTTTCAATTTTTCAAATTTATTTCATAATTATTGGAGATGCATATGTTTACTAAACCTTCAGATTACTACAGACTGTCCTGTTTTAGACAGATTCTGTTTTTCGTGTATTGTTTGCATATTTTGATGAATCTATGGGTAGCATCGGGGGGTATGAACCATGGTGAAGTTGGAATACAGTATATATAGTTCTAATATGAAATTGGAATGAGTTTGCAACAGTAACTAAAGGTAGTGATTTGCTTTATTATACTAACGGATCTCACAAAGTTTTTGTTAAGTTTTTTGTGGATGAAGTGTTCGAAGAACGAGGAGTTACCGATGTGAGAAGAATAAAGAGAGGCAAGAGCTCAATATTGGGGATGCCCAAGGCACCCCAAGTAAATATTCTAAGGATACTCAAGCATCTAAGCTTGGTGATGCCCCGGTTGGCATCGCATCTTTCTTCTTCAACAATTATCGGTATACCTCGGTTTTTGTTTCGTTCGCATGATTTGTGTCCTTTGTTTTTTTTGTTCTTCCTTTATGAACCATGCTATTATGAGATAGCCCTTCATTGATTTATAAAATGCTTCATGTGCTTCACTTATTTCTTTTAAGTATGATCTTATAGAATTGCTCTTTGTGCTTCACTTAAATCTTTTGAGTATGGTTTTATAGAATGCTTCGTGTGCTTTCACTTATACATTTTGAGCTTGGACATTGGTTAGTTTATATTAATCATAGAAATATGCATGAACTTCACTTATATCTTTTGGATCCCACTATTCCGAATGAGAAGAATTTTGCTTATGTGGAGAGTAGAAAAATTTCTATGCTTTTAGATCATGAAATGAATGCTTTATGTGATGGTTATGTTGTTGAATTCATTAATGATTCTACTGAAAATTATTATGAGGGAGGAATATATGCTTGCAGGAGTTGCAATAATATCAAGTTTCCTCTCTATGTGCTTAAAGTTTTGAAGTTATCCTTGTTTTACCTTCATATGCTAGTTGATTCTTGTTCCCATATGTTGTGTACTCACAAAATCCCTAGTCATAGGAAGTGGATTAGGTTTAAATTTGCTATTCATATTCTTCATGATTCTCTCTTTATGTTTCATTTCTTATCTTTTATGTGAGCATCATTGAAATCATCATGCCTAGCTAAAAGGCATTAAAGAAAAGCGCGTGTTGGGAGACAACCCAATATTTACCCTTACTGTTTTTGTGTGTTTACATGATTAAGCTACTGTAGTTATCATGTTATATAGCTTTTGTTTCAATAAAGTGCCAAGTAAGACCTTTGGGAAGACTTGGGTGAAAGTTAATGTGATCTTGCTGTAAAAAACAGAAACTTTGCGCTCACGAGATTAGCTGCCATTTTTTACCGAAGAGTGCTTTGGTGCTGATTCTTTTTGAAGAAGATTAATAGACAAATTCCTTACGTACACAAATTTATTTCATAATTTTTTGAGTAGCATATGTATGGTTAGTGTTCAGATCATTACAGACTGTTCTGTTTCTGACAGATTCTGTTTTCATTGCATAGTTTGCTTGTTTTCTAGTTTCTATGACTTATATTCCTCAATATAAATTATAGAAATGATATGGTACAGTAGGTATTGTGTGAGAACAATTACGATATTTGTCTTTGACAGACCCAAGGTGAATGGTTTACTCTTTATCATACTAACCTATCTCATGAAGTTCCGGTAAGTTTTGTGTGATTGAAGTTTTCAAGCTTTGGGTGAGATATCGATATGAGGAGAATAAGGAGTGGAAAGACCCTAAGCTTGGGGATGCCCAAGGCACCCCAAGGTAATATTCAAGGAATACTCAAATGCCTAAGCTTGGGGATGCCCCGGAAGGCATCCCGTCTTTCGCATTCAAAACTATCGGTATACCTTACTCAGAGCTATATTTTTATTCGTCACATGATATGTGTTTTGCTTGGAGCGTATTTTCAATTTTACTTCCTGTTTGAATAAAATCATTGGATCTAAAATCATAAATGAAAAGGAATCCTCCCATGGCTAGTTAATTATTTGACTACTCAGTGTCCTTCACTCATATCTATTTGGAGTAGTTTGTCATTACTCACGTGCTTCACATATATCCTATGAGTAAATGGTTGAATGAACTGAATATCATAAATCGCAATTTATATATGTTTCATATGCTTATACCATGGGGAGTAATGACTTCACATAGAATAAGTATAGTTAGTAAACTTATTGTAAGTTAGCAAACGTAGAATTGGTCACTTGAACAATTCATGAAAGAATACTGAAGGAAGAGAGATTTCACGTATAAATATACTATCTTGGACATCTTTTGTAATTGTGAGCACTCATTAAAATATGACATGCTAAAAGGTTGATGTCGGACAAGGAAGACAACGTAATGGGTTATGTTTTCTTATATGCGAAATAAAGTATATTGTCTTGGATCATCCAACTTGTTGAGCTTGCTTTTCCCCCTCATGCTAGCCAAATTCTTTGCAGCAAGTAGACATACTACTTGTGCTTCCAAACATTCCTTAAACCAGTTTTGCCATGAGAGTCCACAATACCAACATATGGATTGAGTAAGATCCTTCAAGTAAGTTGTCATCGGTGCATGCAATAAAAATTGCCCTCTAAATATGTATGATCTATTAATGTGAATAAATAAGCTTTATACGATCTTGTGATGTGGAAGAAATAAAAGCGACAGATGGCATAATAAAGGTCCATATCACAAGTGGCAATATAAAGTGATGTTCTTTTCATTAAGATTTGGTGCATCCAACCATAAAAGCGCATGACAACCTCTGCTTCCCTCTGCGAAGGGCCTATCTTTTACTTTTATCTTCTACCTTATGCAAGAGTCATGGTGATCTTCACCTTTCCTTTTTACAGTTTATCCTTTAGCAAGCACATTGTGTTGGAAAGATCCTGATATATATATATATATATATATATATATATATATATATATATATATATATACAATTGGATGTAAGTTATCATGAACTATTATTGTTGACATTACCCTTGAGGTAAAAGTTGGGAGGCGAATCTATAAGCCCCTATCTTTCTCTGTGTCCGATTAAAACTTTGAACCCATAAATATGATGTGAGTGTTAGCAATTGTGAAAGACTAAATGATAGTTGAGTATGTGGAGTTTGCTAAATCAAAGCTCTGACATAGACGCTTCCTGAAAATAAGATGAATTGCAATTGTTTGATGACTGAGAATATAGTTTGTTAGTTTCAAGAGAGTTTATGATCTATACTTTAACATATGAATAGCTTGTTACTAGATCATGAAAAGTTTTATGAAAATGAGCTACTGTTATGATATATAATGATGCTAGAAAAAGTGATTGGAACTATCATTGATGTAAATTATGCACTTGCTAGCATTCACAGTTCATAAATTATTTCTTTTATCATTACCCTACTCGAGGACGAGCAGGAATTAAGCTTGGGGATGCTAATACGTCTCCAATGTATCTATAATTTATGAAGTATTCATGCTATTATATTATCAACCTTGGATGTTTTATATGCATTTATATGCTGTTTTATATGATTTTTGGGACTAACCTATTAACCTAGTGCCTAGTGCTAGTTTCTATTTTTTCCTTGTTTTTGAGTTCTACAGAAAAGGAATATCAAACGGAGTCCAATTGACGTGCCAATTTTTGACGATTTTTATGGACCAAAAGAAGACCCCGGAGTAAAAGAGTTGGGCCAGGAGAGTCCCGGGGCGTCCACGAGGGTGGGGGCACGCCCACCCCCCAGGCGTGTGGTCCTGCCTCGTGGATGCCTCAGGCACCTCCTTGACGTGAGGCCGACGCCAAAAATTCCTATAAATACAGAAACCTCGGAAAATTAACCTAGACCGGGAGTTCTGCCGCCAGAAGCCTCCATAGCCACTGAAAACCAATCTAGGCCCTCTCCGGCACCCTGTTGGAGGGGGCCGTCATCACCGGAGGGCATGGAGGAGGATCCCGAGGGGCCATCATCACCATGAAGGCCAAGGACCAGAGGGAGAACCTCTCCCCATCTATGGGGGAGGCCATGGAGGAGGAAGCACAAGGGGGAGAACCTCTCCTCCTCTCTCTCGGTGGCACCAGAGTGCCATCGGGAGGGGAATCATCGCAGCGGTGATTGTCTTCATCAACATCACCATCATCATCATCACCCTCATCTCTTTTACGCGGTCCACTCTCCCGCACCCTGCTGTAATCCCTACTTGAACATGGTGCTTTGTGCCACATATTATGATCCAATGATGTGTTGCCATCCTATGATGTTTTGAGTAGATATCCTTTGTCTTTGGGTTGATTGATAATCTAGATTGGTATGAGTTGTATGTTTTACTTTGGTGCTGTCCTATGGTGCCCTCCGTGTCGCGCAAGCGTGAGGGATTCCCGCTGTAGGGTGTTGGAATACATTTATGATTCGCTTATAGTGGGTTACGTGAGTGACTGAAACACAAACCCGAGTAAGGGGGTTGTTGCATATGGGATAAAGAGGACTTCATGCTTTAATGCTATGGTTGGGTTTTACCTTAATGATCTTTAGTAGTTGCGGATGCTTGCTAGAGTTCTAATCATAAGTGCATATGATCCAAGTAGAGAAAGTATGTTAGCTTATGCCTCTCCCTCATATGAAACTTAAATAGTGATTACCGGTCTTGTTAACGATTGCCTAGGACAATTCTGCACACCGATCCACCATTATTCCACAGTCGCTATTTGTAATATTTAGTAATATATTCTAACTTCATGATAACAGAACCTACTTTTATATTTTAGCTCTCCGATATCATACAAAGTTATCCTCTTTATACCCACAACCTAGTTTTATTTCTCGTTGCTAGTTGGAAGCAAATGTTCGGTGTACGTAGAGTCGTATCAGTGGCAAAAAGGGCTTGACAGAATATTGATCTTACCTTTAGCTCCTTGTGGGTTCGACACTCCATACTTATCACTTCCACCTTTGGAAATTTCTACAATGATTCCTTGCACTTGGGGATTATCGGTGAAAAGAGTAAACCCTTGTCCCTTTATAAGGGCGGAAGAGGCGATATGTCTCCCCACTTGCTAGGTAAACCTGCTTCTTCCCAGGCGCCGAAATTGATGGCGCAGTTGGGTTACCCACGTCCGTATTGATGAGAATCCTATGATAAAGGGAACACGATGTCTTCTTTGACAAGACGTGTCAAGAAAACCGCCTCGCGTTATGTGCGGAGCTGGTTGAGAAAAATGGTTCAAATAATGACCGGGCCATGGCGTGATGTCATGCTGTCAAAATGTGTCAGCAGATTAGATTTGTGGAAATATTATTCTCTCTACGGTGGTACGTGGAACTTATTTTGCAGGGTCGGACACTGTCCTTGTATTCAAACTCTTCCTCGGCGTATTCGGAGGAGGAACCCGCCTTCCAATGCCGAAGACAACACTGCGCGCCGGACTCATCGTCATTGAAGCCTGGTTCACGGGCTACTGAGGGAGTCCTGGATTAGGGGGTCTCCGGACAGCCGGACTATATCCTTTGGCCGGACCATTGGACTATGAAGATACGAGATTGAAGACTTCGTCCCGTGTCCGGATGGGACTCTACTTGGCGTGGAAGGTAAGCTAGGCAATACGGATATGTATATCTCCTCCTTTGCAACCGACCTTGTGTAACCCTAGCCACCTTTGGTGTCTATATAAACCGGAGGGTTTTAGTCCGTAGCACAACATACAATCATACCATAGGCTAGCTTCTAGGGTTTAGCCTCTTTGATCTCGTGGTAGATCAACTCTTGTAATACTCATATCATCAAGAACAATCAAGCATGACGTAGGGTATTACCTCCATCAAGAGGGCCCGAACCTGGGTAAACATCGTGTCCCCTGCCTCCTGTTACCATCCGCCTTAGACACACAGTTCGGGACCCCCTACCCGAGATCCGCCGGTTTTGACACCGGCATACCTTCTCTCGAATTGGAAAGTAGCACATCAGACAAAACTGTTCCCATGATGCCTACACCAACTGGAGAGGAAGGTAATGATGATGATCATGAAACTTTAGGTCAAGTTACTACTGGACCTCATAGGTAGAGCAGAGCTTGTTCCGCACCAGAGTGGTACGATAATCCTATCCTGGATGTCATGTTATTAGACCATGGCGAACCTACAAACTATGAAGAAGCTATGATGATCCCAGATTCCGATAAATGGCTTGAGGCCATGAAATCTGAGATAGGATCCATGGATGAGAACAAAGTATGGACTTTGGTGGACTTGCCCAATGATCGACAAGCCATTGAGAATAAATGGAACTTCAAGAAGAAGACAAATGCTGATGGTAATGCCACTATCTATAAAGCTCGACTTGTCGCAAAAGGTTTTTGACAAGTTCAAGGGGTTGTCTACGATTAGACTTTCTCACCCATAGCGATGCTTACGTCAGTTCGAATGATGCTAGCAATTGCCGCATTTTATAATTATGAAATCTGGCAAATGGACATCGGAACTGCATTCCTTAATGGATTTCTTAAAGAAGAGTTGTATATGATGCAACCAGAAGGTTTTGACGATCCTAAAGGTGCTAACAAAGTGTGCAAGCTCTAGCGATCCATCTATGGACTGGTGCATGCATCTTAGAGTTGGAATATATGCTTCGATGAGGCATTTGGTTTTATACAGACTTACGGAGAAGTCTGTATTTACAAGAAAGTGAGTGGGGGACCTGTAGCATTTCTGATATTATATGTGGATGACATATTGTTGATTGGAAATGATATAGAATTCTGGATATCATAAAAGGATATTTGAATAAGAAATTTTCAATGAAAGACCTCGGTGAAGCTGCTTATATATTCGGCATCAATATCTATAGGGATAGATCGACACGCTTAATAGGACTTTCACAAAGCACATACCTTGACAAAGTTTTGAAGAAGTTCAAAATGGATCAGTCAAAGAAAGGGTTTTTGCTTGTGCTACAAGGTGTCAAATTGAGTCAGACTCAAAGCCTGACCACTGCAGAAGATACAGAGAAAATGAAAGTCATTCTCTATGCCTCAGCCATAGTTTCTATCATGTATGCTATGCTTTGTACCAGACCTGATGTGTGCCTTGCCATAAGTTTGGCAGGGAGGTACCAAAGTAATCCATGAGTGGATAACTGGACAGTGGTCAAGAACATCCTAAAGTACCTGAAAAGGACCAAGGATATGTTTCTCGTTTATGGAGGTGACAAAGAGCGCGTCGTAAATGGTTACGTTGACGCTAGCTTGGACACTGATCCGGATGACTCTAAGTCACAAACCGGATACGTATTTGTATTGAATGGTGGAGCTGTCAGTTGGTGCAGTTCCATGTAGAGCGTCGTGGCGACATCTACATGTGAAGCGGAATACATAGCTGCTTCGGAAGCAGCGCATGAAGGAATCTGGATGAAGAAGTTCATATCCGATCTGGGTGTAATACCAAGTGCATCAGGTCTGATCGCTCTCTAACAATAGCGCCGGAAAAGCTCTAGTCTGCTAGGACTACGTCGGTATTTTCCCAAAGAGAAAGGGATGATGCGGCACAACGATGGTAGGTATTTCCCTCAGTGAAGAAACCAAGGTTATCGAACTAGTAGGAGAACCAAGCAACACAATGTAAACAGCACCTGCACACAAATAACAACACCTCGCAACCCGACGTGTTAAAGGGGTTGTCAATCCCTTTCGGGTAAAGATGCCAGAAAATTGTAGTATATTGAAATAATAGATCATAAATAAAATAAATTGCAGCAAAGTATTTTTTTTGTATTTATGGTTTAATAGATCTGAATAAAAATGAGAAGGAAAAGTTGATCACAAGCAAATATATGAGGAAGAAGACCCGGGGGTCCTAGGTTTCACTAGTGGCTTCTCTCGACAAAGATATCAAACGGTGGGTAAACAAAATACTGCTGGGCAATTGATAGAACCTCAAATAATTATGACGATATCCAGGCAATGATCATTACATAGGCATCACGTCCAAGATTAGTAGACCAACTCCTGCCTGCATCTACTACTATTACTCCACACATCAACCGCTATCCAGCATGCATCTAGTGTATTAAGTTCATGGAAAAATGGAGTAATGCAATAAGAATGATGCCATGATGTGTAACACCCACAATGCGGCTATATCTCCCACGTGTCGGGGCACGACTTAGAAGCATAGCCGCATGGTAGACTTGTCGCAAGAGGGGTAATTTTCACACATCCCATGTACTGAATAAGAAAGGGATAAAGAGTTGGCTTACAATCGCCACTTCACACAATACATAAATAATCCATACATCATCCAAGATACAATCAAAGGTCCGACTACGGAACCAAAATAAAGGAAGACAACACCAAATGCTAGATCCCCGATCGTCCCAACAGTGATCCACTACTGATCATCCGGAAAAAAAACATAGTAACGGCCCGAATCCTCGTCTAACTCCCACTTGAGTTCGGTAGCATCACCTGCACTGGTATCCTCTGCACCTGCAACTGTTTGGAAGTATCCGTGAGTCACGAGGACTCAGCAATCTCACACCTGCGAGATCAATACTATTTAATCTTATGGGTAGGAAAGGGCAGTGAGGTGGAGCTGCAACAAGCACTAAGCATATATGGTGGCTAACATACGCAAATAAGAGCGGGAAGAGAAGAAACGCACGGTCGAGAAACTATAAGTGATCAAGAAGTGATCCTGAAGCTACTTATGTTCAAGCATAACACGAGACCGTGTTCTCTTCCCGAACTCCGCCGAAAAGAGACCATCACGGCTACACACGCAGTTGATTCATTTTAATTAAGTTAAGTGTCAAGTTCTCTACAAACGGATATTAACAAATTCCCATCTGCCACATAACCGCGGGCACGGCTCTTGAAAGTTTATACCTTGCAGGGGTGTCCCAGTTTAGCCCATCACAAGTGATGTCTACTACACAACCTTCTTCTTGTAGACGTTGTTGGGCCTCCAAGTGCAGAGGTTTGTAGGACAATAGCAAATTTCCCTCAAGTGGATGACCTAAGGTTTATCAATCCGTAGGAGGCGTAGGATGAAGATGGTCTCTCTCAAGCAACCCTGCAACCAAATAACAAAGAGTCTATTGTGTCCCCAACACACCCAATACAATGGTAAATTGTATAGGTGCACTAGTTCGGCGAAGAGATGGTGATACAAGTGCAATATGGATGGTAGATATAGGCTTTTGTAAACTGGAAATATAAAAACAGCAAGGTAGCAAGTGGTAAAAGTCAGCGTAAACGGTATTGCAATGCTAGGAAACAAGGCCTAGGGTTCATGCTTTCACTAGTGCAAGTCCTCTCAACAATAATAACATAATTGGATCATATAACTATCCCTCAACATGCAACAAAGAGTCTCTCCAAAGTCACTAATAGCGGAGAACAAACGAAAAGATTATGGTAGGGTACGAAACCACCTCAAAGTTATTCTTTCCAATCAATCCGTTGGGCTATTCCTATAAGTGTCACAAACAGCCCTAGAGTTCGTACTAGAATAACACCTTAAGACACAAATCAACCAAAACCCTAATGTCACCTAGATACTCCAATGTCACCTCAAGTATCCGTGGGCATGATTATATGATATGCATCACACAATCTCAATTCATCTACTCAAACCAACACATAGAACCTCAAAGAGTGCCCCAAAGTTTCTACCGGAAAATCACGACGAAAACGTGTGCCAACCCCTATGCATAGGTTCATGGGCGGAACCCGCAAGTTGATCACCAAAACATACATCAAGTGGATCACGTGGTATCCCATTGTCACCACAGATACGCACGGCAAGACATACATCAAGTGTTCTCAAATCTTTAAAGACTCAATCCGATAAGATTACTTCAAGGGGAAATCAATCCATTACAAGAGAAAAGAGGGGGAGAAGAAACATAAGATCCAACTATAATAGCAAAGCTCGCGATACATCAAGATTGTGCCAAATCAAGAACACGAGAGAGAGAGAGAGAGAGAGATCAAACACATAGCTACTGGTACATACCCTCAGCCCCGAGGGTGAACTACTCCCTCCTCGTCATAGAGAGCGCCGGGATGATGAAGATGGCCACCGGTGAGGGTCCCCCCCCCCTCCGGCAGGGTGCAGGAACAGGGTCCCGAGAGGTTTTTGGTGGCTACAGAGGCTTGCGGCAGCGGAACTCCCGATCTATCTTCTGTTCTGGAAGTTTTAGGGTACGTGGATATATATGGGAGCCGAAAGTATGTCGGAGGAGCCACGGGGGCCCCACGAGGCAGGGGGGCGCGCCCAGGGGGGCTCCCTCCACCCTCGTGACCTCCCCGGAAACTTGTTTGAGTAGGGTCCAAGTCTCCTGGATCACGTTCGGTAAGAAGATCATGTTCCTGGAGGTTTCATTCCGTTTGGACTCCGTTTGATATTCTGTTTCCTCGAAATACTGAAATAGGCAAAAAGCAGCAATTCTGGGCTGGGCCTCCGGTTAATAGGTTAGTCCCAAAAATAATATAAAAGTGGAAAATAAAGCCCAATATAGTCCAAAATAGTAGATAAAGTAGCATGGAGCAATCGTAAATTATAGATACGTTGGAGACGTATCAGGCATCCCCAAGCTTAATTCATGCTCGTCCTCGAGTAGGTAAATGATAAAAATAGAATTTTTGATGCGAAGTGATACTTTGGCATAATTTCAATGTAAATATTCTTAATCATGGAATGAATATTCAGATCCGAAAGGTTCTAGACAAAAGTTCATATTGACATAAAAAATGATAATACTTCAAGCATACTAATCAAACAATTATGTCATCTCAAAATAACATGGCCAAAGGAAGTTCATCCCTACAAAATCATATAGTTAGGCTATGCTTCATTTTCATCACACAAAGATGTTCCCAACTTCTATACCCCCGATGACAAGCCAAGCAATTGTTTCATACTCAAATAATCTCAAACTTTTTCAACCTTCACGCAATACATGAGCGCGAGCCATGGACATAGCATTATGGGTGGTATAGAATATGATGATGGGGATTGTGTGGAGAAGACAAAAAAAGAGAAAGTCTCACATCAACGAGGCTAATCAATGAGCTATGGAGATGCCCATCAATTTATGTTAATGCAAGGAGTAGGGATTGCCATGCAACGGATGCACTAGAGCTAAGAATGCTCAACAAAAGAAAACTAGTGGGTGTGCATCCAACTTGCTTGCTCATGAAGACCTAGGGCATTTTGAGTAAGCCCATGTTGGAATATACAAGCCAAGTTCTATAATGAAAAATTCCCACTAGTATGAACAAGACAAATTATGAGACTCACTATATGAAAATCATGGTGCTACTTTGAAGCACAATATATGAGACTCACTACATGAAGAACAAGGTGCTACTTTGAAGCACAAGTGTGGAAAAAGAGATAGTAGCATTGCCCTTTTTATTTTCTCCTTCTTTTTTTTGGGACTTTATTTTTTTCTTTTTGTCCTTTCTCTCTTGTTTTTTGATTGGGCAATGCTCTAATAATGATGATCATCACACTTCTATTGATTACAACATAATGATTACAACTCGATACTAGAACAAGATATGACTCTATATGAATGCCTCCGGCGGTGTACCGGGATGGTGCAATGAATCAAGAGTGACATGTATGAAAAATAATGCATGGTGGCTTTGCCACAAATACGATGTTAACTACAAGATCATGCAATGGCAATATGACAAAAGTAAAGCATGTCATGATGATGATGATGATGATGATGGAAGTTGCATGGCAATATATCTCGGAATGGCTATGGAAATGCCATGATAGGTAGGTATGGTGGTTGTTTTGAGGAAGATATAGGGAGGTTTATGTGTGAAAGAGTGTATCATATCACGGGGTTTGGATGCACGGGCGAAGTTTGCACCAACTCTCAATGTGAGAAAGGGCAATGCACGGTACCGAAGAGGCTAGCAAATGGCGGAAAGGTAAAAGTGCGTATAATCCATGGACTCAACATTAGTCATCAAAAATCAAGTACTACGCGCATGCTCCTAGGGGGATAGATTGGTAGGAAAAAACCATCGCTCGTCCCCGACCGCCACTCATAAGGATGCACAAGCCAGGTACACTTCATGCTTCAAATTTGTTACACAACTTTAACCATACATGCATGCTACGGGACTTGCTAACTTCAACACAAGTATTTCTCAAATTCACAACTACTCAAATAGCACGACTATGATATTATCACCTCCATATCTCAAAACAATTATCAAGCATCAAACTTATCTTAGTATTCAACCCACTAAAAAGAAAGTTTCACATATCTTGAATACCAAGTATATTAACATTAAGCAAATTACCATGCTATTAACGACTCTCAAAATAATCTAAGTGAAGCATGAGAGATCAAGTTTCTTTAAAAAAAACCACCATCGTGCTCTAAAAGATCTATGTGAAGCACTAAAGCAAAAATTATCACGCTCAAAAAGATATAAGTGAAGCACATAGAGTAAACTATCAAGCTCAAAAGATATAAGTGAAGCACATAGAGTATTCTAACAAGTTTCAATTCATACATGGCTCTCTCAAAAGGTGTGTACATCAAGGATGATTGTGGTAGACTAACAAGCAAAGACACAAATAATACAAGACGCTCCAAGCAAAACACATATCATGTGGTGAATAAAAATATAGCTCCAAGTAAATTACCGATGGAAGTGGACGAAAGAGGGGATGCCTTCCGGGGCATCCCCAAGCTTTGACTTTTTGGTGTCCTTGGATTATCTTGGTGGCTACAGAGGCTTGCGGTAGTGGAACTCCCGATCTATCTTCTGTTCTGGAAGTTTTAGGGTACGTGGATATATATATGGGAGCCGGAAGTACGTCGGAGGAGCCACGGGGGACCCACGAGGCAGGGGGGCGTGCCCCCGGAAACTTCTTGGAGTAGGGTCCAAGTCTCCTGGATCACGTTCAGTGAGAAGATCACGTTCCCAAAGGTTTCATTCCGTTTGGAGTCCATTTGATATTCTGTTTCCTCGAAATACTGAAATAGGCAAAAAACAACAATTATGGGCTGGGCCTCCGGTTAATAGGCTAGTCCTAAAAATAATATAAAAGTGGAAAATAAAGCCCAATATAGTCCAAAACAGTAGATAAAGTAGCATGGAGCAATAAAAAATTATAGATACGTTGGAGACGTATCAACAAGCTCTCACGGTCAACGAAGGATATTCCTTCTCCTGGGAAGACCCGATCAGTCTTGGAATCCTGGTTACAAGGCATTTCGACAATGGTAAAACAAGACCAGCAAAGCCGCCCAATGTGCCGACAAATCCCAATAAGAGTCGCATGTATCTCATTCTCTGGGCACGCCGGATAGGTCAAGATACGAATTAAACCAACCCTCAAGTTGCCCTGAGGTGGCCCCGCAGGCTGCCCATTTCGAACCAACACTCAGAGGAGCACTGGCCCCGGGGGGGGGGTTAAAATGAAGATGACCCTTGAGTCTACAGAACCCAAGGGAAAGGTATATGGTGGTAGGTAGGCAAATGGTAAAACCAAGGTTGGGCCTTGCTGGAGGAGTTTTATTCAAGGCGAACTGTCTAGGGGTTCTCATAACACCCAACCACATAAGGAACGCAAAATCAAGGAACATAACACCAGTATGACAGAAACTAGGGCGGCAAGAGTGGAACAAAACACCAGGCATAAGGGCGAGCCTTCCGCCCTTTAGCAAGTATATAGATGCATTAACGTAAATAAGATATAATAATGATATCCCAACAAATCCATGTTCCAACATGGAACAAACTTCATCTTCACCTGCAACTAGCAATGCTATAAGAGGGGCTGAGCAAAAGTGGTAACATAGCCAAACAACAGTTTGCTAGGCAGGTGGGTTAGAGGCTTGACATGGCAATATGGGAGGCATGATATAACAAGTGGTAGGTAGTGCAACATAGTGATAGAACGAACAACTAGCAAAGCAAAGATAGAAGTGATTTCGAGGGTATGGTTATCTTGCCTGCAAAGTTCTCAGAGTCATCGAAAGCTTGATCCTCGTTAGCATACTCAACCGGTTCCTCGGTCACGTACTCGTCTCCCTGCTCTACCCAAAGCAATAACACAAGCAATGGAACAACAATCAATCACGATGCAATGCACAAGCAACATGATGCAATACAGGGCATGATATGCAATGCATATGCGTACTACGGAAGGGAAAGAATGAGATGATTTTGGTCGAAATCGATATAAAGGTCAGTGGAAACGGATGCACGGTTTGCAAATGGCAAGCAAAGCAAGAATGGCACAATTCTGCGATTAACAGCACGATGCCACTTAGAATGCAACAAGAAACTAAGCTACTACAATCCAACATAGCAACAAAGCATATGGCAGTGATGTACAAGAGATGCTTGACAAAACATGAACACTGAGCTACGGCTAAATCATTGAAGAACAGGTTCAAACAAGCATGACAAAAGTGCAAAAGATATTAGCATCACAGACTTTGTGAAAATACTAACATGTCAAAACAACATCAGGAAGCAATGTTTAGAGCAAGAAAACATCATGCTACAGGAACACATCATAGCAAAACAAGGCATGACATTATTCTACTGAAAGCATAGGACAGAAGTCCCTTACCGAACATGAGCCAAAAAGGCACAGAAGATAAGATGGCACCCATGTAAACATAGCAAGATTTATTAACAGTTTCAGACTTAGCAGAAAAAACAGAGCATGGCATAAACAGATTTATGAAGGCAACTTGGCAAGCTCATGCCACTCACCACAAAGCATTGCATGACAATATAAGCATACCAATAGCAAGATGACATGTTCATTAAGCTAACCATGGCAAGAGAAAGTTCATAGGATGCATGGATCACTAGCAACAACCATGGCAATATTGATTAACATGTTAACATTCTACCAGGAATATTTTATTGCAAAAGTAGATCAAGCAAATGACATACTAGACAACTCCATAATTTCAAACAAGGGCATGGATGAATATAGCATAACAACATGTTCAAAACACCCTTACTGAAGTATCCCAAAATAAGCATGGATCTCACTGTAGCATCAAGTTTACATTGCATCAAAATAACAGCAGGAAAAGGAGTTAGCAAAATCTGAAGTCCATGAAAACTGAAACATCACGGAGCCTAGTTTGCATGCTTCTTCTGGTCACCAAATTGATCACAATAATACAAGACAAGCACCCCTGTAAATATGGCATGTTGTAGTTCAAAACACATGTAGACCTCAAACTCATACGATGCACACATCAAATGCAAAAAAATGACAAAACCTCATAAACTGATGATCTCCAGCAGCTAAGATTTTATAGCACTCTTGAATCAAATAAAAAGGCATCATAACAGACAGTAACATGCATGGAAATGCTTCTAACATGAAAATCTCAATGAGACTAACAAGTGGATATATCATATGCATGAATTGGAGCAACGAGTGCGGAGATACGACATGTGGAACATGGCATAAAAATTATAGGGGGTTCGGGACTTAGTGAAAATTACCCTCCGAAATACCAGATCTAGGGTTCATGCACGCGAACCGAGGTTGACCGGGGATCTCGCCAGAGTGGAGAGGGTAGTCGCTGGAGTGGAGGGAGAGGACGCCGGAGTTTTCGGGGCCGCCGGATCCGGACTTGAGCCGCCGGATCTGCGAGGAGGCGGCGCCGGAGCTCGGCGAGGGCGTCGGCGGCCAGAGTTGTAGCGGCAAGGCGGCGGGGACCGGCGAGGTGGCGAACACCGGAGCGGGCGAAGGGCGGCGGCGCGGGAAGGAGTCAGGCGGCGCGAGGGATGCTGGTGGCAGCGGAGGCGTTGGGCCCGCGGGGGCTGGGCGCGGGCCTGGAGGGCCGGCGGAGCGGGGCGCTGCGGTGAGAGACGTGGCATTTTGCCACTAGCTGCGGGGCGGCGGCGAGCTCGTCTAGTGTGGCCGGACGTGTCCGGTGGCGGCGGGGGATGTTTCTAGGGTTTCATTTGCACGAGAAAATCAGGGAGGGGCACATATTTATAGGTAGGGGGAGTTTGGAGTGTCCAAATTTCACTACAAAAAAATACACTTCCGTGGTGATACGTGTTTGTCACAGTAGGTCGCGTTTTCTGTCATGCATGTACATCCATGACGATTTTATGACAGATTGAAGATAGTCATACCTGTGCTGTCGTAGAAGTGTTCCATGACATTACCAAAATTATCATCACAGAAGTGTCCACTTCCATGACGATAAATCGCGCGTCACAGAAGTGCTTTCGTCAAGGCTGACCGACACGTGGCATCCATTGTAACGGAACACTGTTAAGCTATCGAGTAGGGTTTTGGATCCGATAACCCATTAACAGCCCCGACCAATGGGGATTTTCCACGTGTAAAATCATCATTGGCTGGAGGAGACACGTGTCAGGTCCGCGTTGGCACAGGTGTCAGTCATCTAATGGGCGAGACGCGTCTATGATATGTTGACACGTGGACCGACCCATCAAGTTTAAATGGGCTGGCCCAACTGAAGGCCCACAAGATTTGCGGACCATAATGGGCCGGCCCAACTAAAGTCCCACGAGATTTTGCGGACCATAATGGGCTGGCCCTGCTAAAGGCCCACAAGAATTTGCGGGCCATAATGGGCAGGCCCAGGTAAAGGCCCACAAGATTTTTGTGTACCATAATGGGCCGGCCCAGGTAAAGGCCCACAAGATTCTTGCGGATCATAATGGGCCGGCCCAGCTAAAGGCCCACAAGATTTCATCGACATTAATGGGCCAGCCCAGCTGCAGGCCCACAAGATTTTGAGGACCCTAGTAGGCCGGCCCATTAACTGGCTGCCATGTTTTGGGCCAAATGTCGGCCCATATTTGATCCGGTCCATTAATGGCCTGCCATGCTCCGGGCCTAATAGTGGCCCATATGAGATCCGGCCCGTTAAAAGCGTACCACGTTCTGGGTCAAATTACGGCCCAGATCAGGTCCGGCCCTTTAAGAGGCTTTAGGCTCAATTGTGGCCCATATCAGATTCAGCCCGTCAACTAGACACTATGCTTTTGGGCCCACTTGCTAAAGGCCCACTTAGTAATTCGGCATGATATTAGTTTTTGGCCTGTTAAGCGCCCGTTTAACATTTCGGCCCTATATTAATTCGGCCTGTTAAAAGCCAGTCATATAGTTGGGCCTAACTACGGCCCGGTTTGCATCCGGCCTGCTCGCAGGCAATATCTGATTGGGCCAAACAAGGACCGAGACAATTTTGGCCTTTTAAAAGCCCGTGATTTTATTCGCACAATCATGGGCCGGGGTTCATTTCGGGCTGCTACCGACCCATCAGCTGTTCGGCATGTTTCAGGCCCAACCTACATCGTGATTGCATGACGGCCCGATTATTTACCGTAATTTTACGGTTTGGCCGGTTTATTGCGAAGACAGGATATATACACAGTAAAATAACTACAGCATCGTAAATAAGAAAAAACCTAGACTATACAATAAAGAAATTATGGCATATTACATCCACTGGGCATCAAAGTTCTCCACTATGATAATAAAGCACAAGCAGACAGCAGATTACATACACTGGGCATCAAAGATCGCCACCATTGCAAATAAACACGCCGATAAAATAATATACAAAACCGACAGCACTTCAATAGAGTTCAAGAAAGGTTAGCCCTGCTGGGGAGTTGCAGCGCAAGCAACTAGGCAAGATGATGAGACTGCGCTTGTTCAACACTTATATCTTCCTCACTCTGAAAGATAAACAAGCAGACAGATGACAGGTTTTGCACATAAAAGTATCAGTGCTGACAATTCATCACATTTCTTACTGACGAATAAAGTGACACAGTTTAAAATTGCATTAACACAATATGGTATTGTTCAGGTCAAGACATGGCAGGAAATGACATTGAAGGAGTTGGCAGCTTCACGACACCACTGGATTACAGATCAAGAACTCATAAGTATCAATGGTTAGTGTGCTGTCAATTTATACCATTCCATATTGGCAAATAAAGAGACGGTTTAAATAATAGTAGAATGATATGACATTGTTCATAGTTAAGACATTGCAGAATATGACATTGTGATGTAGTGGGTAGGTTCACCACACCACTGATTACGGATGAAGAATAGAAGCATACATGCAGTGCAAAAGAAGATCACTTGCTCTGTATAGTTTAATTTACATGGTATGAAGAAGGAACTTGGTTGTACAACTGAAAAGTTAAATTGAGAAAGGACAGACTTTTGTTTATGAACTACATAATAAACTTTAAACAAGCAATTTGGTGCAAACACCAAAAATAAACAGCTGTTGCAGTCATGCCTAACCAAATATATACAACAATGTTTGAAGGCTTGAGATGGACAAACTTACATTATTGGTGAAGACAAGCTCTATAAAGGCCTTGTCTTGTCCATGCTGATGGGGGGGGGGGGCAATGCAAGAAGTTTACCACATAATCTTCTTCAAAAGCATTGCCTTTATTCTACATTTTGTTAATAGTAAATATAGATGTGATTATCTAAGAAAAAATGGAGAATATTTAAGATAAGATGAAGAGTGATGCTACATAACCAAGTAGCTATAAATGTAAGTGCAGCGATACAGGAAAAAGGTACAGCCAAGAGCAATGCACACCTAAACTTCATCAGTACCAATCTTATGGTAAGAGTAAATATAGATCTAATGTGTAGAAAATGGAGGGCAAAGGAAAATAAGCTGCAGAGTGATGGTACATGAACAACTACCTGTCATTATAAGTACACTGATAAAGGACAACTTGTACTTACAAGAACAATGCAGAGCTAAAAAACATTGGCATTGGATATATTCTACACTAATGTAACCATTCATACAGATCAGATAATTTGGAGCGAACAATTGATAAGAAAGCTATAATGCATACTGCTGTCACATAATGAACCAGGTATGTATGCAAGTACAGTGATACAGGACAATAGGTACTAACAAGAGCAAAGCAGTGGGGAGCATATTTGCGATATCCTGTCGTTCTTGTCAAACCGGAATTCTTCTTCGAGCAGATTTCCTGCAAAAAAGATCCGTAAGGCACATGCGGAAAAGTAGAAGTTCAAATTGTCATGTGATTTCATAGACAATACATCATCCTGGGAACGAGACTGGTGCATAACAAGGTTTTTCCATTCAATGTCTTCTAAATTTAGCACAGGAGACTTCACCGGAAATTCGTTTATAGACTTGCCATCAAAGTGTGATTTCCTGAGGTAACACCGATACTGCTACAATGCTTCCTTGAAAAGCACAATCAAGCTTTGCTCGTCATCACTATCTAGATTGACCCTCACCGAGTTACAACAATGTAATGTAAATCATTGATGTGTTCAATCAGTAGAAAACAGGAAAATAATAACCATGAATAATAGCACTTACACGTAAGTTGGACAGGAAGATGTGAAAATGGTGTTTGTCTCCACAATAATCTTCCCATGATGGGAATATATGCACGTAGTCCCTAACAACATTGAAAGAATTGTCTTTTAAACTAGGAATAAATGGAATGGGGTTCCAATCTGCAAGAAGTGGTCGTCTCTACAGTTGGGATGGGTCTTCGGTCGGTGGACTTGCTGTACTTTTTACTGGAGTGGGATTTTTCTGTGGTACAGCTGGTGCTATGGCAAATGAAATCGGTATACCTTTTGCTGGAGTGCAGGTCCTGTGTGGTGGGGCTAGTGGTGTGGCCAGTGAAGTATGGGTACAGTCTGCTGGAGTCGGTCTTACGTTGTGTGTCACTAGTTGTACATCCAATATAAGTGGGGTGTTATCTGATTTCTCCGGCACCACCATGTTTTTCAAGGACTTTGCTGGTGCTCCTTCAGGTTCGGCAATCACCCTCTTCCTTTTTGATGTCTGATGCACAAGAACATCATTTGAGTGGAAAAACATGGTATGATGACAGATGGAATATGTATTGATAATGGATGGGCATGACATCTCGACATATGCAAGATGGCGGTGCAACAAAGTAGAAGAAATGCAAGACAACATATGCAAGATACCCGCAATCAATAAAACATTGCCAAATTAGAACAGGCACCTTGATGGGTGAACAGGACAGGCCATCTGCCTTTGACTCCTCGAGGTTAGAATAGTCATTAAGATCATATTCTGAACAAGAATCAACAGGTGGGGAGCGTATGAGTTTCGTTGCATCCAGAATGGCACTCAATGCCTTGGTGCCAATTTTGTAAGTCATTGCAGTGTTTAGCTTCAAGAGTGGACTGCTGCTAGTGCGACACAAAGTAGCTACACAGATCATAGTGTAGATATAACGGGAAAACCTTAAGCATCAGAGTAAAATCAGCAAAGTGGAACTTGTTGGAATATATGTGCTAGTATTGCCTGTACGGCTAGAAAGGCTTCAGATACCAGCTCTCTTCAAGTGAAGGTGCGGTACTGTTAATATCAGTGTAACTCTCAAAGGCGACACAGCTCCCCGCATTTCCTTGCTATTCTTATAGGATTCAAGTGGGAAGGCCACTACAAATCCTATTCCTATCTTTACAAGATCCTACGAATCAAAGAGGCTCAAAGTGTCCATCACAACCGACCGTATAGACCTCTACACTACAAATGTCCCTGCTCATCTTCAGTACAAGGAACATACTGTACTACTATCATACTCCCTCCATTCCAAAATATAAGTCTTGGTAGAGATTTCCACTATGGATCAGATACAGATGTATCCATATACATTTTAGAGTGTAGATTCACTCATTTTGCTCCATATGTAGTCCATGGTGGAATCTATACAAAGACTTGTATTTAGGAACGGAGAGAGTACATATTAAAGAATAACAAAAGAGGAACATGGTAAAGAAGAGCAAGCAGATTTTGGATAATAAAATGTTGGTTGCCCAGTGCCCACACATGATGAACCAGAGCGCATTAAGAATGCAACTGCCAGCTGTCTCTCGACCATTTCAGGCGGTTGGATGAAGATCCTACGTCTCCTAACCCTTCTTCTTCCTCGTCTCTGATTCTTCCCATACAGAACACCGCACGGGCCGCCGGCCGGACCACCGACCCCCACCGCCTGTGTTCCTCCGCCACCCCCAACCCCACTCCCACCCCAACCCCCACCCATGTCGAGTTTTCTTCATTTGGCGAGGCCCCACAACCACCCGAGGCCCTTCGATCGCACCGGCGAACTCCGGCGAGCTCTGAAAAATTGACTGACCCAATTTTGAAATTTAGACTATTGTGATTTAATTAGTGTGAAATATAAAAGGGGAAAACCATAAGCATTGGGAGTATAGTGTTGAGCGTGCCATGGCAGATCTGAAGGTGCAAACCGGACAAAGGCAACTTTGCAACCAAGACAAGAAATCAGAGTAAAGCAGTGGCGATCTATTTTCTTGCTGTGATAAATAAGTTGAGCAGATATGAAAGAGTACCGCCTCTGGTGCGGCACCGTGTAGGCATCTTCTGAGAATTTGACGGTGCTGCGGTAGCGATGGCTGTTGGCGGCGTGGAAGCAGATCTAGGAGGGTAGACGGTGGCGGCGGGGCGCGGTGGATGAGACGGTCGTAGGAGCGGCGCCAACAAGGTGGACGACGGCGGGGATGAAGCGAGAGGACAGGATGCAAGGATCCCGGTATGAAGCCGTAGATGAGAGAGGTTGATCTTTTGTAATGGACGGCGGCGGCGGGGTATCAGCTCCGACATGGTGGAGGAGGACGGCGGTGGATGGGGTGGCGGACGGCAGCGGACAGAGGAGGGTTGGGTGGAGAGGGTGTTTTGGCGCCCACGGAGTATGAATGGGTAAAAGGGAGGTTGAGAGGAAGGGGGGACCATGTATTCAGGGCGCGCTTGTCTCAAATGCGAGGAAATTTACAAACTTAGCCCCCGTTTCAAATTTCTACTACATCACAGCAACATTAGTCGGTTGGGGATAGGACGGTAATCTCGCATACACCGAATATTTGCCGACGGGAGTTTGTTTTTGGCGCCCACCGTGTATTAATATGAATCAGGGAGGGAGTCAATTTCGGCCGAGGACACACTGTGTTTTGGCGCCCACCGTGTATGAATCCGGGTGAGAGGCGGTTACGTCACGTTTGGGTGAAATTACAAACCTACCCCTATCGAAACCTATAGAAATCCAGCAGATAGGCTTTGCGTGGCAGGGATAGGCAGTAGTGATTTCCATCTCGCAGATTTTGGTTTCGGGCGGTTACTGCGACTTTCCCCGCTTCGTTCAAATTTTGTAGAGTGCACGTTTACCGTGCCAACTCAATTCGAATCCCGTTTGTATTCTATTTTTTTCGGGCGGGATCCATTTTCATTTGGAATTACATTCTATATACATCATTTTTTATATATACTTTCAAAAGCACAACAAAGAATTCTGCTCCTTTATATGTATAATATGATTTACAAATACAACGATCTCGAAATCTTAAGGTTGAATTCAAAAAAATCTAACCAAATTATGTTCTACTAAAATGTATGGATTATTAATATCTACATATTAAATAACATAGATGTGCGTGAATTCATATGAGTATGCATCTTTGATAGATCAATTTTGGTTCGAGTATGGATTACATGTATCATCATATCGAATTCAAATATTTGAATCCCTTTTTTGTTCACTCTCTTTTCTCCAGCTCACCCGCACGCTCACTTCATGTTTCTCCTATCCTCACAAACATGGTCTCTCGACGTCTCCCTTGAGAAGTGTCACACTCTCCCTATCATTATACATTACACGGTTTTCATTATCTCTCACGTCTCCACTGTTCTCTGGTATCAATCAGTACCTAAGCTTTCTTTTTCACCGCCACACACACAGTCTCCACTCATCTTTCACTTTGTCTTTCTCTCTATGGGATTCTCTCACACACCCTATATGTCTCTACATATGACTCATACCACTAAAATTACTCTCTCTCTCCCGTAGACACAACATTTGTTGCGGTCTCCTTTTTGTCTCCATCCCATACTAACATTATTCATTTGTTTACCGATCAGACAACCCCGACTACCGTCTCCTCTCTCTCTCTCTCTCTCACAGACACACACACAACTCCTGCTTCCACTCCCCTTCCCGACTACCGTCTCTCTCTCACACACACAAAACTCTCTCTTTCGCACCCCGACTCGTATTTCTCTCACAAACATTTATCGACTAGCTAGCCTCTAGATAGGCTTACACACCCTCACACTCATGCTTCGACCATCGCATACATGTCTCTCTCCCGCTCCTTGTATCTATGTAGATTTTCTTCCCTTCTTGAGGCACTCCCTCTCAATTGTGCACACACACACTATCGCCTCATTTTAAGCTAATACCTATCACACACACACTCCTTGTGTCTTTGTCACACATGCACTCCGTCCTCCTCCACTCTCCCTCTCTCTCACAAACACATGGGCTTTTGCAACAACTAGCAAGATGCCCATGCATTTCACGGAACATCAAGATGCATTTCTATGAGTAGTTTATCTTGTGGGGGAAAAGTATGAACGAGGGAGGGCCTTATTTGCAAATGTGGAGAGGGGTGTGGCACTAGTAGAAAAAGGGCCTATTGTCCCGGTTCGTAAGGGCCTTTTGTCCCGGTTCCTGAACCGGGACTAAAGGGTCGGTACTAGTGCCCTGTCCCTTTAGTCCCGGTTCAGTCCAGAACCGGGACAGATGGGCCTCCATGTGGCCTGTGCGCGGAGCCCAGGCAGGAGGGCCTTTGGTCCCAGTTGGTGGCACCAACCGGGACCAATAGGCATCCACGCGTCAGCATTTCTGTGGCT
>NC_041388.1:586677187-586683230 GCF_002162155.2 Triticum dicoccoides
GGGTTTTTGTTTTTTTAAGGGGGGGGGGGTTGGGGGTTTTGGGGGGGTTAATTTAGGCGTTTCATATATTGTGTTAGCTAGCTATAATTAATAGAGAGAAGTGTCCTCTCTTATGTCCATGCTTGGTCGACGCTATGTACTATACATGCGTATAGAGAGGACTAGACACGCTAGCTAGCTAGTAAGCAAACGAAGGAAACAGAAGATCGTCATGAACATATATGCATACAGAGAGAAGTGGTATCGACCACCTCTCCTTCTCCGAGAGATTGGTCGAACAACAAGTTCTCATATATCTATCCGACACTACCGGCTACATATATACAATACTTATCTCTTACAAATATAATCTCCTAACATACTAACGCATGGTCCACATAGTATTCTCCGTCTTCAGTGATCACGTGGTCAAGAAAGAATGTCGCCAATTCCTCTTGAATTGCTCGCATGCGAGCTGGTGCTAGGAGTTCATCCCGCTTCTGAAACATCTAATTTGAAGAAGGGGGTCAATACATATATATATATATATATATATATATATATATATATATATATATATATATATATATATGAATGACTGAAACTCAACACAAATGATGGTATAAAATAAAATTGTGAATGTTGTTATTTAAGCACTTCATATTGTTCGTCAGAGTAGCCCCGTTCATAGGTCGTGTGGCGGATGGACTCGCAAATGTAGTATCCACAGAAATCATTCCCTCGTTCCTGCCACAACCACTTTACAAGAAATAGAGGTCAATCAAACTGATAAGAAAGAATGCCAAATGGTATTGATGAAACTAGCGCTTGAATCAATAGGAGATGCGCGGAACATGCTACTATAGTACTTACTTTCGGGTGTCTAAATTGCAGCTTCTTCGGGAGTCCCGGATCTTTTTTGGTGAATTTTTTCCAAACTTGCCAGACAAAGAAAACAATTACTTGATATATCAGGAAATGAACAAAGTTGCTGATATGGTGGATAATGATCGATTTAACTTACTTCGCGAGCATTTGAGTCACGTCCGCATAGTCCTGGGGATCTTTTCGTCTTGAGTCTAAGACGGTTACTAGTCCCTGCTCATGCATGCATGCATAACTCATCAATTACATTACTATAACCTTGACTAATATATAAGGGAAACCGAATATGCACAAGACATTAACACTCACTTGAAGTTGTAAGGAAAGAGTATTATATCTTTGTTTTCATTTACTACCAACGATCATAGAAAGTTGGCCTCGGTATCTGAGGCATGAAATTTAACCTGAGTTGCATCTATGAGATTTGTGTTAATGAACCCAATATCACCGATTTGTCTTTTCTTCAATTCGTTTAGAGAGACTTTATGACAGAAGTAGTACTACTTACAAACAGTAGCAGGTGACCGTTGCTTTATCGAGGGCCAATTGATTGAAAAACTGAAAGAACTCCTCAAATGGAACATGCAACAGTTCAATTCCAATGAGGTCATGCTCCTTTTTAACTCTCACATACAAAGTACTCCTCCCCCCAGACTCTCTGCAGATTTTCAAGTACGAATCATGCAATCTTCGCATCATCGTTGATAGAGATCTTTCATCTTTGACGAGAGGCTTCCCGTACTCATATCTTTGTATCTGCACCTCCATGAAATCATAATGTACATCGTCGGGCAGGTAATCTCCAAGATTGCTATAACCGGGCACCATCCTCGGATCATTAGCGTTGATGTCGCTAGGCACCTTGAGCCGGGGGCACGATTGCTTCGCTTGTTCGCCGAGCTGGGCAATTTGTTTCCCAGCTCGTCGTTCTTTCAGCCTGTGATCACTGACAGTACTTCCTGACCGCTCCACTTCGACAAATTCCTTTCCAATAATGCGCTCATAGTTGCCTTTCGGCAGAGACTTGGGTGGTTTTGTCAGGGCAACCAGAGTGCGCTTCGCTTTAACCGCATCTACCTTCTCCTCCGGAGGTGGATGTTTCTTTGCTTTCACCCCTTCAAAGAAGTTCCTCACTTCTTCTCGCGCGATCTCGGCGTTCTCCTCCGGGGTCCTATCCTATGGTAACTTCTCTGGAGTCTTCAGAGAAGGACTGAATCTGTATGCCCTCCCGCCTCTGGCTGTACTGCTAGACACCGGTAGAGCAGACGAAGTGGTTGTCTTGTTTACTTTCTTATGAGGAGGAGGAGAAGGAATACGATGCGCCGGAGCAGCCAGAGCGGCGGCAGGTCTCTTTCGCCCTTGCTGACGAGGCGGAGAAGGAGGATGCTGGCTGCTCGGGCGCGCCGGCGCAGGCGGAGAAGGAGGCGGAGTGCCGCCACGCGTCGGAGAAGGAGCCAGCCGAGTGCCCTGATCGTCACTCACCGGAGGAGGAGGCGGTGGAGGAGGCGGAGTGCCCTGATTCGCCGGAGGAGGAGGAGGAGGAGGAGGCGTCCAGTTTGGAAGGTTGATGAGCTCCTTCCGCCATAGGCATGGAGTCTTCAGAACAGAGCCCAGCCGAGTCTCCCCTTCACCGGTAGGGTGGTCAAGCTGGAGGTCCTCAAATCCCTTCGTTATTTCATCCACCATCACCCTAGCATATCCTTCTAGAATCGGCCGAGAGTGAAAAGTTGCACCTGGTTCAGTAGGAAAAACAGAGCCAACAGCCGCCTTGACCTTCATATTAATCCATTGCGTCATAAGGTGGCAACTTTGAGACTCCGTGATAGCATCCACGGGATAGCTGGCAGGAGCCGTCAAGACATGCTCCGGCTGAAGCAGCTCGGTGGAAGCCACGCTGCTTCTCCATTGAGATGGCGGGGTAACTTTGGGGGAAGCTTCGGCATTTCGTTTGCTGCGATTTGCTTCTCGTTCCTCTATCGCTTGTACCCTAGCGTGCAGCGCCTGCAATTGGGTCTGCTCCACTTTCTTCCTCCTCTCGTGGCATTTGTAACCGCCTGCGTCCGGAAACCCAACCTTCCATGGAATGGAGCCTGGCGTGCCTCGTGTCTGTCCAGGGTGCTCAGGATTCCCGAGGGCCATTGTGAGCTCGTGTTCTCTCTGTCTGGAACGAACGTCCCTTGCAGCGCTGCTTCGATATACTGCTGAAGCTTGTTGACTGGTATGTCCATTTGATTGTTCGTGCAAATGCACTTCCCTGATACAGGGTCAAAGGTTCCGCCAGCCCCGAAGAACCAAGTCCGGCAACGGTCTGGCCAGTTAATTGTCTTTGGTTCAATCCCCTTATCAACCAGATCATTCTCAGTCTTGGCCCACATAGACCGGGCTATGAGGTAGCCACCTGACCCCGTGTGATGGTGATGCTTCTTCTTCGCAGCATTTTGCTTGTTTGTCGCCGACATCTTCTTACTCTTTTCCGATGTCTTGTGGGCCACAAATGCAGGCCAGTGATCTCTGATCTTCTCATATCTGCCCTTGAATTCTGGTGTCTCTTTATTTTCAACAAACTTATTCAGCTCTTTCTTCCACCTCCTGAATAGTTCTGCCATCCTCTTAAGAGCAAAAGACTTGATTAATTGCTCTTTAACTGGCTTCTCCGGATCATCCTCTGGCGGTAGGGTGAAATTTAACTTCAGCTCAGTCCAAAGATCATTTTTCTGCATATCATTGACATAAGACACCTTAGGGTCTTCTGTGGCCGGCTTTAACCATTGCTGGATGCTGATCGGGATCTTCTCCCTAACCAGAACCCCGCACTGAGTAACAAATGTGCTCTTTGTCCGGAGGGGTTCAATCGGTTGGCCGTCGGGAGCGATTGCTATGATCTCAAACTTTTCATTCGAGCTTCTTTGGGCCTCATCTCTTTACCGAAGTTGTGCTCGATCCGGAGGGCTAGAAAAAAGAACAAAGACTTAATTAATATGTGTACATACCAAAACAATGAATGCATCAATTAGCTAGTCAGCACAAGCTTAACTAATATATATACCTGGCCGGACTCGGTTCGGTCACCGGAGACGTCATCACGGTCTCCTTCTTGCACCAGCATTGCGTCACCGGAGCCGTCCTCACGGTCTCATTCTTGCACCGGCATTATGTCACTGGAGCCATCATAATGATAGCCAGCTGCTTCCAGACCATCGGTGTCGTTGAAAAACAAGGAGCAGACGGCATCACTTCCTCGTGCGATTATGTCCCCCAACAACTCTTCTTGTACTTCGTCTCAGGCGGTGTCCATAGTTTCTACAAATATTTACAACATGGCAATTATTATTCAAACATGACAGATGGATATATTAGTGGCAAACATAGAACTAATATTAATTAGTGGCCTCGATGCTGCTTCTCTAGGGTTTGGGGTGGCCTCGATGCTGCTTCTCTAGGGTTTGGGTTGGCCTCGACAACGCTTCAAGGATAAAAAAAGAAGAGGAAGAAGAAAAAAAAGAGGAGAAGAAAGAATAGAGGAGTAAGAACTCCTCTATTCTTTCTTCTCCTCTTTTTTTCAGCTTCTTCCTCTTTTTTTTATCGGGAACGAGGGTCGTTGAGGGTCACCGAGCGGTAGAGGAAACCCTAAATAGCAAGTATCGTGGGTGTGAGATACATGTGGCTGTCGGTGTCGAACACTACATCCACGTCCCACAAGTGACGTGGGCATCGAAACCCGTGTAACTTGTGGGACGTGGATGTAGTGTCCGACACCGACGGCCACATGTATCTCACACCGACGATACTTGCTATTTAGGGTTTCCTCTACCGTCGGTGACCCCCGACGACCCTCGTTCCCGATAAAAAAAGAGGAAGAAGGAAAAAAATAGGAGAAGAAAGATTCTTTCTTCTCCTCTTTTTCTTCTTCTTCTTCCTCTTTTTTCATCGGGAACGAGGGTCGCCGAGGGTCAGGGTCGCCGAGCGGTAGAGGAAACACTAAATAGCAAGTATCGTGTGTGTGAGATACATGTGGTCGTCCGTGTTGGACACTACATCCACGTCCCACAAGTGATGTGGGCGTCGAAGCCTGGGTCACTTGTGGGACGTGGATGTAGTGTCTGACACCGACGGCCACATGTATCTCACACGGATGATACTTGCTATTTAGGGTATATCGACCCCCCCTCGTGTTGAAGTTATCGGGAGGTGGTATATATATCGACCCCCCCCTTGTCTTGAAGTTATCGGGAGGGGTATATCGACGATGACAGACCCGATAAAATACAAACATATATATGAAAAAAAAATCTGAAAAGAAGCAATATACACAATATATATATACTGACATACATACATAATATACACAAAGAAGCAATATACACAATGAGAGATAAGAAATAGAAGAAAAATAAAAAGAGGAGAAGAAGAAAGGAATAGCTAGAGGAGAAGATCGGAGAAAAAAAGAAGAAGAAAAAAGAGGAGATGAAGAAAGGAATAGAGCAGAAGAAGAAAAAATAGAATATATTCTATTTTCTCTTCTTCTCCACTATTACATTCTTCTTCTCCTCTTCTTTTTCTTCTTTTTTCTTCTTCTGATTTATTTCTCCTCTTCTTCCTCTCCTCTTCTTCTTTCTTTCCTCTTCTTAGTTTCTTTCTTTCCTATCCTTCTTTTCCTTCCTTCTTAATATCACTTAGCAAATTTTGCAACGATAGGGAGGGGGTGCTCCCGTGGTCTAAAATCCGTCTATGCACGATAGAAAATTCTGAAAAAAAATACATTTATGATCCCTCAACGTCCCCGTCTCTCTCATGAACAAAAAAAATGTGAATTAAAAAAACATCATGTTCTATGAACAAAAAAACATCATATTTCATCCACATTCGTGCATACATCATATATGTGATCATCTATGAAAAAAACATCATATTCTATAAAAAAATCATTACATATATATATATATAAACAAGCATATATATATAACAAGCATATATATATATATATAAACAAGCATATATATGGAAAAAAATTGCAAAGGGAGGGCGCCGGCGGCCGGACCAAGCTGAGGAGAGGACCATGCGCGCGCGGGGTCAGCAGCGAGGATGGCGTCGGGGCAGGGGCGCGGTCGACGGCGAGGGCGGGCCGGGGCGGCGCGCGTAGGGGCAGGGGCGCGGGCGACGGCGACAGGGGCGGGCTGGG
>NC_041388.1:586683590-586711917 GCF_002162155.2 Triticum dicoccoides
TTATCATTATATTCAAATTTCTGCTTATAAATAAATACTGATAGTTTTTTAGTGATTTTTTTTGTTTTAGGTCACAAAAATTATAAACTTTCTGTTAGTGCAATTAGTTTTAAAATTTGAATAATTTAAATTTGAATTTTTTAAAATTTGTGTGAATCACTAGTTTATGAATAACTTTACTATAAAAATTGATTTTTGAGTCATTCTTTTTCCTGCTATTTAATATTACTGTGTTTTATCATTATACTCAATTTGGTAATTTCAGTTAGTCATAAAAAATATTATAGGCATTTTTTTGCTATTTATTTTTTCATTTCTACTTAGAACAAAATACTTATAGTTTTTTAGTGATTTCTTTTTTCTTTTAGGTCACAAAAATTCTAAACTTTCTATTGGTGTCATTAGTTTTCAAATTTGAAAACACTTTTTTAGTTTTTTTTGCTTTTAGTGCCTATTTTTTCCAGTTTTTTTGTTTTATTTTCTGCATTATTTATTTTCTTTTGTTTTTTGCTTTATTTTTTAATTCTTTTTGCATTTAGTTTTAGAAAACTTATAAACTTTCTGTTAGTGCCATTAGTTTTCAAATTTGAAAACACTTTTTTAGTTTTTTTGTTTTCTTTGTTGCTTTATTTATTTTATTTTGTTTCTACTTACAACAAAATACTTATTGTTGCTATTTTTATTTTTTTTCCAGTTTTTTTGTTTTGTTTTCTGTATTATTTATTTTCTTTTGTTTTTTGCTTTATTTTTTAATTCTCTTTGCTTTTAGGTCAGCAAAATTATAAACTTTCTGTTACTGCCATTAGTTTTAGAAAAATTATAAACTTTCTGTTAGCGCCACTAGTTTTCAAATTTGAATAGTTAAAATTTGAATTCTTTGGAATTTGTGTGAATCACAAGTTTGTGATTAACTTTACTAAAAAATGAACATAGATGCACCTATAGAGAAAATTCGACCTAAATTTATAGTTTTCAAATGAACTCTGAAAAAGTTGGCATAGCATACTCGTGTGTTACAAAGTTGGCATGGTATCATCATAATAGTTGCGGGAGAAAGTCCTCACTTTTTCTTTGCTTGTGTCATTTGCTTATTGCACCGTAACCATGGGTAATCTTCATCGTTTATCAGGATGCTTGGGTCAGCCTTGACATTGAAGGGAGGAATTTCATGAAACTTTTCATAATCTTCAGACATGTCTGTCTTGCCCTCCACTCCCAGGATATCCCTTTTTCCTGAAAGAACTATGTGGTGCTTTGGCTCATCGTATGATGTATTCGCTTCCTTATCTTTTCTTTTTCTCGGTTTGGTAGACATGTCCTTCACATAGATAACCTGTGCCACATCATTGGCTAGGACGAACGGTTCATCAATGTACCCAAGATTTTTCAGATCCACTGTTGTCATTCCGTACTGTGGGTCTACCTGTAGCCCGCCTCCTGACAGATTGACCCATTTGCACTTAAACAAAAGGACCTTAAAATCATGTCTGTAGTCAAGTTCCCATATGTCCACCATGTAACCATAATATGTGTCCTTTCCTCTCTCGGTTGGTGATCTTTTGATCTTGGGTGATCGTGTAAAATGTATTCCCATATATCCCGTATCCTTTGTAAGTCAATACAGTCAAAGATGGTCCTCTGGACAACAAGTACAACTCATCACAAACAGTGTTGTCACCTCTGAGACGTGTTTCCAACCAACTGCTGAAAGTCCTGATGTGTTCACATGTAATCCAGTCGTCGCACTACTCCGGGTGTTTGGAGCGCAGACTGTTCTTGTGTTCATCGACATACGGGGTCACCAAGGTAGAGTTCTGTAGAACTGTGTGGTGTGCTTGAGACCAAGAATATCCATCCCTGCATATTATTGAGTCACTTCCAAGAGTGCCTTTTCCAGTCAGTCTCCCCTCATACCGCGATTTAGGGAGACCTATCTTCTTAAGGCCAGGAATGAAGTCAACACAAAACCCGATAACATCCTCTGTTTGATGGCCCATGGAGATGCTTCCTTCTGGCCTAGTTCGGTTACGGACATATTTCTTTAGGACTCCCATGAACCTCTCAAAGGGGAACATATTGTCTAGAAATACGGGCCCCAGGATGAAAATCTCGTCGACTAGATGAACTAGGACGTGCGTCATGATATTGAAGAAGGATGGTGGGAACACCAGCTCGAAACTGACAAGACATTGCGCCACATCACTCCTTAGCCTTGGTACGATTTCTGGATCGATCACCTTCTGAGAGATTGCATTGAGGAATGCACATAGCTTCACAATGGCTAATAGGACGTTTTTCGCTAGAAGCCCTCTCAATGCAACCGGAAGCAGTTGCGTCATAATCACGTGGCAGTCATGAGACTTTAGGTTCTGAAACTTTTTCTCTGGCATATTTATTATTCCCTTTATATTCGATGAGAAGCCAGTCGTGACCTTCATACTGAGCAGGCATTCAAAGAAGATTTCTTTCTCTTCTTTTGTAAGAGCGTAGCTGGCAGGACCTTTATACTGCTTCAGAGGCATGCCGTCTTTTTCATGCAAACATTGCAGGTCCTCCCATGCCTCAGGTGTATCTTTTGTCTTCCCATACACGCCCAAGAAGCCTAGCAGGTTCACGCAACGGTTCTTCGTCACATGCATCACGTCGATTGAAGAGCGGACCTCTAGGTCTTTCAAGTAGGGTAGGTCCCAAAATATAGATTTCTTCTTCCACATGGGTGCGTGTCCCTCAGGGTCATTCGGAACAGCTAGTCCGTCGGGACCCTTTCCAAAGATTACATGTAAATCATTGACCATAGAAAGTACGTGATCACCGATATGCATGGCGGGCTTCTTTCAGTGATCTGCCTCGCATTTGAAATGCTTTCCTTTCTTTCGACATTGATGGTTGGTCGGAAGAAATCGACGATGGCCCAGGTACACATTCTTCCTGCATTTGTCCAGGTATATACTTTCAGTGTCATCTAAACAGTGCGTGCATGCATGGTATCCTTTGTTTGTCTGTCCTGAAAGGTTACTGAGAGCGGGCCAATCGTTGATGGTCACGAACAGCAACGCCTTTAGGTTAAATTCCTCCTGTCTGTGCTCATCCCACGTACGTACACCGTTTCCATTCCACAGCTGTAAAAGTTCTTCAACTAATGGCCATAGGTACACATCAATGTCGTTGCCGGGTTGCTTAGGGCCTTGGATGAGAACTGGCATCATAATGAACTTCCGCTTCATGCACATCCAAAGAGGAAGGTTATACATACATAGAGTCACGGGCCAGGTGCTATGATTGCTCTGCTCCCCGAAATGATTAATGCCATCCGCGCTTAAAGAAAACCATACGTTCCTTGGGTCCTTTGCAAACTCATCCCAGTACTTTCTCTCGATTTTTCTCCACTGCGACCCGTCAGCGGGTGCTCTCAACTTCCCTTCTTTCTTCCGGTCCTCACTGTGCCATCACATCAACTTGGCATGCTCTTCGTTTCTGAACAGACGTTTCAACCGTGGTATTATAGGAGCATACCACATCACCTTCGCAGGAACCCTCTTCCTGGGGGGCTTGCCGTCAACATTACCAGGGTCATCTCGTCTGATCTTATACCGCAATGCACCGCATACCGGGCATGCGTTCAGATCCTTGTATGCACCGCGATGGACGATGCAGTCATTAGGGCATGCATGTATCTTCTCCACCTCCAATCCTAGAGGGCATACGACTTCTTTGTTGCGTATGTACTGTCGGGCAATTCGTTATCCTTTGGAAGCTTCTTCTTCAATATTTTTAGTAGCTTCTCAAATCCTTTGTCAGCCACAGCATTCTCTACCTTCCACAGCAGAAATTCCAGTACGGTACCGAGCTTTGTGTTGCCATCTTCGCAATTGGGGTACAACCCTTTTTTGTGATCCTCTAGCATGCGATCGAACTTCAGCTTCTCCTTTTGACTTTCGCATTGCGTCCTTGCATCGACAATGACCCGACGGAGATCATCATCATCGGGCACATCGTCTGATTCCTCTTGATCTTCAGCAGCTTCACCCGTTGCAGCATCATTGGGCACATCGTCTGGTTCCTCTTGATCTTGACCAACTCCCCCCGTTGCAGCATCACCGTATTCAGGGGGCACATAGTTGTCATCATACTCTTATTCTTCACCATCTTCCATCATAACCCCTATTTCTCCGTGCCTCGTCCAAACATTATAGTGTGGCATGAAACCCTTGTAAAGCAGGTGGGTGTGAAGGATTTTCCGGTTAGAGTAAGACCTCGTATTCCCACATTCAGTGCATGGACAACACATAAAACCATTCTGCTTGTTTGCCTCAGCCGCATCGAGAAACTCATGCACGCCCTTAATGTACTCGGAGTTGTGTATGTCACCGTACATCCATTGCCGATTCATCTGCGTGCGTTATATATATAATTAAGTGTCCAAATTAATAGAAGTTCATCATCACATTAAAACCAAAGTACATACATAGTTCTCATCTAACAACATATAGCTCTCCAGAGCATCTAATTAATTAAACCATACATTGAAACTATGTAAAACATTTCAATGTGAAAACAAATGCGATCATAATCGCAACCAAGGTAACAATTGATCCAACGGCATAATGATACCAAGCCTCGGTATGAATGGCATATTTTCTAATCTTTCTAATCTTCAAGCGCATTGCATCCATCTTGATCTTGTGATCATCGACGACATCCGCAACATGCAACTCCAATATCATCTTCTCCTCCTCAATTTTTTTTATTTTTTCCTTCAACAAATTGTTTTCTTCTTCAACTAAATTTAACCTCTCGACAATATGGTCGTTTGGAATTTCCGATTCACATACATCCTACATAAATAAAATCTATGTCACGTTGGTCGGCATAATTTTCATAAACAATAAATGAACCAATAGTTATAAAGATAATATATATACCACATCCGAATCATAGATAGGACGAGGGCCGACGGGGGCGGATACCAAAACTATCGCACAATATAAGATGCAATAATAAAATTAAGAAAATAATACAAGTATATATGTAAACATACAAGTAAGAATATTTTTTCCTTTCAAAAAGAAGATAAGAACAAGAGGCTCACCACGGTGGTTCCGGCGATGAGCTCGGCGCGGGTGATCGACGGCGGTGAAGACAGGGACGGGGCGTGACGGACCACTAAACCTAGACAAATATTGAGGAAAATGGAGCTTGAAGGTCGAGCTTGGAGAGGAGAAAGCTTAAGTAGTGTGGCTCGGGCATTCCATCGAACACCTTGTGTTCATAGGAGGTGAGCTAGAGCACCACCAAGCCCTCTCCCCCTCGGCCAGAAAAAAACAAAGCAGTGTGCTCTGCTCTTACGCGAGGGGGTATATATAGGCACCTCATTGGTCCCGGTTGGTGGCATGAACCAGGACTAAAGGGGAGCCTTTGGTCCTGGTTCAAGCCACCAACCGTGACCAATGGTGGTGGGCCAGGAGCGAGGCCATTGGTCCCGGTTCTTCCCACCAACCGGGACCAAAAGGTCCAGACGAATGGGGACCAATGGCCCACGTGGCCCGGCCTGCCCCCTGGGCTCACGAACCGGGTCCAATGCCCCCATGGGTCCTACTTCTAGATTGAACCGGGACTAATGGGCTGACCCGGCCTGGGCCGTTGCCTCCTTTTCTACTAGTGTGGGTATCTTTTTGCAAAATTGCCATAGTTTCCTTCCTATCCGTCAGATATAGATCGGACAGCCTATATTGCAGGATAGCGGGCACACGATCATCACCGACAATGCTTTTTATAAGAGTAGGGATAAAAATAGAGTTGGTGATGATGGTGGGCCTGCCATCCTGCAATGTAGGCCGTTCGATTTATATATGACGGATAGGAAGGAAAATATAGCAATTTACCCGCACTCTTCACCACATTTGCAGATAAGGCCTTCCCTCGTTCATCCTTTTCTCCCACATGATCTTGATGTTCCGTGCAACGCACGTGCATATTGCTAGTAAGAGTAGAAATTAGACATATACCACTTCTCGAATCTTGAAACCAACAACATTCCTCCCTTATCTCATCAAAACTGCCAAAGGAATATATTTTGAGTGAAACATAACATATTTTTAGTGATATACGTATTTCAAAACTAGACTTTTTTTCTATCAAATCGGTGAATATGTATTAATCTACTTTGATCGTGTGGCAACGCATTGGCACATTGCTAGTAGTTATTATAATTTTTTGGATACCAGACAAACGGTGGAGTACATATACGAAGAGAAGAGGCGCATGCATGCATTCGGCCTCTCGCTGTCTCGCACACATGAAGCGGGGTGGCTCGCCAGTTGCCACAGATCGAGTAGCCACGTTTAAAATATCGTTTTTTAGCGGGGTTAAGGGTTCCGATTTTCAATAACGCGTTATAAGTAGTAAGTAGTTTTTAGAACGATTGGTACGGGGCGAAAATGGAATTCATAGTACTTTGTACCTCCTTGGCATATGGTTGTATGGTTTTTTTTGCGATGGAGGTTGTATGGGTTTATGTTGCGATATGTTGAACCTGGTAGTTCTAGGGCAAATACTATGGTTTAGATTTCGATGCTGGTTTTTAGTAATGAAAATCGGAAGGGGAAACCCTTCTTTGATTAAAAAAACTACTACCTCTATTCTGGTTTACTAGTCCCCATCGTACTATGGGTCAAAGTTTGTCCATGAATTTTACTTGTAAAATGTGAATGGAAACGAGATTTTGTTATACCCAAACAAAAAAGGACTGGAGGGAGTGATTGCTCTGACACGGACGCGACCTCTAATAGCGCAGGCATTGAACCGGCGCGCCGGCCAAGAGGGCCGCACTCGCTGCAGGCCCGGCTGAGCACGCCTCCTCGCCGCGTGCAACCAGCTTAAGACTGCCCCGCCTGCCTTCATTGAAGCCACGCGTGTGTGGGTAACACGTCCTTCCGCGAGCCGACAAGCATTTTAGAACACAAAAAATGACTAAAATATAATTAATTTACGCATGGTCTTGACTTGTTGTGCTCGCACTGGTAGCAGGAACTAGTAGAGGATTTTCTTTATTTATAACTCTCCTTACATATTTTTGTCTTTAAAGTGAATCATGGTTGTGGACATTATGTATGAATGTGCAGATATCTGTGAACATGAGTTTGATGTGGAAGTTGAACTTGGAATATCGGGCTTGCGCGTGAACTATACCATGTCCAATGCTTCGTCTATTATTGTTTGGAAAGTAATTGTTGTTATTACATGACCCCAAAAAACATTTTCTGCCACATCAGTAGATGCACGGACATCACAACAGGCATGCTTACTGGATAAACATTTGAACCTAGCTATTATGAATGAAATTTTGTATGGACAACCGTTTTAGATAGCAGGAGACGCTTAGCCTGCTCTGCCTCTTCTAGCTTATTTCTGGCTTCTTCCATCTCTTCTTTGGCTTGGGTGAAGAGAGCATCTGATTGCTCTTTTCGCTTCTTCAGGAACTCACCTACATTCTCAAGGGCTGCTGCATGCTTTCTTTCAGCCTTTACTAATGCCACGAGGACACGAACAGCTGGCGATGCCACCAGGCTTGTGTGTAATCCAGCATCATTTGGGAATTTTCACCTTGTGTCTAATCCAGCATCATTAGGGAACTGGCACCTTGTGTGTAATCCAGCCTCATTTTGGAAGCATGATCTCGAGGTTGACCATACTTCCCTCCTCGCAGGAACTGCATCCTGGCATGAAGTTACTTCTTTTTTAGATCAATACTTAGAGCAACCTAGATCCATTTAGTATAAGCCAGATAAACAGAACTCGGAGAAGTGAATTCAAAAGAAAAATAAAAATAAAAACAGACTACAAGGTGAGAACACCCACTTCCTGCATCAAGCTAAAAACGAAAGCATTAGGACGATTAAGACTCTTCTTATTACACATCGAAGAACACCACGCTTAAGAGAAATAGAAACTACAACATATACACATCGAAGAACACGAGGCTACACTAAAGTAATTGAAAGGGTGTTACTTACCAAAGCTCGTTTTACAGGCTCGGTGCAGCTCCTCTTTAACTTGGCACGCTCCTTGAAGATGTCCCGAGTATCCCGTGTTTGGTCTTCATTGCTCCTCTGCATGTTCGCACTCGTGGTTTTAAAATCTCAACATGGCAAGAAAAATATACTACTAGTAATACTCGCGCATCTTGTGGGCAACATTAAAGCACTCGTCTGCCATGTTAGAGCATCTCCAACAGAATCGCAACGCGCGGCGCTTTAAAAATCTCAACATGCTATCTCTACTCTCTTCTCTACTGTTATATTTATTTTACATTTAATGTTTAATATTTATCTCTACTTCCTTTACTGTCTACATTTTTTTCTTGCAATATAGGCCGTCCGATTTATATATGATAGATAGGAAGGAAACAAATGGGAATTTTGCAAAACGATACCCATACCCCTCTCCAGATTTGCAAATAAGGCCTTCCCTCATTCATCCTTTTCTCCCACAAGATAAACTACTCATACAAATGCATCTTGATGCGTGCAACGCATGGGCATCTTGCTAGTTCTAAAACCCTTTCCATCATTTGCCACACTACTGGTTGCAGATGAAAAACCTACCCAAGCACAACGCGATACAGGAGCGACGCACAATTACAAGCTGATATTTTGTTGGACAATGGAGGCTATAACCAATTACTTTTACGGGAACAATAGCACCCAGGAAATTTGAAGGGTAGGTATGAACAAAATTGGAACTGCACATGTACTGCTAAGTGATTCAATACATACATTACCAATCGAGGAGGAGAATGATGGTCGTGGTGGCCTCTTTGAGTCATGGTCTGCAACGGGAGTCAGTTCATTATCCACGACAGTGGTACTTCTGTGCTTGGCTCGTCTTCCGGGAAGCAGATCCGAGACCGTGGAAGATGATGCCGGGGAAGAGGCCCCTTGTACGAGATGACGGTGGACCGGCTCTAGTGCGGCGTACGAGGTCGTCGATGAGGCAGATGCGCCGTGGTGGACGAGTGCGCTGATGTAAATTGGAGGAGCATGAAGGCTGCGTTGCCATGGAGAAGTCTATTTTGTGGTGGGGATAGAAAATGGGGAGTATTCAGGTGTACTACTCTGGGTGCCAGGGTGGGGTTGGCTGGGTAGGGTGAACCTGAAGTAACGAAAACAACCCCCTACCAAGCATCATCTGTAGGCCTGTTTCGAAGGCTATGATGGTAACTTCTCGCTGCTCGAATCAGGGTCGCGGGAGATTTTCCCGCCGACCTCAAAATTTAGTGACACTGGACTCCACGTGTGGCATGTTGAGTGATTCGGCTAAGCAACTAGCGAGTAGTAGTAGTAAACTCTGCATATTAGGTTTGACTGAAGTCAAACTTCCTAAAGTTTGACCAAGTTTATAGAAAAATATAAACATTTACCATAACAAATATGTATGATGTGAAAGTACATTCAATAATGAATCTAATGGTATTTATTTGTTATTGTATATGTTAATATTTTTTGTTATAAGCTTTCTGAGAGTTTACAAAACTTGACTTTGACCAATGCTAATACGCGGACTTAAATAAAAATGGAGGGAGTACACATTTGTTTTCTTAGTTTGTAGTGAACTAATCATTTGTTGAAATTGTGAAATAAATATATTAGGCTATTGACTTCGAATGTAGTGGTCTATACAATTCAATAGTTACAATCATTGTCGAATCCCAAGTTGTATACAAGGTCTATAGTACTTCACAACATGCTCCAACTCACGTAATCCCAGTCAAATGAGAATCTAAATGCATTTCATAGTTATTACTTTGTAGGATGCAATAAAAACAACCATAACTCTACATCAGCCATTATAGAAGCAACATTTTGACATATCCCAATGTGTGAATGAAACTTGCAGAGAGAGCTTTTGAAGATGGAGCAGATAGGGCGGGAAAGTTGTATGTATGTGGACGAGAGAGTTGGAGACAAACCTAACGAGATAGAGAGAGAAACAGAGAGGAAGAAGTTAGTTCTCTAAGAAAGATGGATACATGTAATATACATGAGATGCGTGTGCATCTGGATTCTGTATACGTGGAAGGAGAAGAGACAACATGTTTGATGAGAGAGCTAGAAAAACACGGACGAGAGGGGAAGGATCTCGTGGATTGAGGGATTGACAATTTTGTGCGGGGGAGAGAAGGAATGGTAATTTTGTGCAAGAGAGAGAGAGGGGGTGGGGGGAGGAGTCAGTCAGCTGTCGTCACATCACCCTACTTCCAAATGACCCCGCATTCTCTAGCGCGGTGTGGTCGCCGTCTTCGATCTGCTCGATGCCCTCTTTGAAGATTGAGGTGTTGTGCATGTTGGGGTGGAAAGAAGCACAAGCGAGAGTGGTCGCCGTATAACCTTGGATGGGGATGAATTGTGTGCTCGGGGGAGTGTGTGTGTGTGTGTGTTGTGCTGCGTGTGTCTCTCTCGGTGTGTGTGTGTGTGTGTGTGTGTCAGATATTGAGAGAAAACAAACCTAAGGAGAGAAATGGGTATTCACGAAGAGATTGTGCGGGCCTTGAGGTGGGCAAGGGCCGGGTGAGTGTGTCAAAATGTGCACGTTGATGCATGTGTTGCATGCGACCGTGCGAGGGACGGACGAATCGAGAGAGATGGTTGTTGTGTTATGGATGCTCCTCTCTCTCTCTCTCACACACACACACACACAAGTAAACTAGAGGACCGTTCTCTCATGTATACACAACGTATCGGCATCTGTCTATGTCTCACTCATGCATGATCATTTGCACATTCACACCTCTCTATGTCTGTATCACACGCACACCGTCTCCACATTGCCCTTCCCCCACAACACAGATATGGAAACATACACACGTTCTCTCTCAGTCATACACACAAAATCAGTATTAAAAACACTAGGGCGCGCCTAAAACGTCCAAATCCAAATAAACACGAACTGGAGCTAAATTCAAATATATGGAAATATTGCAGCGTCAAGAAATTTCACAGGAAAAAAAGTTGAGTAATATTCGAGGATTGTTTTCACACACACAAAAAGGTTCGGTGGATGTCCTTCGAGCGCGACACGGTGACGCACCGTTTGATCGGATGCGCGGCCGCGGTTCACGCGCTTGCACAGGATTCCGTATCGTGGTTGTGGTACTAACTAATAAAAGCGCTGCCTAAGTCTAATGTTTACGTGTACTAGTAAGGTTTTCTTTTAAGTTTGACCAACCTTATATATAAAACTAAAGTAAGTTCCCACACGCGCACTCATCAATATGCCGCCGCCGCCGTTGCGCATGCCGGCGCCCTCCTGCTCCGGCCAACAATTTCTCGCCCATCGCCGCCGTGTCGCCGCCATCCCTATGCCATGAAGCCGAAGGCTCGCCCGCTCACGTCGTCTGCAGTCCCTCCTCATGATGCCGCCATGCTACCAAGCACGCGAGCAGCTGGTGGAGCCGCGTCTATGGACGCAGCGTGCGAAGAGGAGGATGAGCGCGTGCTCCAGCACGCCGGCGAGGAGGAACTAGTGTGTCATTGTCGTCTCTGCCCGCGCGGAGGAGGCGCGCATGGTGGCTGTCACGGCGGAAGCCGATCGCGCGCGCGTCCATCCCGCAAACCGGGTGCGGACGCGGAATCTACCTTCGAGACCTTGAATGCCACATGGAGCCTTCAATCTGAAGGACCAATTTGGGCCAGTCGACTCATGTGAGCCGTTTGATGCAACATGGATGGCTAGAAGGGCTTCTTCCACCTCTTCTGCCGTCTTCTTCCTTCGCTCCGTCGAACTTCTTTCACAAATCGACTGACCCAAACTATACTACTAGTACGAACGTATTAAGTATAGTAGGAACACAAAAATATGAGCAGTAGTACCAACTGCAAGAAGAATAGTAGTAAGACATAGTACTAGTACTACTGTGCGTACTAAAGAGTTCAAATAACGAGAAAGAGCATAAACATAGTTCTGCTGGGGCCTCAGCACAACACAACCTTGAAAATAAACTAAGCAACTTGTCCGCTTGACACTGCAGTAGAACCAGCATGAGCGACGACACTGCCACCTACTCGGAGTCTGAGTCCACGTCCTCGACTTCGTCCTCGTCCCTCTTCCCCTTCCTCTTCGCCGACGCTTCTTTGCTTGAACCGGACACTGGGCTCTGCTTCTTCATCCAACCCTTGTAGATATTTAAACAAAGGTAGGCATCCATTGCTGCGTACAGGATGTGATCTTCATCTAATGTCTTCGACTCCCATGCATGATGAAACTCGTGATGTGGTTTCTTCAGTTTAGCGTACGAAGGATCAATCATGGCTGCTGCCAGGGTCATCATTGAAGGTTGAGAGGAGGAGACCAGGCTTGCCTTCTGGAGATCAAAGGGCTGGCTAACAACGAGACCTATCCAACGCAGGACATCCCTGTCGTTCTTATAGCCTACAGTAGCGAATTTCACTCTTTTGTCCTTGAGGAAGTTCTTAAAATCCTGGCACTCAACGTCGGCATGGCTTATGTCACTACTAGGAAAAGGCCTACTAATGGCACACCTAATTTGGCCATTAATGGCGCATTAGTGGTGCACCATTAGTGCCACGCCATTAGTATATTTTACTAATGGCGCACCACTGGTGCGCCATTAGTATCTGGTATACTAATGGTGGACCTCAGATGCGCCATTAGTATATACAACAGTGCGCCATTAGTATGCCTCCCAGGGGGCCATGTATACCCAGGTGCTTTGGCATACTAATGGCGCACAACAACAAGATGCGCCATTAGTAACTTCGGCATACTAATGGTGCACTATTTAATGATGCGCCATTAGTATCCTTTGGCATACTAATGGCGCACTGTGATGTGATGCGCCATTAGTATGAATATTAGGTTTTTTAATTTTTTAATTTTTTGTTTTTTGCACAGGTTACAAAATGTATAATTGGACAAAATATAGACAGCACACATCAACAACAGATTCATCGAATACAATAGAAGATTAGTCTCTGAATACAATTCATCATATTAGTCTCCGAATACAATTCATCATATTAGTCTCCGAATTGAAAAGACCGAACAAAGATAGAACATTATATTACAAGTCTCGAGACCGTGAGTAGCGAGTTTGTCTTCACATTACAAGTCGATATCGATCATCTAAACTACCATCACATAGAAGAGAGCTGCGATCATCACGATGAGCATCATCACGATGAAACTCGTCTTCATCCGGTTCCTCCAACGCTCCCTCCCCTCTCCCGCTAGATAGCGGGCGTATCTAGATTCGGCCTCGGCCCTAGTGGTGTACCCTTTGTAACTGTTATCGCTGAATCAGTGAACCTATCTCCGACACTCCTCCCAGTCGTCGTAGACTCCGGGAACCTTACCCTTGTACACGACATACGACGGCATCGCTATGCACTAGCGAAATGAAACGTTAGTACCAATTCACAGACAATACATAAGCAATATATAAGTATGCAACAGAATGATCGGAAGAGAAAAGCAAGACATTAATAGCATCGCTTACATCTAAGTTGAACGACTCTCGAAACCAAAGAGACATACTACAAGTTCATTAAAGTTTAATTACAACATGAGCCAATCGATGTTTCAGAACTAGACACACCATCACTGCTTTCGACTCGACTCAAGGGACCGGAGCGTGGATGAAGCCGCCGTCTATCATGGGAGTCATGAAAAAACGGGTGTTGTCAGCCTGCATTTGTAGCATTGTGTCGATGTCACTATTGGACGGTTGATTTCTGAGGTAGAACTGCCTCGAGGTACGATGCGAAAGAATTCTTGTCTGATGTCCGCGTCCTGGATTGCCGACACGCTCGCGGCCCAATCTCTGAGTTTACTCGGTAGCAGAAGTTGATGATGGTCCCGTACGATTGCCCGCATGTGATGGATGGCGTAGTAGGCACCCTTCTGACCGCTAGGCGGCTGCTTGACGCAGTAGAACGTCGTATTGTGGGAGAACACGTGCTTGCCGTACTTACGAATAGGCCTGGTGAAGGTGCCTCCAGATTTGGCGTAGCCGGGGAGAACATCATCAAGAACCTTCTTGACATTTGTGTAGTCTACGTTCGACTGACGGTCCAGGTCGAAATACGTGGCCATGGAATATTTGGGGCTTAGGAGGATGAGCGTGCAATGTGTGTCACTGCAGAAAACACGGAATGTTAAAAGAAAAACGATCGAAATCTAAGAATTCATATGTTACGGGGCGGTTGAGGGGAGGACTTACTCGGGAAAGTAAGGCACGAGGAAGTTATCCTTATCTTGGTTTGCCAGAATGACGCCTTCGAGGTAAGAACTCGCGACTTGCCGGTCCCTAGCGCTGCCCAAGATCTTGGCACGCATGTAGAAGGGGTCGACTATCACGATGTCCGGGGTCTTGTCGTGAATGATCCGCATCTCCATACTCAGCGAAAATAGCCAAACGAAGGTGTAGTGCAGTGGATGAAGGTTCAACATAGCATGGATGTCATCAAACCGCAGGACGATCGTACCCCCGATGGAGTTATCCACAAAGCCCTTGCCCTCTGGCACCTTGGCCGCGAAAACCGGGTATGCCACATCCTTCTCTCTAAGACACCGCTTCTCCAGAGAAAGAACACTGTCATGCAGACTCCGCATAGCACCGGTTGCAGCATCGAGCATATTTCACGGTAGCATCGGCCTACCCGCCACATGCAGCCTTCTCATTAAATCCTCAAGTGAAGGTGGCCCGTCCTGAGCACGGATGGTACTCGGTGCTGGCTGGCCCGCACCCTTGTTAGTCTTTCTTTTGCGTGCCTTCTTCTCCTCCTATAATGGGACCGAGTTCTGCTCACAGACCGCCTTCTTAAGTGTGTTGGGGCTGATAATATTTCGCACCTCGCCTATCTGAGGCTCGGTGAAGTCGGCAGCTGGAGCCGTCTCCTGAGAGCTGAACGGCAGACGACGCCTGTTGCAACTTGGCTTCTCCGTGGTACCAGCTAGATCGCGCACGTCTTTTGTTGGGTTGGGTTCTTGAGAAGGAGGCCCCATGAAGTCGCCACCGTACCCATGATCGGCAAAGTACTAATCGACGTTGCCAAATGTATCGTCGTTGTCGTCGTTCTGATCCTGTGCCATATGCATGTTTGGATCCAGTGGCATAGGGATGTTCGGCACCGTTGCGGCAGTCTTGCCATGGGGCCAACTTGGCGCCGGCACGACTGGCGGTGTTGTCTTTGGGGTGGTGTCCCCTGCCCCCAAACGAATCTGGCTCTTCGGCCAAAGCAGGGGCCAGCTCAGGCAGGCGCTGAGGGTCATCATGTCATCATCATCGGCCCCGGCGGGTCAAATCGGAGGTAACAACTCGTCGCAGCCTGGCAGCACCCGAACCAGTTGAACCCTAAACAAGTTGGGTGGCATTTGGGTACCGTGGAACAAGGGGTTGCCCGGTTGAACGATTTTGCCCTTGGTGACATCGACCAACTCGTTGTTCACGAAGTGCAGGAGAGTGCACGGAACATCGGCGTCGCCCTGCGAAAACATGTAGGGCGTCAGGGATGCCCAGTCAAAGGCAAGGAGATGAAGTCCTCGGCCGAGAGAGGCTTAATTAGTTACCGTGATGATGGCGTTGAGCTCGGCTAATGTCGAGGCACCGCCAACGGCGGGCGTGCAGTTGACGGAGGGGCCGCTTGCTGCAGAGATGGCGGCCGGCGTACACCCGGGTGCATTAAGCTCCCGTGCCGGCATCGGAGACACCAATGCCGCCTCCGCCGGAGACACCAATGGCCCCGCCATCGCGTTCTGCAAGTTGCTGGCCGTGAAGCTAGGAATCAGGGGCGGCCCCTGTTGGCCGCCCGCAATCCACGCACTCAACCCCTCGATCAAGGTAGGCACAATGGCGGTGATTGTCGCTCCGAGTTGTTGTTGCACTTGCTCTTGGACAATCTCCGGAATCCACGCCACCTGTGCCTTGAGTTCTTGAACCTCGCGCGCCTGGCTTTCCGAGCTGGTCTTTTTCTCCTTTCGCCCACCAGTATTATAGTATGACGACCATTTTGTCGACAAGCCTTTGCCGGCCACACGACCAGCTGACGTCGGCTTACTGAGCTTATCCTTGTTCTTCATTACATTCAACGCCCTATTTAGAGTGGTGTCCCAAGGGTTGCTCTTAGTCGACCCCGAGCTACTGCTTTCAGTCGCCTGCGGAAGGAATGTGAACCATTTAGAAATTTGGCTTCATTAATTAGAATGCAACCATATGGAGCTAATTACGCGGGGGTGTATTCCTTACCAGAACAAGCTCAAGCGCCCTGGTCTTCGGATCCATGGTAAGCTCCTTTGTTTTCGGGTCCTTCTTGTACCGGGCCCTGACAAAGTTCCTGGTCTGCTTGTCACCGTATTTATCGAAGAGGGGCGGTAGGCCTTGCTCGGCATGGTCCGCCTCCTCCTTGTCCCATATAGGCTCCGCCACTCTGTAACCGCCGGGACCGAGTGTGTGTTCCCCTAAGTTCAGCTCCCACATTTATTTCCCCCACTGACTTGATTCGGAGTTTGCGGTGCTCGAGCAATTGATCTTGAAGTCGTTGTAGTCATCTTCGGTGATCGAAGGATTTTTCTCCTTGATCTTCTCATAACTCTCACCTTTCTCGATCATTCTCTTCACATTGCTTTTCCAAGTAAGGAAGGATTTTTCTCCCGCTTAACCGTAAGGAAGTTTTACTCCTAGGAGGCAGGTGAAAAACTGCTCGATCTCCTCCTGACTTAGAGTGAAGCACGCGGGAGGGTAGTCATTTCCGGTCTTCTTGCCTTTGCGATGACTTTCTGTGTCCTGCTTCGCCTCATCATCATCATCATCATCATCATATATAGCGTGAAGCTCCTGCCTGATGCCCATTGATTTCAAGTCTGCCCTTGCTTTCGGCCCATCTTTGGTCCTCTCTGGCATGTTGAGCAGGGTACCAAGCAGACTCTCGCACACGTTCTTCGTGATATGCATGACATCAAGGCTGTGAGGCACACGGTGGATCTTCCAGTACGGCAAGTCCCAGAAAACATACCTCGTTTTCCATATCTTCAGCAGCGGCTCTGGCGCCTTTCGCTTCTTTCCCGGCTCTGGCGCCTTTTGCTTCTTTCCCGGCAGTGGGCAGTCTTTCCAATTTTTCAACAGCTTGTCTATTTCCTACCGCTCCTCGTACACGGGCGTTTTCGGGGTTCGGTTTCACCATCGAACAGATCCTTGCATTTCCTCCATGGGTCATCCATGCACCTTACGCATCCAGAAAATCCGTGGACTACTTGCCCCGCGAGATATCCGTAACCGAGATAGTCGTGCACCATCGTGAGCAGTGCGGCTCTCATAGGGAAATATTCTTTCTCTGCGGCGTCCCACGTATTGGCTGGCGTTTTCCAGTGTGTCTAGCTCCTCCTTCAGCAGCCCCAGATACAGATTGATGTCGTTCCCTGGTTGTTTCGGCCCTTCAATTAGCATACTCATGTGAATGTACTTCCTCTTCATGCACAACTAGGGGGGAAGGTTGTACATCCACACAAACACAGGCCAGGTGCTATGTGTGCTTCTCTGGCTGCCAAATGGATTGACTCCATCAGTGCTCGCGCCCAGCACGATGTTCCTTGGATCCTTCCCAAATTCTGGGTATTCGAAGTTCAACGCTTCCCACTAGCTCGCATCCTTAGGGTGACTCGGCATCTTGTCTTTTTTATCTATCTCTGGATCATTTGCGTCATCTTCTCGCTTCTTCTCCTCCCTATTCGCGTGCCAACGCAGGAGCTTTTCTACCTTAGGGTCCGCGAAATACCGCTGCAGACGAGGAGTGATCGGAAAGTAACACACCACTTTTCGAGGAGCTTTCTTCCACTTCTTGTATCGAGTGACGCCGCACACCGGACGTATGGTAGACTCCGCATGCTCGTCCCGATAAATGATGCAATGTTTCATGCACACATGGTATTTCACGTGCGGTAAATCCAGAGGACACACGATTTTATTCACCTCCTCCAAACTGGTCGGGCACTCGTTCCCCTTGGGAAGACGTTCGTGCCAGAATGACATGTTCTCGTCGAAGCATGCGTCGGTCATTTTGCGTTTTACCTTCATCTCCAGAGCCATGAGCGTTACTTTCAGGCGGGTATCCTCGGGCCTGCATCCTTCATACAATGGAGTAACCGTGTCTAACTCAAGTTGATCCATCTTGGCTTTCTCTCGGGCGGCAGCTCTTGCGTTATCCGTCTGCTTGAGAAGCAGCTCTTGAATATGAGGGTCCTGCACCCAGCCCATCGATGGTCCAGCGTCGTCTGCTCCGCCGGCATCATCATCTTCATGATCATGCCCGTCGTCTGCTCCGGCATCTTCCTCATCATCATGTCCTGCATCTTCTACATGATGACTGTGTAGAGCATCACCGTCATGATCATCTCCTGGGGATTCTTCGTCTTCTCGCCCGCCCGAGCCGCGGTGGTTGTCTTGCTGCCCTTCCTCATTTCTTGCCCGGCCCCCATGGATGACTTCGTAGTCATCTTCATCACCTTGCCACCGATAGACATCCATGAAACCACGCAAGAGCAGGTGGTCCTGCACCTGCCCGGAATCCGGGTCCGCAATAAGGCTCTTCAGCTTGCATCTTCGACACAGACATCTTATCTCCGTCTCATTCTTTTGAAGCATCTCGGCCTTCGCGGACCTCAAAAACCTATTCACGATGCCTTCGCTCATCGTGCGGACCATGGTCACCTGCGGGATAGAGCAAAACGATATTTTAGAACCAAGAAAAAATTTGGCATGACTTTCCCTAAAAATAGGACCAAAAAGAATGCTTAATGCCAAAATTCTCGCCGAAACGGAAATGAATCAACATTCCGGCAAAATATTGGCAACTATCGCATTTCAAATACCGGTACACCTCCAAACACAAACACATATGCAACACCACAAACATATGCAACACCACGAACATACATAGATCTAGCTAGGCCATAAAAAGTGCATGTGCACATTGTTGTAGGGAGAACAACATAAATATAGCTTCCCCCCTTACTTACCTATCAAAACAAGGTAATTTAACCACTTAAATTGAATGAATCTATGGTGGAAATGAGGTGAAAAAGAGGAGGCACCCGAGACAAGGAGGAGGTGGAGAGAATGAAGTGGGGAGAAAGTGAGTGTGGGTAGGAGAGGCTGTCCAAAATATCTTGTTGCTGCCCACTTACTAATGGCGCACCAACTCTAAATGCGCCATTAGTAATCCAGGTTACTAATGGCGCACCTTCTGGTGGTGCGCCATTAGTAGTTTTGCAAAAAAACATACTAATGGCGCACTGTTCCACAGTGCGCCATTACTAGTTTAAACTAGTAATGGCGCACGGTGGAACAGTGGGCCATTAGTAGTTTTGCAAAAAAAGGAATAAAAAATATAATAAAAAAACAACATTAGTGGTGCACTTTCCGATAGGTGCGCCATTACTAGTTACAACTAGTAATGGCGCACTGCGTCTGGATGCGCCATTAGTATGTTTGGACAGGCGCACTAGTTCAAAAAAAATTGATACTAATGGCGCACCCTGGGCCAGGTGCGCCATTAGTAGTTTCAACTCTAATGGCGTATCAGAAGGTGGTGCGCCATTGGTATATACTAATGGCGCACCGCTTGTCTGGTGCGCCATTGGTGTCAATACCATGTGGTAGACCAAGCGAACGTTATGTATGCAAACCTGGATCATGGCGGTCTTCTTCCTCTCTTCGTCCTTTAGATCCTTCTCTCGTCCCAGGACTGTGGTGTACTCAACATCTAGCCCAGCGACCCACTCATCCGTTGAACTGTTGAACATGCGTAGGAAGCGAGCAAGCCATGCTTTCACCGTCTCGAATCCATGTGTGTAGATGACGATGAACTAATCACCGGTGATGGCTCTAACCTGGTACTCAGCGGCGACCATGGAGATTTGGGAGGCCATGGATTTTGCAGGAGGGTTAGGAGAAGTTGAACTATTGTACCCCGCAAAAAAAATGGGAGCGAACTAATGTGAAAGGAAGGGACGACTGGGAGCGAACTGTTGTAAGGTAGAAGACGGGGACGAGTAGGGCGTGCAAACGGCGTGGGGTTGTTGGCTTGCCCGGTGGATAAACGGCTGCAAGCCCCCAAAGAGTTCTCAAGAAGTATGCGGGACCCACTAGATGTCATGTCTACTAGACCCATATCGTAGGCCTGACGGTATAGCTTCTACCTGTTCGCACGCCATGCCTACGTGTGGATGTAACTTCACTTAATTCCGTCAAACGTCACGCCTCCCACGACCTTCGTCTCCCTCGCGCGGTCGCGCCCTTTGAGACTTCGACCGGCTATAAATGAGCAATTTTTTTGCCTTTTTTAGACAAGCAATTTTTTTTGCCTACTCCGCATGCACGATACTCCCTCTGGTCCTTTTTACTCCCGTCAACTGTTTACAAAGTGTTTAACCAAATTTATACTTTTTTGAACACCACCTTATATTAATTAATCAGCCACACCAGTACACTCATTGGATACAATGTTCACCACACAAGGCGGTATGTTATTTACAAGAATACCATCTAATCTATTGTCAAAGCTATACTTAGCGATTAAGTGTGCCACCTTATTGGCCGAACGACTAATCTTTGACAATTGAAGATTGTTGATCTACTTCGAGATGCTCAACGCTTTCATCTTCAGGTCACGCATAGCAGACCTGTCATAGTCCCCCGATGCAAGAGACGCTACCACAAAAAACTGTGTTTACCAATGCATGCATGAACACTAGTTACTCTAACCCCCCTCTCTTCTTTAATTCTTTGCCACATCAACATGTTCGCTATTCTCGTGTGCATGATACCAGCTAAGATACCACCATTATGGCCAGCCTTAATCATCGTATGAAATAATTTAGTGCACCTTGAAATATGAACATGTGTGGGGTGTGTATGTTTTTAATGACTTGAGACTATACCTAGCCCGGCATGCAATATGACTTATTATGCACTGTTCCCCATACCTGCAGGTAGCCCATGTGAAAAAATCTGCATGCATGACTCTCCTCCCCCCACGCTCGTCCAATCTGTTGTGACCAGCAATATTTCCACCCCTTCGCTCCCCCGTAATTTACTCCAACAAATATGCCCACGTAGCTGTTACTTAACTGCAGGTGCATTGGGTCACTGACATATGGGCCCAACAGGGGTCTGGCCCACATGTCAGTGATGCAACTGGACCTGCAGTTAAGTCAGTGCAACTCAGTCCATATCTTACGTAGGTGTGCCATTGCTCGCGATAAATACTATGCCTCCCACGACATCGCTATCTCCTCCCCCTCACGTTCACGTTCATATCTACAGCTCATAAACATCCGGGTGAAAGAGATAAAAAGGTATCTTTTGCAAACAAAAGCGTTCAACTGTTCAACCTACATCCAAAACTTGTGAAGAAATAACACTTATTGTGCTTTGCAAGAAATGATCTCTAAGAAATAGTTTTTGAGTATCGATTGTTATACATGTTGGCTACAGATGACATGGCACTTTCTTATAGTCAACAGTTGGCTATACTATTAAGTAATATTAACCATGCCCTTATACACCTAGACGGAGGGATTAAATCAGGATGACTTGCAAGAGGGCAGGTGAGATGTAAGAAATGGTTCATCGTAAGTCTTTCACCAGTATTGTAGTAAAAATTCATACATGGAAGCTTCTAGACTAAACCATAAACGGATACACTTTTATTCATGCGCGATACTCCAATAGAGCAAGATCCTGCATGGAAGTCTCCACATACTTAGACATCGGATTACATTGAGCGAAGACTAATGATCAACATTTAACTTGATAATGCGTATGTCCAGGTGAACCTCCTTGGAGTCCCCGTGCACCGCATCGGCGCGTAAAGGATGCCATGGGTTTTCCATGTCCACATTGGCGAGATAGTCCCAGCTCCCCAGAGTCCAAGTTTGTTCGATGAGGCCGGTGTCGCCGCCCACGTGAACCGGAGGGGTAGTAACACTGACCACGCACCTGTACATCGGCCTCGTGTCAGTGTTAGCGTCAGCGGCGTCGCCCCAGACGCACATTACAGAGACGGGGCGGCGGCCTGCACGGGCCTCGCCGGTGCCCACGATCAAGAGGAAGACGCTGTCGTCCTCCTCCGAGACTAGCAGGCGGCGGTGATCCTCCAGCGACTCCGGCATGGTGAACGGGTAGCACGTCTCGTACTTGATGTTCTCCGGCAAGGGCCAGCAGTGACCGCTGCACGCATCCGTGAGGTGATGCACCATGTCCACCGGCGAGCCACAAAACGGCATCGGGCACTCATAGCAGTGGACGAAGGGCGCCTTGGAGGCATCGACCTGACCGTCCATGAAACGGGAGTGGCTGTAGGGGACGTTGCGCCAGTTGAATACATGAGCAAGTTACTACAAGATTTAATCTGAATAAGCACAAAATAAATCATGATTTATACCATGATTTCGAACAAGAAGGACAGAAACACATACGGTACAACGGGAGCAGCACTGTTGATGTTGAGGTTGTCGCCCATGTCCAAACACAATGTAGACACGGTCTTTGAGCATGGTTCGTAGTCGTTCCACGCTCGGGCATTGAAGTTTGTAACTATTTTAGATTAGAATATACTACTCCTCCGGTGCTAGTAGTAGATCAGAGTCCTACTCTACTACTCTACTCGAGCAAGTTAGGGCATAGCATTGTAGGGAGTACCAGTACTATGATCACTCAAGCAAGTTGTCTGGCATCGACATGACTCTACGCTGCTGGTATGTGTCTCGTAAGTCAAGCGGCATGTTGTAGTCATCATCACCTGTCCACTTCCCGCAGCACAGATTCGCTTCTCCATCTTTGTCCGCATATAATCTCGTCCAATCTTCCATCCCCGCTAAGGCGCCTCCCCCCTCGTTCGAAACCCAAGCACTAACAATGGCAGAACCGAGTAGCGTCCGCCAAAAGAGCGGCTGGAATTCGCTCCCCACAGAGGTAATCAAGCTCATTGTTTCGCATGTGGACAATCTCAGTACCATGCCGCTCGCCACGTGCTCGTCGGGGCTGTACCGTTTACTCAAAGCCCTCAGGCCTGAGCTTTTTAAGCCAGCTCCTTGCTTGCTGATGACGCCTGATCTTCAGAAATGGCGTGTCACGCAGCATAACAATCGTAGGGTGGTGAGCACCAACCCCCTTGACTGCGATCCGATACCCGTCAGCCTCAACTACATTAACGGTATGTACTGGGTCGGCATGAACACGTCTTAGATGGTGCTCGTTGACGGTCGTGGCAGCTGGATGCTCGTGGAGGTCTACAGCCGGCGATTGATCCCCCTTCCTTCGATTAACACTGCACTACTTTGGCACCGCGGCCCAGAATACTCGGAATCTTACAGTAGCCAACATGATACCAAGTTTGATTTGCTCAAGAGTGTAATCTGCCAAGTGCCCACAAGATCTGCGAATTATAAAGACTTCAAGCAAATTGCGTTCTTCAACCGCGGTCTCGCCTATCTGACAGGTCACTGTGGTAAGTGGATAAATTTGCACGTCCATCGCAGGATCATACATCATCCATGGTTCTTGATGCCATTGAACACAAGGGCTTCGTTTACACTGTCAACTCCTTCTATGGCTGGACGTATTGCTGGCCTACTCTAGTCATCGCTACAAACGACTGTTACAGCAGTATGTTACTTTCCTATGATATCATGATGGCTTGCTTATATTAGTGTCAACATTTGCTTAAAAAACATTCATGCTCATAACATGTTGTTCTTAAAATTGACTAAATCAAGAGCCCTTTTTTATTTGACTCCAACTTGATATGATGTTGTAGGACGCCTGGTGTCCCTACACTTCCTAATCCCAGAACCTTTCAAAGAAAAGAGGCATGGCAGTTGCAGGTGGTTCCTGGCTCGATCAGATGACGGTGAAAGATTGATGATCGTTCGCACGCACCAGACGTGTTGTTTCGCGGAATACAATCACAGTCACTGCAAGGTCTTTGAGCAGGATCCCAGCTTCTCTGGGCCTTCAGGAATTTTTGACTAGAGGCTGGTAAGTAGCCTTGGTACACATCTTTGTTTGTTAGACTGAATTATCCAATTAACCATGAGATAACCAATGGGAAGGATCATGATGGGAGCGCGGTTTCGTTCATTAGGAAAAACTGCGTGTACACAGCGTACCATGCATCTCTGCATGCACCATACCCTGATATGTGCCGCCACGCTCAGCAGCCCAAAGTAGGAGAGAGGGTCGCAAGTATCAGACTTCGACCTGCTAGCTGGAGTTTCCCCCGTCAGGCACCCATCTGGTTCAAGCCGTCAGCCAATCTCCACAGCTTAATAAATAGTAACGTCTAACTGAGCCAGTTAGTTAGATGCGTACACTTGGTGTAGTAGGATCTTTATTTAGTTTGATGCATACACTTGTTCTTTTTTGGTAGCCCTTTTGTAATGATGGCTGATGTTTGGTTTGGAAGAGAGAGCTGCGCCTTCACGCTTCTGGCCTGCTTACTGCTTCTGTTGCACCCCCAGCCCTGGTTGCTGCTACTGCTGTTTTCAATGTACAATCAGTAGTATATTTCGTGTGTTGTTTGAATAAATGTGTTGTTAGAACGACAAACACAATGTTTTGGAAGTCGTTACACGGTTTGATCCTTTAGTGCCCCGTACCGTACGTAGCGCATACTTTTTTCGTATGGAACACATTTTCCACTTGTTAATAACATGCAGCCCACTGATGAAGGCCCAATAGAGAAGCCCATAATTAACTGGAAGGGAGGCTCTCACATGAATCCAGCCCAGGTACATGCTCATGGTCCCCTAATTATAAATAAGTAAATAAATAAATAAATAAAGCTAAATGCTCATGCACCAGTTCTTTGGGAAAATAGGTAGCCCAGTATTTCTTTAATACCCAAGCTAGGCCTATTTGTTTTCTCCGAATTACTGGGTTGCAAATCTTTCAAGACGAGGAGGGATGCATTCCGGCCTGGCTTAAGAGTATGGCCAATGTCTGTTAAAAGTAATATCAAAAGGGGTTGAAAATTCCAAAAAAATTATAGCAAATGGGACATAAGTTTCTTTTTTTGTTTTTGTTCTTCACTGATATCTTATACATATTTCATTGGATTTAACATGACATAGTACTAATTTATTTTTAAATTTGTTTTAGTATGGCTATTATTTTTTGGATTAAGAATATTTCGTTCCCCAGCAAAAATTTACGAATTTTCAAAATTTCCCACATATTTAGTTAATTTTTTGACCCTAGTACTGACCAGAATATGGCCAGCAATTCTAAAAATGGAAAATGGGCTGCAATAAATTCCATATGAATTAGAAAATGAGTAAAAATTATAAAAATAATAGCAAATGTGATGTATACGCTACAGATTTCGAGGCTGACTTGTTTACGCAAGGCTTTGTTAGTGAACACACGATTCTAGCAGCAGTGACTGTTGGATGTACATCCAACGGCCGACGTGCTTCTTCAATCTCTGATCTTCCTGCTCCAGCCACCTAAACTAGTGTCGGTGGGACTGCCTGCTCCCTCCTCTTGTGGCCCGGTGTGATGCCGCGCAGGCTTCCCCGGCCAACCCTACTCCCTCCGCTGGCCTGGCCGCACACAATCAACTGCCTCCTTATTATGCGAAAAAAATGATTCCTCCCACTGACATCTGGGGTGCACCGGTTGGGAGGCTGACCTGTGGGCCTACTAAGTTGACGCGTACGCAGGGCTTTTCAACTTAGTCAACAAACATTCTAGCAGCAGTAACCGTTGGATTTGAATTGAACGGTCCTGCTGCTTCTTCAATCGCTGCTCTTCTTGCACCAGCCGCCCAAACCAGCGCCGGGGAGACCGCCTGCTCCTGCCTTCAGTGGCCGGTTGTGCTATCTTTGAGGCCTCATCGCCCCTACTACTCCCACCGCTAGTCAGGCCCTGCGGCGACGACAGCCTCACACCGCAGCCGAAACCATGAACCCTCGTACTCCTCTCCGCGTGGGCATCCACTGCCGCGTCTTCCCAGGCTCCGCGTCGTCCCCTTCCTAGGCCTCACCGTCGTCCACCGCCTTGGTGCTCTCGGTGCGGTGTGGTCAACGTGGTCAACAACATTCCATCAAAAGAGTACTGTACGAGGAGAGGCTGACACCTGGGTCCACGGCCACAGCCCAGTTTTTTTGTGATTTGCCAAGAAGTCGCTTTGTCAGGCCTGTTGGGCTGCAAATCTTTCAAGACGAGGAGAGCTTTTATTCGGCTGGCCGAGAAAATGGCCCATCAGTAATGAGAAATGGGATGTACATTTTTAAAACACATCAAACCGGCAAATAGTTCCAAATATCTTATTTTTTTCATTTCGAGATTTTAAATTACATTAATTTTTATGCGTGGAGAATTTGTTGGATTTTATATTGATATACATTTATTATTAAAATCAGTTTGAATGTGAGTCGAAAATTCGGGATTAAAAACAGTTCAGACCGCACCGAAATATGCAAAATTTTGTATATTTTTTTAACCGTGGCCACAATATGGGCTGTAATGCTAACAAAAAGAATATGGGCTCCAAAAAAACCTTAATAATTAGCAAATGGGATGTAAATTATTAGAAATAATGGCAGATGGGTTGTATGCTGTTTTCCTAAAAAAAGGTTGACGCGCAAGCAGTGACTGTTGGATGGCCATCCAATGGCCGTCGTGCTTCTTCAATCTCTGCTCTTCCTGCTCCAGCCGCTCAAACAAGCGCCGGCGGGACTGCCCGCTCCTTCCTCCCCGTGGCCGGCTCTGCTGCCGCGCAGGCCTCACCGCCCCACCGTACTCCCATCGCTGGCCTAGCCATCCCTCTACTCACCCACACCTGTTGTTATTCTCCGGCGATGGCAGATGAACAGCTCGGACCCACCAGCTATATCTTCGCACGCAAGGAAGTGCCTCCTTATTACGCACAAAAAAATGAATACTCCCCCTGTTAGCTGGGACCCAGTATAGTGGCAGGATGACTTGTAGGCCTACTAAGTTGACGGGGACGGAGGGCTTTGTCAACTTAGTCAATATGCACGATTCTAGCTCCAGTGACCGTACGATGTCCATCCAATGGCCATAATGCTTCTTCAACCTCTGGTCTTCTTGCTCCAGCCGCCCAAACCAGCATGGGTCGTGCCTCGTTCTCCTGCCTCCCATGGCCAGCTGCGATGTGGCGGAGGCATCACCGCCCCCTACTACTCCCACCGCTGGCCAGGCCATCCCTCTACTCACCCACACCCCCTGTTATTCTGCGGCGACTGCAGCCTCACACTGCAGCGAACTAGTGAACCCTCGTACTCCTCTACGCGTGGGCATCCACTATCGCGTCTTCCCCGGCTCCGCATCGTCACCTTCCTAGGCCTCGTCGTCGTCCACCGCTCTGGTGCTCTCGGCGTGGCATGGTCAACATGGTCAAGGAACGGCTTCCATCGGACATGGACCGTACGTGGAGAGGCTGACAGCTGGGTCCACGGCCGCAGCAAGGAAGTGCCTCCTTATTACGTGCAAAATAATTATTCCTCCACCTGACAGCGGGGACCCACCGGACAGGCCACCGTATTTTGCGAAAAAATGTTTCCCCCCTGACTGTTGGGACCCACCAGCTACATCTTCGCACACAAGGAAGTGCCTGACAGTCGGGACCCACTTGGTCGAAGCGTACGTAGCGTTGTCATTCTGGTCGTGAACGTGTATGTACATATATACTGGTGGATGTAGAGCCGCGCATGTGTCGTAGTAGAGGCGCGCACGTAGCATGTACACGTACATACAGCGGCCAGGGTGCAAGAAAGAAAATACGGCCACGTATGTGTACATACGGGCGGGGTCTCAAACGCGTACTCACGCATACTTACGGCCAGGGCTTGTGTACATGGCTGGGTCAGAACGGAGAAACAGCGTCATCGTCGTGTTCATGGGGAGGCAAGGGAATGCGTCATGTTCATGGGGAGGCAACGGAATGCATCGTGGTCATGGGGAGGCAACAGAATGCATCGTGTTCATCGGGAGGCAACAGAACGCGTGGGAGCCAACCGGCTGGGTTGGAACGGAATGCATGGTCGTGTTCATCGGAAGGGCTTGGACGGAACTGGCGATGGAAACGAGGCCTGGCGTACCGCAAAACGGAGGAAACGGACCTCCTACGGTCAAAACGGGGTCCTATTGATCGGGAGGGGTGTGGCGTACCGCAAAACGGGGGAAACGGACCTCCTACGGTCGAAACGGGGGTCCTATTGATTGGGAGGGGTGTGGTGTACCGCAAAACGGACGAAATGGACCTCCTACGGTCGAAAAGGGGGTCCTGTT
>NC_041388.1:586712443-586716243 GCF_002162155.2 Triticum dicoccoides
CTTCAGTTAGCAGCAGTAGCGAAGGAATCGCTCGATCGGGTTCAATTAACAGCCATCGATCGATCGCTCGGGTTCAGTAACGCGTAGCCTGCAGTGCAATCGCCCGGGTTCAGTTAGATCCCAACGCGTCACTCGGGTTCAGTTAGAGACAACGCCTCGCACACACGCGTGTACGTGTACGAGAGAAACACGCATCGCTCGGCTCCCGACCTCCCACCTTAACCGGGAACTCCCTGAAATTTTCCTCCCCCTCGCTTCTACCACGGTTTTTTCCGTCATGGACGGCCCGAAGAATATCATGCAGCTGCTTCTCCGGCCCGCCCAGGACGAAAAGCCCATTTTCTGTCATGATTTTTTGTCATAGAAGTAGGAGCCCACCACATCTATGATGATACCGGGTTTTGTCACAATTATCGTCATAGAAGTGTCATATGTATGACAGAAAAAAATTTCGTTCGGCCCAAAATGTCATGGATGTGTCTTTTTTTTGTAGTGAGGTGTAGTTTTCACCCACACGATCGTGATCCGACGACGGAGGACATGGAGATGGTTTAGATTGGTTATTGGGCTGTTTTGGAGGGGTGTTGGGCTGCAACACAAAACAGGCTTTTGCAGTTACCCGGCTAACCGTTGGAGCATCAAACGGCCTCCAAATGGAATGAAATTTGACAGGCGGTCTACCGATGGTGTACCAAGGGCACTTTTAACAAATCTCAGTCCATTCCGTGAAAGTTTAACACCCGCTCACGAAAAGAGACAAGAGGGGTGCGCCGGTGCATGTGGGAGTGTTGGATTGCGAAACGGACAACGGGGAAAATGCTCAGATGCATGAGACGAACACGAATGCAAATGCGATGCACATGATAACATGATATGAAATGCATGACATGAACAAAATGCAAAACAAAGATAAAACCCAACCACGAAGGGAATCTCATTACTTAATGCCGAAAATGGCAAGAGTCGGAGTTACAAATAGGGCAAGTTACATCCGGGGTGTTACATGATGTAGACAAGGTCCGTTTATATATTGCGTAGATACATATCCTGTCTTTTTATCCTTAGTAGCAATGATACATACGTGTCGGTTCCCTTTTCTGTCACTGGGATCAAGCACCGTAAGATCGAACCCACTACCGGGCACCTCTTCCCATTGCAAGATAAATATATCAAGTTGGCTAGATAAAACCCAAATATCGAAGAAGAAATACAAGGCTATAAGAGATCATGCATATAAGAGACCAAAGAAACTCAAATAACTTTCATGGATATAAAAAGATATGACTGATCATAAGCTCAAAGTTCATCAGATCCCAACAAACACACCACAAAAAGAGTTACATCATATGGATCTACAAGAGACCATTGTATTGAGAATCAAGAGAGAGAAATATGAAGCCATCTAGCTACTAACTACGAACCCGAAGGTCTACAAAGAACTACTCATGCATCATCGGAGAGGCACCAATGAAGGTGATGAACCCCATCCGAGATGGTGTCTAGATTTAATCTGGTGGTTCTGGACTCTGCGGCAGGTTCATGAATATTTCGTTGACTCCCCTAGTATTTCTGTAATATTTGGGTATTCATATATCAAAGAGGCGGTCCGGGGGGCACCCGAGGGGGGCACAACCCACCAGGGTGCGCCTGGGCCTCCTGGCGCTCCCTGGTGGGTTGTCCCCTCCCCGAGACTCCCCCAGGTGCTACTAGGGCCCAACATGTTCCTTCTGTTCCATAAAAAGTCTCCGTAAAGTTTTGTGGCATTTGGACTCCATTTGATATTGAGTTTCTGTGATGTAAAAAACACGGAAAAAACAGGAACTGGCACTTGGCACTATGTCAATAGGTAAGTACCAAAAATGATATAGAATGACTATAAAATGATTATAAAACATCCAAGATTGATAATATAACAGCATGGAACAATAAAAAATTATAGATACATTGGAGACGTATCAGGGTCCATTGAAAATCTTTTGTAACAACAGCGGAGCAATTGCCTTAGCGACGGAATCCAAGTTTCACAAGAGAAACAAACACATCAATAGATGCTTCAACTCCATTCGTGAAAAGGTCAAGGATGGGGACATAGAAATTTGCAAAACACATATGGATCTAAATGTAGCAGACCCGTTGACTAAGCCTCTTCCGCGAGCAAAACAACATCAGCACCAAGACTCCATGTGTGTTAGATTCATTACAATGTAATCTAGATTATTGACTCTAGTGCAAGTGGGAGACTAATGTAAATATGACATAGAGGTAATAATAAATTTGTTATTATTATATTTCCTTATTCATGATTAAGGTTTATTATTCATGCAAGAATTGTATTGATCGGAAACTTAAATACATGTGTGGATACATAAACGAAATACCATGTCCCTAGTAAGCCTCTACTAGACTAACTCGTTGATCAAAGATGGTTAAGGTTTCCTAACCATAGACATATGTTGTCACTTTATAACGGGATCACATCATTAGGAGAATAATGTGATGGGCAAGACCCATCTATTAGCTTAGCATATGATTGTTCAGTTTATTGCTATTGCTTTCTTAATGTAAAATACATATTCCTTCGACTATGAGATCATGCAACTCCCGGATACCGGAGGAATACCTTGTGTGCTATCAAACGTCACAACGTAACTGGATGATAATAAAGATGTTTTACAGGTATCTCCGATGGTGTTTGTTGAGTTGGCATGGATCGAGATTAGGATTTGCCACTCTGTGTATCGGAGAGGTATCTCTGGGCTCTCTCGGTAGTACACATCACAAGAAGCTTGCAAGCAAAGTGACTAAGGAGTTAGTTACGAGATGATGTATTATGAAACGAGTAAAGATACTTGTTGGTAACGAGATTGAACTAGGTGTTGATGACCCACAAGTATATGGGATCATTTGTAGACTTTCGGATAAGTAAGAGTGTCGAACCCAACGATGAGCAAAGGGAAATGACAAGTGGTTTTCGATACGTCTCCGTCGTATCTACTTTTCCAAACACGTTTGCCCTTGTTTTGGACTCTAACTTGCATGATTTGAATGGAACTAGCCCGGACTGACGTTGTTTTCAGCAGAATTGCCATGGTGTTATTTTTGTGCAGAAATAAAAGTTCTCGGAATGACTTGAAAATCAACGGAGATTGTTTTTGGAATATATAGAAAATACTGGCGAAAGAATCAATGTCATGGGGCCCACACTCTATCCACGAGGGTGGGGACGCGTCTACCCCCCTGGGCGCGCCCCCTGCCTCATGGGCCACCTGATGCTCCACCGACCTCAACTCCAACTCCATATATTCGTGTTTGGGGAGAAAAAAATCAAAGAGAAGGATTCATCCGTTTTACGATATGGAGCCGCCGCCAAGCCCTAAACTCTCTCGAGAGGGCTGATCTGGAGTCCGTTCGGGGCTACGGAGAGGGGAATCCGTCGCCAATTTCATGATGCTCACCACCGTGCATGAGTAATTCCATCATAGGCTTGCTGGACGATGGTTGGTTGGATGAGATTTATCATGTAATTGAGTTAGTTTTGTTAGGGTTTGATCCCGAGTATCCACTATGTTCCGAGATTGATGTTGCTATGACTTTCTATGCTTAATGCCTGTCACTAGGGCCCGAGTGCCATGATTTCAGATCTGAACTTATTATGTTTTCATGAATATATGTGAGTTTTTGATCCTATCTTGCAAGTCTATAGTCACCTATTATGTGTTTTGATCCGTTAACCCCGAAGTGACAATAATGGGATACTTACCGGTGATGAACGTAGTTTGAGGAGTTCATGTATTCACTAT
>NC_041388.1:586716479-586767376 GCF_002162155.2 Triticum dicoccoides
CAAAAGATGTCATGCAAGTTCTTGTCCATAAGCACGTATGACTATATTCAGAATAAATGCCTACATTACATTGATGAACTGGAGCTAGTTTTGTGTCACCCTATGTTATAATTGTTGCATGATTGATCACATCCAACAAAATTCTCCATCACTGATCCATTGCCTATGAGATTTTCATATATTTTTCTTCGCTTATTTACTTTTCCGTTGTGTTACAATCACTATAAAACCAAAACTGCTACCATTACTTTTGCTACCGTTACCACTACTATCGTATTACTTTGCTACTAAATACCTTGCTGCAGATATTAAGTTTCTAGGTGTGGTTGAATTGACAACTCATCTGCTAATACTTGAGAATATTCTTTAACTCCTGTTGTGTTGAATCAATAAATTTGGGTTGAATACTCTACCCTCAAAAACTGTTGTGATCCACTATAGTTGTGGGTTATCAAGACTATTTTCTGGCGCCGTTGCTGGGGAGCATAGCTCTATTCTTTGAGTCACTTGGGATTTATATCTGCTGATCACTATGAAGAACTTGAAAGATCAAAGAACCAAGATTTTTTCCTCAACTACGAGGTGAGGTAAGGAACTGCCATCTAGCTCTACGCTTGATTCACCTTCTGTTTTGAGTAAACTTGCAACACCTACACGTGCTATTGATTATGATAGGTCGCATGTTATTGTTGATGCCACTTCTGCTATGCATGTTGCTTATGATGAAACTACTTCTATGCTTGATACTACTGTGCCACTAGGTGAATTTCTTGATGAACAACTTGCTAGGGTTAGAGAGAATGAAATTATTGAAACTGATAATATTGATGAAAGTGGTGATGAAGATTCTCCCCCTAGATATGAATTGTCTGTTGTACTTGAGGGTTATGTTATGGATGAAGAAACTCATAGAGACTTCTTAGCTTGCAATTATAGATCTGATATTAAGAAATTATTAGCTAAGCTTAAATAAAAGTCTTCGAATGCTAGAACGAAATATGATCCTGGTTTTGCTACTTCACCTATCTTTATTACTGATAAGGATTATGATTTCTCTGTCGATCCTGAGTTAATTACTTTGGTTGAATCCGATCCTTTATATGGCTATGAATCTGAAACTGTTGTTGCACATCTTACTAAATTAAATGATATAGCCACCATGTTCACTAATGATGAGAAAACTCGCTATTACTTTATCCTTAAGTTATTCCCGTTCTCATTAAAGGGTGATGCTAAAACATGGTTTAATTCTCTTGATCCTGGTTGTGTGCGTAGTCCCCGGGATATGATTTATTACTTCTCTGCTAAATATTTCCCCACTACTTTAAGGGAAATATATAATTTTGTGCAAATTGAAGAAGAGAGTCTCCCACAAGCTTGGGTAGGCTTCTCCGATTACTTAATGCTCTGCCTGATCATTCTCTCAAGAAAATTGAAATACTTGATATCTTTTATAATGGACTAACCGATGCTTCTAGAGACTACCTGGATAGTTGTGCTAGTTGTGTTTTCAGGGAAAGAATTTTTGATGAAGCTGAATTGGTATTGAATAATATGTTCACTAATGAAAATAATTGGACACTTCTTGAACCAACTCCTAAGCCAACTTCGAAGAGAAGGGGTATTCTATTTCTCAGTCCTGAAGATATGTAAGAGGCAAACAAATATATGAAATAAAAAGGTATTAAAGCTGAAGATGTTAAGAATTTACCACCTATTGAAGAAATACATGGTCTTGATAACCCGACATAGGTAGTAAAGATAAATTCTCTCTATAGATGTGATGAAGGTGATATTCCTCGTAATAAGTCTGCTAGGCAATGCTTAGATGAGTTTGATAATTTTATTGTTAAGCAAGAAAACTTTAATGCTTATGTTGGTAGACAATTGAAACGTAATGCTGATATGCTTGAACACTTGAGTGATTATATGGCTAGTGTTAAGGGTGAGCTTAAACTTATTAGTAAACATGCTTCTATGGTTACCACTCAAGTAGAACAAGTACTTAAGGCTCAGAATGATTTGCTCAATGAATTAAATAATAAGAGAAATGATAATGTCGTTAGAGTTATGACTAGAGGGTGTAAAATGACTCAGGAACCTTTGTATCCTGAGGGCCATCCTAAGAGATTGAGCAAGCTTCTCAGAGAACTAATGTAGATGCACCTAGTCCTTATAAGATGAAGAAAAACAAAAATGATAGGACTTTGCATGCTTCTAGTGAACCTGTTGTTGACACACCTAAGAATTCCAATGATATTTTGATTTCTGATGCTGAAACACAATCCGGTAATGATCATGAACCTAGTGATAATGTTAAGGATGATGTTCATGTTGATGCTCAACCTAGCAATAATAATGATGTAGAAACTGAACCTGTTGTTAATCTTGATAACCCACAATCAAAGAATCAACGTTATGATAAGAGAGACTTTGTTGCTAGGAAGCACGGTAAAGAAAGAGAACCATGGGTTCAGAAACCCATGCCCTTTCCTCCTAAACCATCCAATAAAAAGGATGGTGAGGATTTTGAGCACTTTGCTGAAATGATTGGACCTATCTTTTTGCGTATGCGTTTGACTGTTATGCTTAAAATGAATCCTTATGCTAAATACATGAAGGATATTGTTACTAATAAAAGAAAGATACCGAAGGCTGAAATTTCCACTATGCTTGCTAATTACACTTTTAAGGGTGGAATACCAAAGAAACTTGGAGATCCAGGAGTACCAACTATACCATGCTCCATTAAAAGAAACTATGTTAAAACTGCTTTATGTGATCTTGGAGCCGGTGTTAGTGTTATGCCTCTCTCTTTATATCATAAACTTGATTTCAATAAGTTGACACCTACTGAAATATCTTTGCAAATGGACGATAAATCAACTGTTATACTTGTCGGTATTTGTGAGGATGTGCCTATTGTGGTTGCAAACGTTACTATTTTAACGGACTTTGTTATTCTTGATATTCCCGAGGACGATAGTATGCCTATTATTCTTGGTAGACCCTTTTTGAATACTACAGGGGCTGTTATTGATTGCAACAAAGGCAATGTCACTTTTCATGTTAATGGTAATGAGCATATGGTGCACTTTCCGAGGAAACAACCTCAAGTCCACAGTATAAATTTAATTGGAAAAATTCCAACTATTACTATTGGAGGTTTTGAATTTCCTCTTCCTAGTGTCAAGAAGAAATATGATATTCTTATTGTTGGGGACATGCACATCCCCGTTGAGGTAACCTAGTGTTATTCAAAATTTCTCTGGTTTCATGTTATTCGAAATGAGTTTGTTAACAAGACCTGATCAACCTTGTTAGTGGATTCCTTTTGATGAGCATGAGATGGATGAAGTTTGAAAGCACAACTCTCTGTACCCTCTTTTTACTTTCTGTTATTTATATTAAATAAAGCAAAAATAGTATTTTCTGTCTGTTTTCTAAATTATCCATGCCATGAAAAATACCCCGAAGATAAAAGTTCTCCAAATGCCCCGAAAACTTAATATGATTTTTTTCTAGAATATTTGAGAATATCTAGCACTGAGAACATACCAGGGGGACCCACCACGTGCCCACAAGGGTGGAGGGCACACCGTACCCCCCTGGGCACGCCCCCTGGCTCGTGGATCACACGTGTGTCCCCTCCATTTATCCTTGCACCCACACACTTCGTCTTGCTCCAGAAAAAATGATCCGCCATCTCAAACCAGAGTTCTTGCTCATCTTGTTGCCATTTTCGATCTCCTTGCTCAAAGCTCCATTCACAAAACTGATTTGGGGGATTGTTCTTTGGTATGTGGCTCCTCCAATGGTCCAATTAGTTTTTGTTCTAGTGCTTTATTTATTGCAAATTTTTGCTGCTTAGGTGACCCTGTTCTTGAGCTTGCATGTCAAATTTATGTGGTCAAAAGTAGTTTTAATGCATGATATGGCCTCTAGGAACTTCTAGGAGTAGTTGCTATCAATCTTGTTGAGTTTGGTTCACTTTTATTTTTAAGTTACTAAAAATTTCAGAAATTTTTAGAAAATGATGAAGAGATTATTGAGGGGCTCATCGAGCCGAAGCTCGAAGGATAAACAAAGTGAAGAGAACAATAAGCCCAAGTATAATCTCCCTCGTACTGCGGAGGTTCGGCCGTGTGAATGGCCTTGTGATGATTTCTTGAAAGAAGCAGGCATTTATAAAGATTTTTATTATTTTGCCGAGAATGCAGGCCTCACCGCCTTCCTCCATGACCAGCGTGAACAGTATCTCTTACTCACTAGTATTTTTCTGCAGAACTTTCATTTCCATGCTAGAAGATCACCATCTTCGGTGGATTTTTATTTATATGATGAGTTTAAGGAGATGTCACTATTTGATTTCTGCCGGGTTTGTAAGATACCCTTTGAGGGAAGCATAGAGGAACCACATAGTAATGATGTGGAGGGATTTTTGATATGATTGATGTAGGGGAAACGAGGAAAGTTTCCTATGCGAGAATCACTAGCATACCTTTTCCTGTTCTGCGTTACTTTGCAATATTTGCTAGTAGATGCTTAATTGGTCGCGGGAACTGTGGGAACCTTAGTGCTCCTGATACTGTTATTTTGCACCATGCCTTGTTTCATGATACGACTTTTAGTTTAGGCGAGATTGTTGCTAAACGGTTAAATCTGAGCCATACAAAGGGCCCCTTCCTCGGAGGCATCCTCGCCTCGAGCCTTGCTGCACACTTTAACATACCTATTAGGCATTATGAGAAAGAGGAAAAGTTGTTGCCTTCTATTTCCCTACATTATAAGAGCATGGTAGCACATTGAGGGAGTCCTGGATTAGGGGGTCTCCGGAGAGCCGGACTATATCCTTTGGTCAGACTGTTGGACTATGAAGATACGAGATTGAAGACTTCGTCCCGTGTCCGGATGGGACTCTACTTGGCGTGGAAGGCAAGCTAGGCAATACGGATATGTATATCTCTGACTTTGTAACCGACCTTGTGTAACCCTAGCCCCCTCCGGTGTCTATATAAACTGGAGGGTTTTAGTCCATAGGACAACATACAATCATACAATAGGCTAGCTTCTAGGGCTTAGCCTCTCTGATCTCGTGGTAGATCCACTCTTGCAATACTCATATCATCAAGAACAATCAAGCAGGACATAGGGTATTACCTCCATCAAGAGGGCCCGAACCTGGGTAAACATTGTGTCCCCTGCCTCCTGTTACCATCCACCTTAGACGCATAGTTCGGGACCCCCTACCCGAGATCCGCCGGTTTTGACACTCACATTGGTGCTTTCATTGAGAGTTCCACTGTGTCGTCACCATAAGGCTTGATGGCTCCTTCGATCATCGCTACCGGTGCGGTCCAGGGCGAGGTTTTCCTCCATGCACAGATCTTCGTATTCGGCGGCTTCGCACTGCGGGCCAATTCGCTTGGCCATTTGGAGCAGATCGAGAGCTACGCCCCTGGCCATCAGGTCGGATTTGGAAACTTGAACTACACGGCCGACATCCGCGGAGACTTGATCTTCGACGGATTCGAGCCCATGTCGGATGTGCCACACAGTTGCGGCGAGCATGACGTAACTCTACCGTCGAACAGTGTTCGGGAGATTGCATCCGCAACTACTCCGGCCGTTAATCTGGAGCAAATCGCGCCATCCAAGAGCGGAGGGATAGACCCCGCCATGGAGGCCGCACTCTTAGTGGCGATAAAACCAGATACTGACTTCACTCCTTTCGAGAGCCGCATCGCCGAACCACTGGATTTACCTCCGGCCACGGACTCCGAGCCGCCTCCATCCGTGCCCATCGAATCTGACGGGGCACCGATCATGGAGTTCACCTCCGCGGATATCTTTCAGCACTCACCTTTCATAGATGTGCTAAATTCATTAAGGTCTCTCTCCCTGTCAGGTGAACCTTGGCCGAACTATGTCCGACTAGAATGGGATGCGGGCGACGAAGAAATTCTCTACCCACCCACCACCCACTTAGTAGCCACTGTCGACGACTTAACCGACATGCTCGACTTCGACTCTGAAGACATCGGCGGTATGGACAACGTTGCAGGAGATGAACAGGAACCACCGCCCAGGGCGCTGGACCGCCACTTCATCACATGACGTATACATGGTGGATACACCTAAAGAGGGCAATGGCAAAGAGACAACGGACGATGCCCCCTCCAAGCAACTGATGACCCACAATTATAGTGGATCTATCATAGTCCTTTCGATAAGTAAGAGTGTCGAACCCAACGAGGAGCAGAAGGAAATGATAAGCGGTTTTCAGCAAGGTATTCTCTGCAAGTACTGAAATAAGTGGTAACAGATAGTTTTGTGATAGGATAAGTTGTAACGAGCAACAAGTAACAAAAGTAGATAAAGTGCAGTAAGATGGCCCAATCCTTTTGTAGCAAAGGACAAGCTGGAACAAACTCTTATAATAGGAAAAGCGCTCCCGAGGACACATGGGAATATCGTCAAGCTAGTTTTCATCATGTTCACATATGATTCGCGTTCGATACTTTGATAATTTGATATGTGGCTGGACCGGTGCTTGGGTGCTATTCTTACTTGAACAAGAATCCCACTTATGATTAACCTCTACTGCAAGCATCCGCAACTACAACAAAAGTATTAAGGTAAACCTAACCATAGCATGAAACATGTGGATCCAAATCAACCCCTTACGAAGCAACGCATAAACTAGGGTTTAAGCTTCTGTCAATCTAGCAACCCATCATCTACTTATTACTTCCCAATGCCTTCCTATAGGCCTAAATAATGGTGAAGTGTTATGTAGTCGACGTTCACATAACACCACTAGAGGCTAGACAACATACATCTTATCAAAATATCAAATGAATACCAAATTCACATGACTACTAATAGCAAGACTTCTCCCTTGTCCTCAGGAACAAACGTAATTACTCACAAAGCATATTCATCTTCATAATCAGAGGGGTAATAATATGCATATAGGATCTGAACATATGATCTTCCACCAAATAAACCAACTAGCATCAACTACAAGGAGTAATCAACCAACCTACTAGCACCAATCCCGGACTTTGAGACTAGAATTGGATACAAGAGATGAACTAGGGTTTGGAGATGAGATGGTGATGGTGAAGATGTTGATGGAGATTGCCCTCTCCCGATGAGATGAGCGTTGGTGATCACAGTGGTGATGATTTCCCCCTCCCAGAGGGAAGTATCCCCGGCAGAATAGCTCTGCCGGAGCTCTAGATTGGTTCCGCCAAGGTTCCGCCTCGTGGCGGCGGAGTCTCGTCCTGAAAAGTTCCCTACTAGTTTTTTCTCATCGAAATACTTCATATAGGAGAAGATGGACGTCGGAGATCCACCAGGGGGCCCACGAGGTAGGGGGGGCGCCCTCTAGGGCGCGCCCCCACCCTCGTGAGCAGGGTGTGGGCCCCCTGGCCTTCATCTTTGGCGAGGATTTTTCTTTATTTATTTTAAGATGTTCCGTGGAGTTTCAGGACTTTTGGAGTTGCGCAGAATAGATCTCTAATATTTGCTCCTTTTCCAGCCCAGAATTCCAACTGCCGGCATTCTCCCTCCTTATGTAAACCTTGTAAAATAAGAGAAAATAACCATAAGTATTGTGACATAAAGTGAAATAACAGTCCATAACGCAATAAATATCGATATAAAAGCATGATGCAAAATGGACATATCAACTCCCCCAAGCTTAGACCTCTCTTGTCCTCAAGAGAAAAGCCGATAACAATAAATATGTCCTCATGTTTAGAGGTAGAGGCGTCGATAAAAAAATAAAATACAGACATGAAGGCATCATGATTATTCCCATAACAGCAACATATATAGATTTTGTCAGATGATTACTTATGTTCAAGTGATGATCTATTCACAATGCAAGAGTATAAATCATAAACCTTATTGGGCTTCAACAAACTATAATCTTAGTCATTGAAGCAATTGCAATTTATCATAACATCGGGAAGAGTCTATGTCAGAGCTAAAAAGCAAGTCCACATACTCAACTATCATTTAGTCCTCCATAATTGCTAACACTCACACAATACTTGTGGTTACGGAGTTTTAATTGGACACAGAGAAAGATAGGGGCTTATAGTTTTGCCCCACAACCTAATACCTCAAGGGTAATGTCAACAATAATGGTTCATGCTCCCCTACACCCAATTAGATATATATATATATATATATATATATATATATATATATATATATATCATGTTCTTTCCAACATGCTAAGCTTGCCAAAGGATAAAATGAAAAAGAAAAGGTGAAGATCACCATGACTCTTGCATAAGGTAGAAGCTAATAATAAAAGATAGGCCCCTCGCAGAGGGAAGCAGAGGTTGACATGCGCTTTTATGGTTGGATGCATAAAATCTCAATGCGAAAGAACGTCACTTTATATTGCCCCTTGTGATATGAACCTTTATTATGCAGTCCATTGCTTTTATTACTTCCACATCACAAGATCGTATAAAGCTTATTTCTCCCACACCAATCAATCATAAATATTTAGAGCAATTTTTATTGCTTTGCACCGATGACAACTTACTTGAAGGATCTTACTCAATCCATAGGTAGATATGGTGGACTCTCATGGCAAAACTGGTTTAGGGATTTTGGAAGCACAAGTAGTATTTCTACTTTGTGCTGGGAATTTGGCTAGCATGAGGGGGAAAGGCAAGCTCAACAAGTTAGAGGATCCATGACAACATACTTTATCTCAGATATAAGAAAGACATAACTCATTACATTGTCTTCCTTGTCCAACGTCAACTCTTTAGCATGTCATATTTTAATGAGTGCTCCCAATCATAAAAGATGTCAATGATAATATATCTATATGTGAAAATCTCTCTTTCCTTATTACTTCCTATTAATTGCAACAATGACCAAAGCTATGTCTGCCGACTCCCAACAACTTTTAATCATCATACTCTTTATATGTGAAGTCATTACTCTCAATAAGATCAATATGAACTTTTTGTTTCTTTTTATTCTTTTTCTATTTTCTTTTATTCACCCAAGATCATGGCAAAATAATCAAGCCCTTTACTCAACAATAACCTTTATTATATATAGCTGACGGACTCGATTACAAAGAGAGATCATAAAGCAAACTCAAAACTAGATCATGCCATAAACTTTATTCTACTAGATCAAGATACTTCTAATAAGATCAAACTAAGAAAAAAAGTAAAGATAGGAGTTGTGATTGTGATACGATACTGGGGCACCTCCCCCAAGCTTGGCAGTTGCCAAGGGGATTGCCCATACCCATGTGATTATATCTCCTTTGTCGGTGAAAAGGTGGAGGTGATGAATAATCGCACATCGAGCGTAAGAGGTCCTCCAGCTTGCGAATAATGCCCTTGAGTGCGACAATATGCTCCTTCAACAAAATATTTTCTTGTGTGAGATACTTGTTTTGTATACGAGCTAACTCAATCATCTTGATAGCTCCGATCTCAGTTGGGGTAAGAAGGTTATGATCAAGTTGAAGGATGTCTTTTTCTCCCGGAGCTTGATCCTCCGTGGCCTTCTTGATCCTTTCATCATTGTTGACCCTTGTGGATTCTTCCCTCTTCAGATCTATCTTCATTATCCAAGCATCGTTGTCACCATTGTTGGAGGAGGGAGACGACATGATGCCTAGCCTGGAAAACCCTGACAGAAAATAGCTCGACACAAGAACAGAGGAGGTTTGCATGATACGGGAGTCAAAACCTTCGGGAGAATATATAATGAATTTTTACCGACCAAAATACATATTGTGCAAGAAAACGGAGTCCGGAAGGCACACGAGGTGCTCACAAGGTAGGGGGGCGCGCCCACCACCCTCGTGGGGCCCTCGTGTCCTTCCCGGACTGCTACTTATTTTTCTATTTTTCTAAATATTCCAAAATGGAGAAATATTTCCTTAAAAATTGTTTTGGAGTCGGTTTGCTTACCGTACCACATACCTATTCCTTTTCGGAGTCTGAAACATTTCGGAAAGTGTCCCTTATGTATTCCTCCAGGGTTACGGTTTCAATAATATTGGTTTCAACATTTATGGGATTACCTGAGATATAATGTTTGATTCTTTGACCGTTTACCACCTTCGGATTTGTGCCCTTGAAGTTGTTGATTTTTATGGCACCCGAATGATAGACCTCCTCGATAACATAGGGGCCTTCCCATTTAGAGAGAAGTTTTCCTGCAAAAAATCTTAAACGAGAGTTCTATAGCAATACATAATCACCTACATTAAACTCACGCTTTTGTATCCTTTTGTCATGCCATCTTTTAACTTTTTCTTTAAACAACTTGGCATTTTTATAGCTTGGGTTCTCCATTCATCAAGTGAGCTAATATCAAATAACCTCTTCTCACCGGCAAGTTTAAAATCATAATTAAGCTCTTTAATAGCCCAATATGCCTTATGTTCTAGTTCGAGAGGTAAGTGACATGCTTTTCCATAGACCATTTTATACGGAGACATACCCATAGGATTTTTGTATGCAGTTCTATAAGCCCATAATGCGTCATCAAGTTTCTTGGACCAATTCTTTCTAGACCTATTAACAGTCTTTTACAAAATTAATTTGAGCTCTCTATTGCTCAACTCTACTTGACCACTAGACTGTGGGTGATAAGGATATGCAATTCTATGATTAACATCATATTTAGCAAGCATTTTACGGAAAGCACCATGAATAAAGTGTGAACCACCATCAGTCATTAAATATCTAGGGACTCCAAACCTCGGGAAAATAACCTCCTTAAGCATTTTAATAGAAGTGTTATGATCAGCACTACTAGTTGGAATAGCTATTACCCACTTAGTAACGTAATCAACAGCAACTAAAATATGAGTATATCCATTAGAGGCAGGAAAAGGTCCCATATAGTCAAAGCCCCTGTCGGTGTCAAAACTGGCGGATCTCAGGTAGGGGGTCCCGAACTGTGCGTCTAGGCCGGATGGTAACAGGAGGCAGGGGACACGATGTTTTACCCAGGTTCGGGCCCTCTTGATGGAGGTAAAACCCTACGTCCTGCTTGATTAATATTGATGATATGGGTAGTACAAGAGTAGATCTACCACGAGATCAGAGAGGCTAAACCCTAAAAGCTAGCCTATGGTATGATTGTTGTTCGTCCTACGGACTAAAACTCTCTGGTTTATATAGACACCAGAGAGGGCTAGGGTTACACAGAGTCGGTTACAATGGTAGGAGATCTACATATCCGTATCACCAAGCTTGCCTTCCACGCCAAGGAAAGTCCCATCCGGACACGGGACGAAGTCTTCAATCTTGTATCTTCGTAGTCCAGGAGTCTGGCCGAAGGTATAGTCCGGCTATCCGGACACCCCCTAATCCAGGACTCCCTTAGTAGCCCCTGAACCAGGCTTCAATGACGACGAGTCTGGTGCGCAGATTGTCTTCGGCATTGCAAGGCGGGTTCCTCCTCCAAGTACTTCATAGAAGATTTTGAACACAAAGGTAGTGTCCGGCTCTGCAAAATAAGTTTGCACATATTGCCATAGAGAGAATAATATTTACACAAATCTAATCTGCTGACGTATTCCGTAGCGTGACATCACACCACGGCCAAGTCTTTATTCGAATCATTTTACTGTCCCACCTCAGCGCGTTTAGCGAGGCGGTTTCCTTGCCACGTCTTATTAAAGCAGAGATCGTGTCCCCTTATTCTGGGATTCTCATCAATACAGGTGTGGGTAACCCAACCGCGCCATTGACTATGGCGCTTGGGAGATAAGCGAGTTTTACCAGGCTGGTGGGGGCGCATAGTCGCGTCCGCCCATATAAGTGGATAAGGATCCACCTTTTCATCCACGCCTTCTTCCTCCTTTGCCTATCCATTCCCGCGCACTCGAGCTCCAGCGCCCAAGTCCGCACACCCCACCTCAACCTTCTCTAGCCATGTCCGGAGCGGGAGGTAAGTGTATGATCTCCTCCGTCACGGAGGGACACATCAAAAAACTGAGGAAGGCCGGATACTTGTCTAACGACATTGCGCACCGGCTTCCCAAAGAGGGGCAGCTCATCCCCACCCCTAGGCCCCATGAGAGGGTGGTGTTCCTCCCCCATTTCCTCCGCGGACTGGGCTTCTCTCTCCACCCATTTGCCCGGGGGCTCATGCTCTACTATGTCCTGGATTTCCACGATCTGGCCCCGAACTTTGTCCTCAATATCTCGGTGTTTATCCTCGTGTGCGAGGCTTTCTTCTGCATCCGCCCCCATTTCGGCCTATGGCTCAAGACTTTCAACATCAAGCCAAAGGTGGTGCGCAGCACTCAGGCGGAATGCGGAGGCGCCATGGTGGGCAAGATGCCCAACGTCCTATGGCCCGAGGGCTCCTTCGTGGAGTCCCTAAAGGGGTGGCAATCGGGGTGGTTTTATATCGCCGAGCCGCGCGACCCTGAATGGGTCGCAGCCCCCGAGTTCCGATCCGGCCCCCCTACGCGTCCCACCTCCTGGAAAGAGACGGGCTTGTCATGGGGTAAAGAAGGAGAGCTGACCGGACTCCAAACTTTTCAATGTAGTCCAGGTTATGCTCATCCGCCGGATCCTCCCGTGTCAACAACGGGCTTTCAATCTGTGGGAGTTCGACCCGGCGCAGCACCGAACTCTGAGCAGGCTCTTCGACACGACGTACGAAGATGCCTGGAAGGTTCTTTTCAAGGGCGCCGAGGCCCCCGCATCCGCTACCGAGGATCACAGATTCAGCACGCAGCATCGCGCTCATGCGGTAAGCTGTTTTTACCTTTTACAGGGTATTAGTTTTTCATAGTTTGACTCTATGCGGGATCTAAGCTCCCTTAACTTTGACAGGATTAGCAGGAGACGTTCGGACAGATCAATTGTCCGGCTCCTTTGCCCGAAGGCCCAGCGGACGCTCGCCTGGCGAAGCTGCTGGTTCTAGCACACTATGTGGTGCCGGAGAAGAAGGCCAAGAAGAAGGCCACGGGGACTCGAAAGAGTGCCCAGCGCTTGGGGGTGTCGGATTCATCATCCGATGACTCCAAGACGCACTCCTCCCATGAAGACAAGGAGGAGGAAGAAGAGACCTCTCCCCCTTTAGCGGGGGGAGAGAAGAAAAGGAAGGCCGCCCCATCCGGGGAGGCCGAAGGGTCCAAGAAGGGGAAATCCCTTCCTCCGGACGCCCCCACCAACACCGACGACGGCGAAGTGGAGTGGCCGCACAGGGCCAAGCCCCTGGCGAGATCTTAAGTGTCCGGATACCAGAGTGATTCATAGTATTCCCCCATTGCACAACTTTTCCTTACGTCGAACATGATTGTGCAGTCCGCCCAAGGCCGGGTTCGACGAGTCGTCGAGCGGCTGCCTGGATTCGTCGGATGTGAATTCGCTTCTGACGGCTTCCTCCCCCACCCTACGGACGGTGCCGAGGTGGCATCCCAACAGGTTCCAAGCCAGGAGGAGGTGGTCCTGGAGGCACCGCAAGGCAACCTCCCGGACTCCAGGCGTAAAGGGGATAGAACCCCCAAGGGCTCCAAGTCCGGCCTTGAGCCGGACACCGCGCCGGAACCTTCAACGGTTCCAGACTCCTGTAGGAAGCCTCCTTCCAAGAGGAGCAAGCCTACCGATCCGATGACCTCCGTCCAACCGGAGGCATCGGACAATTTGCTGGAGATGCTTAACGGCGCCTCCATCGACGAGGAGCACTGCACTATTATGAGTGCGGTGATCCAGAAGGTTCAGTCCGCCAAGAACGGACAGACTGAAGCCTGTGCTAGCCTCCTAACAGGCTTTAATGTAAGTAAAGAATATGTAAAAATATTATCGCATAGACAGTAGCCCCTGATGCTCTATTCGGCATTCGAAAAGAAAAGCCGAATATAGGATCTAATAACATTCGCAGGAGTCTAACATAATCAAGTCAATATGCGTATGCAGGCTTCGCTGTTGGCCTCTGCCGCACTGACTGCGGAGGTGGATACGCTGAAGTAGAACCTCGAGCGGTCCGAGGAAGAGCTCGGCCTAGCCAAGCAGCAGCTCGAGGAAAAGGAAGGTAAGAGATACCTTATTGAAATATGTGGAAGGTGCAATTGCAAAAAGTGACAGGATTAACGCGGCTATTGTAGGGGCCACAAGTGAGGTGGCGTCCCTTAAGCAAGCGCTGTCCGAGGCCGAAAAGAGGGCGGCCACGGAGCACACCGAGCGGGAGAAGCATGAGACGCATGTTAGCGAGGTGCGGCAAGAGCTCCAGGCTCTCATGAAAAAACATGAGAGTTTGGAGCTTGACTCGAAGATGCGAGAGTCTGAGCTCGCGGCGGCCATTGAAGATGCCAAGTCTGCCAAGGCCGAAGCCCAGAAGGCCCTCCGGGAGGTTGAGGCAATAAAAAGATAGCGGCGGGTAATGCATTATTTATGCAAAGGAAGCACGTAAAGGTGAATTACTTGTCACTTACCCGAATCCGGAGCTCTCCAGGAGCATTCACAGACTTGCCCCGTAGCGTGTCAGATGCCGCCGCCTTCTACCGAGCCGAGGAGGGAAGCTCGACGGAGAAGGTGTTCTGGTCTCAGTATGCTGAGGCTGAACACCTGGTGCCCTTAAGCGACCAGCTGAAACAGCTGGTCGAGCTCCATAAGGTGGCTGAATAGGCCATGAAGGGCCTCATAGTCCGGCTATGGCCTGGAGAGGCCATGCCTGGGAGCTACTTCGGGCTGGTGAGGCGGCTGGTGGAGGCCTGTCCAAGGCTCAAAGTCATCAAGCGCTCCGTATGCATCGAGGGTGCCCGTAGGGCGCTTGCTCGTGCGAAGGTGCACTGGGGCAAGCGGGATGCTGAGAAGCTTGTGAAGGACGGGCCACCGCCGGGCAAGGAGCATCGCAAGCCCGAGATTTATTATGAGGGCATTCTGAAGGGTGCCCGCCTTGTGGCGGATGAATGTTCCATGAATGTAATTTTTCAGTAAACTCGCTCCTTTTGTCCTGTGCACTGAAAACTTGTTCATGTGCGCTAAGCAATGCTTTTTGAATTTAAAATATTACCTTCTGTGCGGCCGTTTATCAAATTTGAGAGATGACGAGTCGTCGGCTTCTGCCCCCATGGCACGAGTGCTAGGGTGTTCGGGATAAACATGAGCGCTCTTTTTCCCATTCTTGGGTCCTTCGAGGGAGGCGCTCAACACAACGAACAAGGCAATCGGACTATAATGCTTGAACACTCTCACTTAGCCATAGAATTCTATAATTTTAAATTTCGGCGAAGCCCCTAGTGTTCGGAAGACCGAGTTCGGGGCGCTATCCACGCCTAGGCCGGACAATGCCGACTCCTCGCTCTAAGCGGGATAAGTCTTTAGGGACTCGAAAACCTCTCGAACAGCGACCAGCTCTCGCCTCATCATGACGGTCAGTTTTAGCTTTCTCTACTGAGGTGCTTAGCCCAGCTCAACTGGGGCACAATCGCAGTAGTTCTCCTAGTGCTACCTTAGCCGATATAACGGAACGTAAGGTACCAAAACATAGGAGCCGGGCAAACCCAACTATTGACCCAAGACATGATTCGGAGCCGATGCATATAATGCTATAAGTTCGGGGTGCTGCACTTGTGAAAGTGTTCGGACTTCTCACACCATGTTGTGGGGTACTTAAGCCCCTGGCGTATTGGTCGTACCAAAGTGTACGCACTACAGGAATCAACTACTTTGCCCTCTGCCACGGCAGACGGCAAAGGCATGGATGGCTGACGGCAAAGGTCTTTGCCGTCTGCCGCGGACGGCAAAAGGGGACGGCAAAGTAAGGTTCGGCAAAGAGCTACTTTGCCGTCTGCTTCGGGTGGCTGACGGCAAAGGGGCCTTTGCCATCAGCAGCGGACGGCAAAGAAAGCAGACGGATGGCAAAGCCACTGGATAGGGTTTGCTCCGTTAGCCGCTAACGGGAGGCTTTGCCGTCAGCCTCCTACAATCACAGCCGGCAAAGAAGTTTGTTTGTTTATTAAAATAAATAAACAGCCCAAGTGCAGAGGCTATAAATAAACACGACATTATCCATCCACACTTTGTTCCAAGAATCGAAGACGAACGGACAAATTTCACAATACAAAATTACAATATTTACATAGAATACATCATTCATGAATGGACAAATTTCACAATATGAACATGACATTATCCATCCACACTTTGTTCCAAGAACGAACGGACTCCTCTATGCCCGTGGTCGCCGGAGCAACTAGCAGTCGCGCCCTCTAACTTCTCCTCAAGGACAGGACTGGGGTTCGAGGCCGGCGGAGGCCGGCGGGGCTGACGGAGCCGGGGCCGATGGAGGTCGGCAGGGGAGACGGGGTGCGGAGGCCGCCGCGGTCGACGAGCGACGAGACACGGAGGCAGGCGGGGGCGACGGGCGATGGGGCCGGGGCCGGCAGGCGAGATGGCGGCCAACGAGGTGGTGACGGGCGCCGACGGGCCGATGGAGGCCGGTGGGGGCGACGGGTGAAGTGGCCGGGGCCGGCGGTGAAGGGGGAAGTGGACGCGGCCGGTGGAAGAGGTGGTGGCCGGCGAGGCTGGATCCGGCAGGCGAGGTGTTGGCTGGCAAGGCCGGGGATCAAGGCGGTGGCGGGCGCCGGCCGGCCGGTGTGCCGATTTGGATCGAGAGGGAGAGAAAGGAGAGAGAGATGTGGTCGGGTGAGGTGGGGATAAGGGACAGAGAGAGACGTGGTGGGGTGATGCTGCCCTCGGGGCGTGTGCATCGTGGGTGCGTGCGTGGGTGTGCGTCCGATGGGGTGTGGGTGGGGATGCCAAGTCATCGATCCGCATGATCGATCCGGGTGTTGTGCTTCTTCTTTGCCGTCCGCCCCGGCTTTGCCGACTGCTATTTGTTCTTTGCTGTCTGCTAGCAGACGTCAAAGAAGTTGACCTAGCCACGCCGTGCCCCATGGGGCCACTAGGCTCTTTGCCGTCTGCCTTTTCCCTCTTTGCCGTCAGCTGGCAGACAGCAAATAGCCAGCTGATGGCAAATAGTCTCTTTGCCATCCGCCAGCTCTTTGCCGTCTGCTATCCCAAGGCAGACGGCAAAGAGCCTCTTTGCCATCAGCTGGCAGACGGCAAAGAGCTGGCAGATGGCAATGTAGCAGATTCCAGTAGTGACGGGTGCAACATGTCATTAATGAAAATATATTCGTAAAAAAGAGTAATGCAATAATAGAAGGAAGCTATGCATTGTTTATTTAAAAAAGGCTGCAATCAAAGTAGGACGATACAAATAGTGCGATAAGCAAAAGATGAGACTATCAAATATGTCCTTTCCAGGGGCGAGCTGCGGAATGTTATGCGAAACAGGTATACTGCTCGTTATAGAGACCACCTTAGAGTTCCGTAGTGCGGCGTAGCTGTTATGCGAAACAGCGGCAATTGTGCTGCTGGACAAGCCTTCCGAAGAATGGAGTCTTGAAAATAAGAGAAAATTAAGAAATCGGCAGCCCCTAGTGCGGTTTAAGCCGCGTGTCAGGCGTGCCGTGATGGTGCCCCTCCCCCTGTGCCCATGGTATTTCCAGAGCATAGTTATGTACGCACAGCACTGGTTTCGCAAGTTCGCGAGGGCTGGGGTTGGGGCCACATTGTTACTCTTGCTCTGAACGTGCCGGGCGGTCTTGGTGTAGGTTACTCCGGGCGCGCTTGACGGTGTCCTGACGTTTAATGGCCGGACTAGAGAATTGCCTTGAGAGGTTTCTTTGTACTTCCGCTGCGATAGCCGCCGTATGCTCCTCCGTTCGGAGAGAGCATTCGGTGTTTCCATTGACCGTGATGACGCCTCAAGGGCCTGGCATCTTGAGCTTGAGGTATGCATCATGCGGCACCGCATTGAACTTGGCAAATGCGGTTCGCCCAAGCAGTGCGTGATAGCCACTGTGGAACGGGACTATGTTGAAGATTAACTCCTCGCTTCGGAAATTATCCGGAGATCCGAAGACCACTTCAAGTGTAACTGAGCCTGTACAGTTGGCTTCTACACCTGGTATGACGCCTTTAAAGGTCGTTTTGGTGGGTTTAATCCTCGAGGGATCGATGCCCATTTTCCGCACTGTATCCTGATAAAGCAGGTTCAGGCTGATGCCGCCGTCCATAAGGACTCTAGTGAGGTGAAATCCGTCAGTAATTGGGTCTAGAACCAATGAGGCGAATCCGCCATGACGGATGCTAGTGGGGTGGTCCCTTCGATCAAAAGTGATCGGGCAGGAAGACCATGGGTTGAACTTTGGGGCGACTGGCTCCATTGCGTATACGTCCTTTAGCACACGCTTCCGCTCCCTCTTGGGGACGTGGGTTGCGTATATCATGTTCACCGTCCGCACTTGTGGGGGAAAACCTTTCTGTCCATTGTTGTTCGGTGGTCGGGGCTCCTCCTCGTCATCGCTATGCAGCCCCTTATCTCTGCTTTCGACATTTAACTTGCCTGCCTGCTTGAACACCCAACAATCCCTGTTGGTGTGATTGGCTGGTTTTTCGGGGGTGCCATGTATCTGGCATGAGCGGTCGAGTATTCGGTCCAAACTGGACGGGCCCGGAGTATTTCTTTTGAATTGTTTTTTCCGCTGACCGGGTTTAGAGCCTCTGAATCCAGCATTAACTGCCGTATCCTCAACGTTGTTGCTGTTAATGCGGCGCTTTTGCTTGTTGCGACGCGACCTGCCACTGCTGTCCTTGGTATCCGAATTGCAGGGCTCTTGGTCATGTTATTGTTGTGAGCTAGACAGCTGTCTTCTCCCGCGCAAAAATGGGTCATAAGTGTCGTGAGGGCTACCATAGATTTCAGCTTTTCCTGTCTTAGGTGCCGTGCAAGCCACTCGTCGCGGATGTTATGCTTGAAGGCCACTAGGGCCTCTGCGTCCGGACAATCGACAATTTGATTTTTCTTGGTTAGGAACCGTGTCCAGAATTGTCTGGCTGATTCCTCTGGCTGCTGAATTATGTGGCTTAGGTCATCGGTGTCTGGTGGTCGCACATAAGTGCCCTGGAAATTGTCGAGGAATGCGGCTTCCAGGTTCTCCCAACAACCAATTGATTCTGCTGGCAAGCTATTAAGCCAATGCCGAGCTGGTCCTTTAAGCATGAGTGGGAGGTATTTGATGGCGTGTAGGTCATCACCGCGGGCCATGCCGATATGAAGGAGATAGTCCTCAATCCATACCGCAGGATCTGTTGTGCCATTGTATGATTCGATGTTCACGGGTTTGAAACCCTCGGGGATTTGATGATCCATTACTTCATCTGTGAAGCATAGTGGGTGTGCGGCGCCTCTGTATTGGGCTACATCACGATGCAGCTCCAACGAGCTTTGTCTACTTTGTTTGGCCCGGCCGGATTTACTGTATCCGGTGTGACGAGTACCGTCTCGTGCCGTGGGGCGCCCACGTGATCCATAGATCGATCTTGTTTGCCTTGCCTTGTCCTCCAATATATCTCGCAGGTCTGGTGCATTTTCCCATGCCTTGGTATTTTTTGAGCTGCGCCGGGGTGCGGCTTGAGTGGAGGGCCGAGAGGCCTCTCTATCGCGGCCACGGGGTGGCCGGTCGGCCGCATCATGCGCTGGTGATGTAGGTTTAGGTTCTTCCTCCTCTAATTGGGGTAGCAACCTGCACTTTGGGTAGCTCTTGGAGGGGCGTTCGAGTTCATACTCTTCGGTCGCGAGGACTTCGGTCCATCTGTTAGCTAGCAAATCTTGATTAGCTCTAAGCTGTTGCTGTTTTTTCTTGAGGCTGCTTGCCGTGGCCATAAGCCTGCGTTTGAAACGCTCTTGTTCGAGGGGATCCTCCGGCATGACAAATTCCTCGTCGTCGAGGCTTGCCTCGTCTTCGGAGGGAGACCTCTCTATCTGCCGCTCTCTTGTGAGGGCTGGCTTCTCTATCCTCCTGTGCTGAATCTTGCTGGAGGTGGTTGTCTTTGGCACTGTCCGGGGTGTTATTATCTCCCGTGCCGGAATCTCCGTTTTTGTTTTGGCGGGATTTGGAGCGGCGCTGCTGACGCCGGCGCTTAGGCTGCTTCTTGGAGGGGTCATCCTCCGCTGTTCCGTCGCCATTGCCTTCTTTTGGGGTGTCCACCATGTATATATCATACGACGAGGTGGCTTTCCAGTGCCCTATAGACGCTGGTTCTTGATCGTCTCCTGCATCGGCATCCATACCGTCGATCTCTTCGGAGTCGAAATCGAGCATGTCGGTTAAATCATCGATAGTGGCTACGAAGTGGGTGGTGGGTGGGCTTTGAATTTCATCATCATCCGCATCCCAACCTTGCTGACCATAGTCCGGCCAGGGCTCTCCTAACAAAGAGAGAGACTTTAGTGAATTCAGAATATCGCCGAAGGGCGAGTGCTGAAAGATGTCTGCGGTGGTGACCTCCATGATCGGCGCCAAATAGGGTTCGATCGGTCGGGGCGCGGAGGGCTCGGAGTCTGGAGAGGAGTCCAGCTCCTTGGAGTCACGGGCTTCGTAGAGAATAGGGCTGGTGTTCGGCTCGATCGCCGTAGGGATTGCATCCCCCAAGGCGGTGTCTAACCACCCATCCTCGGTTGGTGTGATCGGCTCCGAGCTAGGGGTCGGAGCGGACACAGGTGCGGCCTCCAGGGCACTGTTCGGTGGCAGAGCTAAATCATGCCCATCGTGACAGTGCGGCACGCTCGGCTGTCGCTCGAATCCGTCGAAGATCAAGTCTCCGCGGATGTCGGCCGTGTAGTTCAAACTTCCAAATCTGACCTGATGGCCAGGGGCGTAGCTTTCGATCTACTCCAGATGACCAAGCGAATTGGCCCGCAGTGCAAAGCCGCCGAATACGAAGATCTGTCCGGGGAGAAAAGTCTCACCCTGGATCGCATCGCTGTTGATGATCGGAGAAGCCATCGGGCCTAAAAGTGATGACACAGAGGAACTCTCAATGAAAGCACCAATGTCGGTGTCAAAACCGGCGGATCTCGGGTAGGGGGTCCCGAACTGTGTGTCTAGGCCGGATGGTAACAGGAGGCAGGGGACACAATGTTTTACCCAGGTTCGGGCCCTCTTGACGGAGGTAAAACCCTACGTCCTGCTTGATTAATATTGATGATATGGGTAGTACAAGAGTAGATCTACCACGAGATCAGAGAGGCTAAACCCTAAAAGCTAGCCTATGGTATGATTGTTGTTCGTCCTACGGACTAAAACTCTCTGGTTTATATAGACACCGGAGAGGGCTAGGGTTACACATAGTCGGTTACAATGGTAGGAGATCTACATATCCGTATCGCCAAGCTTGCCTTCCATGCCAAGGAAAGTCCCTTCCGGACACGGGACGAAGTCTTCAATCTTGTATCTTCATAGTCCAGGAGTCCAGCCGAAGGTATAGTTCAGCTATCCGGACACCCCCTAATCCAGGACTCCCTCAGCCCCAAACATCAAACGGTTCAATAACAAGTGAATAATTCATAGGAATTTCTTGACGTCTGCTAATATTACCAATTCTTTGACATTCATCACAAGACAAGACAAACTTACGGGCATCCTTGAAGAGAGTAGGCTAATAAAAACCAGATTGCAATACCTTATGTGCAGTTCTATCTCCAGCGTGGTGTCCTCCATAAGCCTCAGAGTGACACTTGCGTAGGATCTGTTCCTGTTCATGCTCAGGTACACAACATCTAATAACACCATCTACTCCTTCTTTATAAAGATGTGGGTCATCCCAAAAGTAATGTCTTAAATCATAGAAAAACTTTTTCTTTTGCTGGTATGTGAAGCTAGGTGGTATAAACTTAGCAACAATATAATTAGCATAATCAGCATACCATGGAGTACTACGAGAAGTACTTATAACATTTAATTGTTCATTAATAGGTAGTGGGTCATCAAAAATATTTTCTAACCTAGACAAGTTGTCTGCAACGGGGTTCTCAGCTCCCTTTCTATCAACAATATGCAAATCAAATTCTTGTAGCAAGAGAACCCATCTAATAAGTCTAGGTTTAGCATCTTTCTTTTCCATAAGGTGTTTAATAGCAGCATGATCAGTTTCAATAGTTACTTTAGAATCAACAATATAAGATCTGAACTTATCACAAGCAAATACAACTGCTAAAAGCTCTTTTTCAGTAGTAGCATAATTTCTTTGAGCATTGTCTTACTAGCATAACGAATAACATTTAATTTCGTATCAACTCTTTGCCCTAGAAGAGCACCTACAACATAATCACTAGCATCACACATAATTTCAAAGGGTAAATTCCAATCAGGTGGCTGAACAACAGGTGCAGAGACTAATGCTTTCTTAAGTATTCCAAATGCTTCTACACAATCATTATTAAAGACAAATGGTGTATCTTTTTGCAGTAATTAGTCAGAGGCCGGGAATTTTTTGAGAAGTCCTTAATGAACCTCCTGGAAAATCCAGCGTGACCAAGGAAACTTCTTATACCTTTGACGTCCTTGGGACATGGCATCTTTTCAATAGCATCGACCTTGGCTTTATCAACTTCAATACCTCTTTCATAAACTTTATGCCCCAAGACAATACCTTCATTAACCATAAAGTGGCACTTTTCCCAATTCAAGACAAGATTAGTTTCTTCACATCTCTGCCAAACTCGATCAAGATTGCTCAAGCAATCATCGAAAGAGGAACCATAGACGGAAAAATCGTCCATGAAAACCTCACAAATCTTTTCACATAAGTCAGAGAATACAGCCATCATGCATCTTTGAAAGGTAGCAGGTGCATTACATAAACCAAAAGGCATATGTCTATAAGCAAAAGTACCAAAAGGGCATGTAAAAGTAGTCTTTGATTGATCTCTAGCCGACACAGGTATTTGAGAGAAACCAGACTAACCATCTAGAAAGCAATAGTGTGTATATTTGCATAATCTTTCTAGCATTTGATCAATAAAAGGTAAGGGGTAATGATCTTTCTTAGTAGCTTTATTTAATTTGCGGAAATCAATTACCATCCTATAACCTGTGATAATTTTTTGTGGAATCAATTCATCTTTATCATTAGGAACAATAGTAATACCTCCCTTCTTAGGGACACAATGGACAGGACTTACCCACTCACTATCAGCAACGGGATAGATTATACCTGCCTCCAGAAGCTTTAGTATTTCTTTTCTTACCACTTCTTTCATTTTAGGATTCAGACGTCGTTGAGGATCACGAACTGGTTTGGCATCTGCTTCCAAGTTTATTTTATGTTGACATAGAGTGGGACTAATGCCCTTAAGATCATCAAGAGTTTATCCAATAGTAGCACAGTGCTTCTTCAGAGTTTTCAATAATCTTTCTTCTTCATGCTCTGAAAGGTTAGCACTAATAATAACAGGATATATCTTCTTTTCATCAAGATAAGCATATTTAAGATTATCAAGCAACTATTTAAGCTCAAACACGGGATCACCCTTGGGTGGAGGAGGATCCCCTAAGATTTCAACATGCAAATTGTGTTGCAGAATAGGTTCCTGTTTAAAGAATACTTCATCTATTTCCCTTCTTTCATTCATGAACATATCATTTTCATGGTCTAGAAAATAGTGTTCTAAAGGATCACTAGGAGGTATGGCAATAGAAGCAAGACCAATAATTTCATCCTTACTAGGTAATTCTTCCTCATGATGTTGTTTACTAAATTTAGAGAAATTAAACTCATGAACCATATCATCCAAGCCAATAGTAACAACATTCTTTTTGCAATCTATCCTAGCATTAACAGTGTTCAAGAAGGGTCTACCGAATATAGTGGGACAAAAGCTATCTTGCGGAGAAGTAAGAACAAGAAAATCAGCAGGATATTTAGTTTTCCCACACAAGGCTTCAACATCTCTAACAATTCCCATCACTGAAATAGTATCTCTATTGGCAAGTTTAATTGTGACATCAATATCTTCTAACTCAGCAGGTGCAATTTCATGATTGATTTCTTTATACAAGTAATAAGGTATAACACTAGCACTAGAACCCATATCATATAAGCCATGATAACAATGATCTCCTATTTTAACAGAAATAACAGGCACGCCTACCATACGTCTATGTTTATCTTTATCACAAGGCTTAGCAATTCTAGCAGTTTCACCTCCGAACTGAATAACATGCCCATAAATATTATCAGACAAGAGATCTTTAACAATAGCAATATTAGGTTCTACTTTAACTTGCTCAGGAGGTGTATAAGTTCTAATATTGCTTTTATGAACAACTGTTGAAGCTTTAACATGATCCTTTATTCTGACAGGGAAAGGTGGTTTCTCAACATAAGAAGTAGGAACAATAGGATCATTATAAGTGATAGTCTTTTCTTCAACTTTAATAGGTGCAGCTACTTTTACTTCTATGGGAGGATGATATTTAAACCACTTCTCCTTAGGGAGATCAACATAAGTAGCAAAAGATTCACAGAAAGAAGCTACTATCTCAGAGTCAAGTCCATATTTAGTGCTAAACTTACGGAAAATATCGGTGTCCATAAAAGATTTAACACAATCAAACTTAGGTGTCATACCAGACTCCTTACCTTTGTCGAGATCCCAATCTTCAGAGTTGCGTTTAATTCTATCCAATAAATTCCATCTGAATTCAATAGTCTTCATCATAAAAGATCCAGCACAAGAAGTATCGAGCATGGTTTGATTATTATGAGAAAGCCAAGCATGAAAATTTTGAATGATCATTTCTCTTGAGAGCTCATGATTGGGGCTTGAATATAACATTGATTTAAGCCTCCCCCAAGCTTGAGTGATGCTTTCTCCTTCGCGAGGCCAGAAATTATATATATAATTGTGATCATGATGAACAAGATGCATAGGGTAATACTTTTGATGAAATTCCAACTTCAATCTTTTATAGTCCCATGATCTCATATCATCACATAGCCTATACCATATCAATGCGTCTCCCTTCAAAGATAAAGGGAAGACCTTCTTCTTAGCAACATCATCGGGTATACCTGCAAGCTTAAATAATCCACAAACTTCATCCACATATATTAAGTGCTCATCAGGATGCTTTGTTCCATCTCCTGTAAAAGGCTTAGCTAGCAGTTTTTCCATCATACCCGAAGGAAATTCAAAAGGAGTTTCATTTTCAATAGGTTCAGTAGGTTGAGAAGTAACTCTTAGCTCTACTGGACGGGGTGAAGGTACCCTGAACAAGCCCCTCAGAGAATTATTTTCCATAGTGACAAGTGGAAGTAAATTTCAGCACACTATATAAATTTTTCCTTAGCAAATTCCACCTACCAAAGGCGCTACACTCCCGGCAACGGTGCCAGAAAAGAGTCTTGATGACCCACAAGTACAGGGGATCTATCGTAGTCCTTTCGATAAGTAAGAGTGTTGAACCCAACGAGGAGTAGAAGGAAATGATAAGCGGTTTTCAGCAAGGTATCCTCTGCAAGTACTGAAATAAGTGGTAACAGCTAGTTTTGTGATAGGATAAATTGTAACAAGCAACAAGTAACAAAAGTAAATATAGTGCAGCAAGATGGCCCAATACTTTCGTAGAAAAGGACAAGCCGGAACAAACTCTTATAATAGGAAAAGCGCTCCCGAGGACACATGGGAATATCGTCAAGCTAGTTTTCATCACGTTCATATGATTCGCGTTCGATACTTTGATAATTTGATATGTGGGTGGACCGGTGCTTGGGTGCTGTTCTTACTTGAACAAGCATCCCACTTATGATTAACCTCTATTGCAAGCATCCGCAACTACAACAAAAGTATTAAGGTAAACCTAACCATGGCATGAAACATGTGGATCCAAATCAGCCCCTTACGAAGCAACGCATAAACTAGGGTTTAAGCTTCTATCACTCTAGCAACCCATCATCTACTTATTACTTCCCAATGCCTTCCTCTAGGCCCAAATAATGGTGAAGTGTTATGTAGTCGACATTCACATAACACCACTAGAGGCTAGACAACATACATCTTATCAAAATATCAAACGAATACCAAATTCACATGACTACTAATAGCAAGACTTCTCCCTTGTCCTCAGGAACAAACGTAATTACTCACAAAGCATATTCATGTTCATAATCAGAGGGGTAATAATATGCATATAGGATCTGAACATATGATCTTCCACCAAATAAACCAACTAGCATCAACTACAAGGAGTAATCAACACTGCTAGCAACCTACTAGCACCAATCCCGGACTTTGAGGCAAGAATTGGATACAAGAGATGAACTAGGGTTTGGAGATGAGATGGAGCTGGTGAAGATGTTGATGGAGATTGCCCTCTCCAGATGAGAGGAGCGTTGGTGATGAGGATGGTGATGATTTCCCCCTCCCGGAGGGAAGTATGTTGGGGAATGTAGTAATTTCAAAAAAATTCCTACGCACACGCAAGATCATGGTGATGCATAGTAACGAGAGGGGAGAGTGTTGTCCACGTACCCTCGTAGACCGAAAGCGGAAGCGTTAGCACAACGCGGTTGATGTAGTCATACGTCTTCACGATCCGACCGATCAAGTACCAAACACACGGCACCTCCGAGTTCTGCACACGTTCAACTCGATGACGTCCCTCGAACTCCGATCCAGCCGAGTGTTGAGGGAGAGTTTCGTCAGCACGATGGCATGGTGACGATGATGATGTTCTACCGACGCAGGGCTTCACCTAAGCACCGCTACGATATGATCGAGGTGGATTATGGTGGAGGGGTGCACCGCACATGGCTAAGAGATCAAGAGATCAATTGTTGTGTCTTTGGGGTGCCCCCTGCCCCCGTATATAAAGGAGTGGAGGAGGGGGAGGGACGGCCCTCTCTATGGCGCGCCATAGGGGATTCCTACTCCCACCGGGAGTAGGATTCCCCCTTTCCTAGTAGAACTAGGAGCCCTTCCATGTAGTAGGAGTTGGAGGGAAGGAAAGGGAAGGGAAAAGGAGAAGGAACGAAGGGGGCGCCCCCCCCCCTCCCTAGTACAATTCGGACCAGCCCATGGGGAGGGGTGCGGCCACCCTTTCAGGCCTTTCTCTCCTTTCCCGTATGGCCCATTTAGGCCCAATACAAATTCCCATAACTCCCCGGTACTCCCGAAAATACCCGAATCACTCGGAACCTTTCTGATGTCCGAATATAGTCGTCCAATATATCGATCTTTACGTCTCGACCATTTCGAGACTCTTCATCATGTCCCCGATCTCATCCGGGACTCCGAACCCCTTCGATACATCAAAACACATGAACTCATAATATAACCATCATCGAACTTTAAACGTGCGGACCCTACGGGTTCGAGAACTATGTAGACATGACCAAGACACTCTCTTGTCAATAACCAATAGCGGAACCTGGATGCTCATATTGGCTCCTACATATTCTACGAAGATCTTTATCGGTCAAACCGCATAACAACATAAGTTGTTCCCTTTGTCATCGGTATGTTACTTGCCCGAGATTCGATCGTCGGTATCTCAATACCTCGTTCAATCTCGTTACCGGCAAGTCACTTTACTCGTTCCGTAACACATCATCCCACAACTAACTCATTAGTTGCAATGCTTGCAAGGCTTATAGTGATGTGCATTACCGAGTGGGCCCAGAGATACCTCTCCGACAATCGGAGTGAAAAATCCTAATCTCGAAATACGCCAACCCAACAAGTACCTTCGGAGACACCTGTAGAGCACCTTTATAATCACCCAGTTACATTGTGACGTTTGGTAGCACACAAAGTGTTCCTCCGGTAAATGGGAGTTACATAATCTCATAGTCATACGAACATGTATAAGTCATGAAGAAAGCAATAGCAATAAACTAAATGATCAAGTGCTATGCTAACGGAATGGGTCAAGTCAATCACATCATTCTCCTAATGATATGATCCCGTTAATCAAATGACAAATCTTTGTCTATGGCTAGGAAACATAACCATCTTTGATCAACGAGCTAGTCAAGTAGAGGCATACTAGTGAAACTCTGTTTGTCTATGTATTCACACATGTATCTTGTTTCCTGTCAATACAATTATAGCATGAATAATAAACATTTATCATGATATAAGGAAATAAATAATAACTTTATTATTGCCTCTAGGGCATATTTCCTTCAAAGTATCCCCGACAGAATAGCTCTGCCGGAGCTCTAGATTGGTTCCGCCAAGGTTCCGCCTCGTGGCGGCGGAGTCTCATCCCGAAAAGTTCCCTACTATTTTTTTCTCATCGAAAGACTTCATATAGGAGAAGATGGAAGTCGGAGAGCCACCAGGGGGCCCACGAGGTAGGGGCGCGCCCTAGGGAGGGCGCCCCCTACCCTCATGAACAGGGTGTGGGCCCCCTGGCCTTCATCTTTGGCGAGGATTTTTCTTTATTTATTTTAAGATGTTCTGTGGAGTTTCAGGACTTTTGGAGTTGCGCAGAACAGGTCTCTAATATTTGCTCCTTTTCCAGCCCAGAATTCTAGCTGTCGGCATTCTCCCTCCTTATGTAAACCTTGTAAAATAAGAGAGAATAGCCATAAGTATTGTGACATAAAGTGAAATAACAGTCCATAATGCAATAAATATCGATATAAAAGCATGATGCAAAATGGACGTATCAGCAACCCAAGCGCCGACGTCAGCGGCGCCGCTCTAAGTCCCGCCATAGCAAAAACAGTGATAACAGTGCAAGAGGAAATAACAGTCCAGTCGACTCTAGAAGAAATGACGACTGCACCACCCCAGTGGCAGAGCACGATCAAGATGCAAACTGCAAACATAGTACGGATCTGACGTCCGAACACGACGACGCCAAGGATAAGCCTCATCAAACCCCGTCTGGGGAAGAAAATAGTCCGGACGAAGATGCACACATCATCCCGGAAACGCACTTGGAGCAAGAGAACCTCCGCAGAAGGCTTATTGCCACAGTGAGGAGCCTGAAGAAACAGAAGCAAAGGCTCAAGGCCGCACAAGATACGCTCAACACCAGGTGGAACAAAGTAAGAAAGTATGGTGGAAGTTACCATAAAAATTGCTATCCAAAGCGCAAGCTGTTACCAGAATTTGACGATGAGGTCTTAGAGCCCATACAGCCGAAGAATGATACGGCCAACCGGCCGGATCCACCACCTTGTGAACGCGATAGAGCGGCTAACAATGTCGTGCATAAGTCAACACATGATCTATGTGAGAACTTGCGTCAAAAATCCGGCGCGACCAGATCCATCTATGGATCTAGGAAGCGTGCTACGGTACAAAACCAACACCGAATACTACAATCATCTGAACACCATGGCACATCCCAATACAGGGGTGCTGCACACCCCTTATGTTTCACTGATGAGGTGCTGGATCACGAATTCCCAGAGGGATTCAAACCGGTGAACATAGAGGCGTACGACAGGACCACAGACCCTGGAGTCTGGAGAGAGGACTTTATCCTCCATATTCATATGGCTCGTGGAGACGATCACCATGCCATTAAATACTTGCCCCTCAAGCTTAAAGGGCCAGCTCGGCACTGGCTGAAAAGCCTCCCCAAAAACTCAATTGGAAGTTGGGAGGAGCTCGAGGACGCTTTTCGGGCCAATTTTCAAGGGACTTATGTCCGACCTCCGGATGCAGACGATTTAAGTCATATAATCCAACAGTCTGGAGAGTCCTCCCGAAAGCTTTGGAACAGGTTCCTCACCAAGAAGAACCAAATCGTCGACTGTCCGGACGCCGAAGCTTTAGCAGCTTTTAAACACAGCGTCCGAGACGAATGGCTCGCCAGACAACTCGGCCAAGAAAAACCGAGAACAATGGCAGCCCTAACAAGCCTCATGACCCGCTTTTGTGCGGGCGAGGACAGCTGGTTGGCCCGTAGCAGCACCTGCGACCCAAGCACATCCGAAGTCTGGGATGGCGATGGTAAACCACGACGCAACAAAAACAAGCGTCGAAATAAAGAAGGTAGCCTAGATAACACAGCGGTAAATGCCAAATTCAGGGGCTCCCGACCAGGTCAGCGGAAAAAGCCTTTGAAAGGCAGCAGAGAAGGACAATCTGGCCTAAACAAAATTCTTGTCAAACTCTGTCAGATTCACGGCACCCCAGACAAACCTGCAAATCATACCCACAGAGAATGTTGGGTCTTCGAGCAGGCTGATAAGCTAAACACCAAACACAAAGGGGACGAGGCACCAAGCGAAGATGAGGATGAACCTCGCCAGCAAAGCGCCAGAGGACAGAAAAAGTTCCCACCATAGGTTAAAATAGTAAACGTGATCCATGTGACAAAGAGGAGAAGCAAGCATGCACTCTGAGGCACACGCGCCATAGAGCCCATCACCCCTAGGTTCAACCCCTGGTTGGCCTGCCCGATCACTTTTGATTGTAGGGATCACGAGACAAATATCCGGCACGAAGGACTGACGGCCTTGGTGTTAGACCCAATAATAAATGGGTACCATTTCACACGAGTCCTCATGGACGGCGGCAGTGATCTAAATCTGATATATCAGGACACGGTCCGCAAAATGGGGATTGACCCGACACAAATAAGCCATAGTAATACTAACTTCAAGGGAGTAATACCATGCCAAGAGGCCCGCTGTACGGGCTCTCTACTACTAGAGGTGGTATTCGGTTCTCCCAATAACTTCCGAAGCGAAAGGTTAACTTTTCACATCGCCCCATTCTGAAGTGGTTATCAAGCACTACTCGATAGAACGACTTTCGCTCGTTTTAACGCAACACCGCATTATGCTTTTCTCAAGCTTAAGATGCCCGGTCCACGTGGCATCATCTCAGTTAGCGGAAATACCGAATGTTTCTTATGTACGGAAGAGGATGCGGCGGCTCTAACAGCCACAAACTAGACAGCCTCACCAACCAGAAAAAATGGAATGGTCGTCAAGACCACAGACACGGTTAAACGAATTCGGCGTTCCATCATATATACATGAGATTGGTTTGATGATCAAACCCTCATAAACGATACTAGGGGCTTCCTGCGTGTAATCAGGGCCAGCCTGGCTCAACTTTGCTTCTCTTGAATTTTGATAGTTCATTGATAATAACCAATTCTTCTTTTTGGCACGGTAATTTTCACCTAAGTTCTTTCTTTTTACAGATGACAATCGTGCTACAACTGTCCAGGACACGGCACAACGGAGACACAGGCGCAGACGTGTAGCAGGGACCCGCTCGAAGGTTTCTTTTTAGATTAAGACCCAGCGTAAACCTTTTTTACTGTCTCTTGTTGCTCACATCCTCCGGATACTCGACACAACCGAGAAGGATTCTGGCGTTATTGGCATGTGGCCACGTCGGGATTTTTCATGTACCTGGACACATGGGGTTTCTTATTAAGGGCATTTTTTAGCCTGGTATATGTTATAAAGACCGAACACCTTAGGGAGTGTTTGGCATCGCGAGTTTGGCCCTATATGCATCAGCTCCGAACCATGTCTTTGGTCACAAGTTGGGTTTTCCTGGCTCCCACATTTTGGTACCATATGTTCCGTTATATCGGCTAAGGTAACACTAGGAGAACTACTGTAATTGTGCCCTGGTTCATCCGGATGAGCACCTCAGTAGAGAAAGCCGAAAACTGATGATACGTCTCCAACGTATCTATAATTTTTGATTGTTCCATGCTATTATATTATTAACCTTGGATGTTTTATATGCATTTATATGCTATTTTCTATGATTTTTGGGACTAACCTATTAACCTAGAGCCCAGTGCAAGTTTCTGTTTTTCCTTGTTTTAGGGTTTCGAAGAAAAGGAATATCAAACGGAGTCCAAACGGAATGAAACCTTCGGAAAAGTTATTTTTGGAAAGAAAGCAATACAGGAGACTTGGAGTGCATGTCAGGGGATCAACAAGGAAGCCACGAGGCAGGGGGGTGTGCCCACCCCCCTGGGCGCGCCCTTAACCCTCATGGGCCCCTCGTGGCTCCCCTCACGTATTTCTTCCACCTATATATATTAATATACCCTAAAACGATCGGGGAGCACAATAGATCGAGAGTTCCACCTCCAGAAGCCTCCGTAGCCACCGAAAACCAATCTAGACCCGTTTTGGCACCCTGCCAGAGGGGGCAATCCCTCTCCGGTGGCCATCTTCATCATCCCGGTGCTCTCCATAGCGAGGAGGGAGTAGTTCTCCCTCAGGGCTGAGGGCATGTACTAGTAGCTATGTGTTTGATCTCTCTCTCTTGTGTTCTTGAGATGGTACGATCTTGATGTATCGCGAGCTTTGCTATTATAGTTGGATCTTATGATGTATCTCCCCCTCTACTCTCTTGTAATGGATTGAGTTTTCCCCATCGGAGTTATCTTATCGGATTGAGTCTTTAAAGATTTGAGAACACTTGATGTATGTCTTGCCGTGCGTATCTGTGGTGACAATGGGATGTCACGTGATTCACTTGATGTATGTTTTGGTGATCAACCTGCGGGTACCGCCCATGAACCTATGCATAGGGGTTGGCACACGTTTTCGTCATGATTCTCCGGTAGAAACTTTGGGGCACTCTTTGAGGTTCTTTGTGTTGGTTGAATAGATGAATCTGAGATTGTGTGATGCATATCGTATAATCATACCCACTGATACTTGAGGTGACATTGGAGTATCTAGGTGACATTAGGGTTTTGGTTGATTTGTGTCTTAAGGTGTTATTCTAGTACGAACTCTAGGGCTGTTTGTGACACTTATAGGAATAGCCCAACAGATTAATTGGAAAGAATAACTTTGAGGTGTTTTCGTACCCTACCATAATCTCTTCGTTTGTTCTCCGCTATTAGTGACTTTAGAGTGACTCTTTGTTGCATGTTGAGGGATAGTTATGTGGTCCAATTATGTTATTATTGTTGAGAGGACTTGCACTAGTGAAAGTATGAACCCTAGGCCTTGTTTCCTATCATTGCAATACCATTTGTGCTCACTTTTATCATTAGTTACCTTGCTTTTTTTATATTTTCATATTACAAAAACCTTTATCTACTACCCATATACCACTTGTATCACCATCTCTTCGCCGAACTAGTGCACCTATACAATTTACCATTGTATTGGGTGTGTTGGGGACACAAGAGACTCTTTGTTATTTGGTTGCAGGGTTGCTTGAGAGAGACAATCTTCATCCTACGCCTCCTACGAATTGATAAACCTTAGGTCATCCACTTGAGGGAAATTTGCTACTGTCCTACAAACCTCTGCACTTGGAGGCCCAACAACGTCTACAAGAAGAAGGTTGTGTAGTAGACATCAAGATCTTTTCTGGCGCCGTTGCCGGGGAGGTTAGCGCTTGAAGGTATATCTTTAGATCTTGCAATCGAATCTTTTAGTTTCTTGTTTTAGCACTAGTTTAGTTTATAAAAGAAAACTACGAAAAATATGGAATTGAGTTTGCCTCATACGCTTCATCTTTTTAATATCTTTCGTGAGTATGATGGAAAGGAAAATTGTGCCAAAGTGTTAGAAGAAGAATGAATTAAAATGTTTGGCACTAAATATTTCAATTATGAGCATGATTGCAATGTTGTTAGTATGAATTCCTTGAATATCCATGATGCTAATGATATGCAAAGCCACAAGCTTGGGGAAGCTATGTTTGATGAAGATGATATTTTTTGTCCCCCAAGTCTTGATGAGCAAATTTATTATGATGAAAGCATGCCTCCTATTTATGATGATTATATTGATGAAAGTGGATTTGGAGAGTTCATGACTTTATTTTGTGATGAATCCACTATTCCGGAAGAGGTTCCAATTGATTATGAGAACAAAGTTGCTATCTATGATGATTATTGTGATGACTTGTATGATATAAAGAATAATGATATCCATGAAAGTTGTTTGCTCAAAAAATCCCTATGCATAGGAAGTGGGTTAGACTTAAATGTTCTAGTCATATTCTTCATGATGCTCTCTTTATGTTTCAATTCTTATGCTTTATGTGAGCATCGTTGAAATCATCATGCCTAGCTAGGGGCGTTAAACGATAGCGCATGTTGGGAGGCAACCCAATTTTATTTTTATACCTTGATTTTTGCTCCTGTTTAGTAATAAATAATTCATCTAGCCTCTGTTTAGATGTGGTTTTATGTTTTAATTAGTGTTTATTCCAAGTAGAACCGTTGGGAAGACATGGGGAAAGTCTTGTTGATCTTGCTGTAAAAAACAGAAACTTTAGCACTCACGAGAATTGCTGCCATTTTTTATTGGAGAGTGCTATTTAGTTAATTATTTTTTCAGATTATTAATAGATAGATTCGTAACTTCCAGCAATTTATTTTAGAATTTTTGGGAATCCAGAAGTTTGCGTAAGTTACAGATTACTACAGACTGTTCTGTTTTTGACAGATTCTGTTTTTCATGTGTTGTTTGCTTATTTTGATGAATCTATGGCTAGTAAAAGAGTTTATAAACCATAGAGAAGTTGGAATACAGTAGGTTTAACACCAATATAAATAAATAATGAGTTCATTACAGTACCTTGAAGTGGTGTTTTGTTTTCTTTCGCTAACGGAGCTCACGAGATTTTTCTGTTAAGTTTTGTGTTGTGAAGTTTTCGAGTTTTGGGTAAAGATTCGATGGACTATGGAATAAGGAGTTGCACGAGCCTAAGATTGGGGATGCCCAAGGCACCCCAAGGTAATATTCAAGGACATAAAAAATCCTAAGCTTGGGGATGCCCCGGAAGGCATCCCCTCTTTCGTTTTCGTTCATCGGTAACTTTACTTGGAGCTATATTTTTATTCGCCACATGATATGTGTTTTCCTTGGAGCGTCATTTTATTTTATTTAGTTTTGCTTGATGTTTGAATAAAATAACAAGATCTAAAATTCTTAAATGTTATAGGGTCTTCACATAGTTGCATAATTATTCCACTACTCATTCATCTTCACTTATATCTTTCGGAGTAGTTTGTCGTTGCTCTAGTGTTCCACTTATATACTTTTAGAGCACGGTCGTGGTTTTATTTTATAGAAATAAATGATCTCTCATGCTTCATTTATATTATCTTGAGAGTCCTTTAGAACAGCATGGTGGTTTGCTTTGGTTATGAAACTAGTCCTAATATGATGGGCATCCAAGATGGATATAATAAAAACATTCAGATAAAATGCATTGAATACTATGAGAAGTTTGATACTTGATGATTGTTTTGAGATATGAAGATGGTGATATTAGAGTCATGCTAGTTGAGTATTTGTGAATTTGAAAAATACTTGTGTTTAAGTCTGTGATTCCCGTAGCATGCACGTATGGTGAACCGTTACGTGATGAAGTCAGAGCATGCTTTATTTATAGAATGTCTTCCTTATGAGTTGCGGCCTGGGACGAGCGATGGTCTTTTCCTACCAATCTATCCCGCTAGGAGCATGCGTGTAGTACTTTGTTTCTATAACTAATAAATTTTTGTAATAAGTATCTGAGTTCTTTATGACTAATGTTGAATCCATGGATTATACGCACTCTCACCCTTCCACCATTGCTAGCCTCTCTAATACCGCGCAACCTTCGCCGGTACCATAATATCTTCCTCAAAACAGCCACCATACCTAAGTATTATAGCATTTCCATAGCCATTTCGAGATATATTGCCATGCAACTTTCCATCGTTTCGTTTATTATGACACGCTTCATCATTGTCATATTGCTTTGCATGATCATGTAGTTGACATCGTATTTGTGGCAAAGCCACCGTTCATAATTCTTTCATACATGTCACTCATGCATCATTGCAATCCCAGTACACCGCCGGAGGCATTCACATAGAGTCATATCTTGTTCTAAGTATTGAGTTGTAATTCTTGAGTTGTAAGTAAATAAAAGTGTGATGATCATCATTATTAGAGCATTGTCCCAGTGAGGAAAGGATGATGGAGACTATGATTCCCCCACAAGTCAGGAGGAGACTCCGGACGAAAAAAGAGAGGCCAAAGAAGCCCAAAAAAAGAAGAGGCCATAAAAAAAGAGAGAAGTCCCAAATAAAAAAATAAAAAATGAGAGAAAAAGAGAGAAGGGACAATGCTACTATCTTTTTACCACACTTGTGCTTCAAAGTAGCACGATGATCTTCATGATAGAGAGTCTCATATGTTGTCACTTTCATATACTAGTGGGAATCTTTCATTATAGAACTTGGCTTGTATATTCCAATGATGGGCTTCCTCAAAATGCCTTAGGTCCTCGTGAGCAAGCGAGTTGGATCCACACCCACTTAGTTCCTTTTGTTGAGCTTTCATACACTTATAGCTCTAGTGCATCCGTTGCATGGCAATCCCTACTCACTCACATTGATATCTATTAATGGGCATCTCCATAGCCCGTTGATACGCCTAGTTGATGTGATACTAGCTTCTCCTTTTTGTCTTCTCCACAACCACCATTCTATTCCACCTATAGTGCTATGTCCATGGCTCACGCTCATGTATGGTGTGAAGATTGAAAAAGTTTGAGAACATCAAAAGTATGAAACAATTGCTTGGCTTGTCATCGGGGTTGTGCATGATTTAAATATTTTGTGTGGTGAAGATAGAGCATAGCCAGACTATATGATTTTGTAGGGATAGCTTTCTTTGGCCATGTTATTTTGAGAAGACATGATTGCTTAGTTAGTATGCTTGAAGTATTATTGTTTTTATGTCAATATTAAACTTTTGTCTTGAATCTTATGGACCTGAATATTCTTGCCACAATAAAGAAGATTACATTGAGAAATATGCTAGGTAGCATTCCACATCAAAAATTCTGTTTTTATCATTTACCTACTCGAGGACAAGAAGGAATTAAGCTTGGGGATGCTGATACGTCTCCAACGTATCTATATTTTTTTATTATTCCATGCTATTATATTATTAACCTTGGATGTTTTATATGCATTTATATGCTATTTTATATGATTTTTGGGACTAACCTATTAACCTAGAGCCCAGTGCCAGTTTCTGTTTTTTCCTTGTTTTAGGGTTTCGAAGAAAAGGAATATCAAATGGAGTCCAAACAGAATGAAACCTTCGAAAAATTTATTTTTGGAAAGAAAGCAATACGGGAGACTTGGAGTGCATGTTAGGGGATCAACAAGGAAGCCACCAAGAAGGGGGGCACGCCCACCCCCCTGGGCGCGCCCTCCACCCTCGTGGGCCCCTCATGGCTCCCCTGACGTATTTCTTTTGCCTATATATATATCCATATACCCTAAAACAATCGGGGAGCACAATAGATCGGGAGTTCCACCTCCAGAAGCCTCCGTAGCCACCGAAAACCAATCTAGACTCGTTCTGGCACCCTGCCGGAGGGGGCAATCCCTCTCCACTGGCCAACTTCATCATCCCGGCGCTCTCCATGACGAGGAGGGAGTAGTTCTCCCTCGGGGCTGAGGGTATGTACCAGTAGCTATGTGTTTGATCTCTCCCTCTCATGTTCTTGAGGTGGTACAATCTTGATGTATCGCGAGCTTTGCTATTATAGTTGGATCTTATGATGTTTCTCCCCCTCTACTCTCTTGTAATGGATTGAGTTTTCCCCTTCGAAGTTATCTTATCGGATTGAGTCTTTAAAGATTTGAGAACACTTGATGTATGTCTTGTCGTGCGTATCTATGGTGACAATGGGATATCACGTGATTCACTTGATGTATGTTTTGGTGATCAACTTGCAGGTTCCGCCCATGAACCTATGCATAGGGGTTGGCACATGTTTTCGTTGTGATTCTCCGGTAGAAACTTTGGGGCACTCTTTGAGGTTCTTTGTGTTGGTTGAATAGATGAATCTGAGATTGTGTGATGCATATCGTATAATCATACCCACGGATACTTGAGGTGACATTGGAGTATCTAGGTGACATTAAGGTTTTGGTTGATTTGTGTCTTAAGGTGTTATTCTAGTACGAACTCTAGGGCTGTTTGTGACACTTATAGGAATAGCCCAATGGATTGATTGGAAAGAATAACTTTGAGGTGGTTTCATACCCTACCATAATCTCTTCGTTTGTTCTCCGCTATTAGTGACTTTGGAGTGACTCTTTGTTGCATGTTGAGGGATAGTTATGTGATCCAATTATGTTATTATTGTTGAGAGGACTTGCACTAGTGAAAGTATGAACCCTAGGCCTTGTTACCTATCATTGCAATACCGTTTGTGCTCACTTTTATCATTGGTTACCTTGCTGTTTTTATATTTTCATATTACGAAAACCTTTATCTACTATCCATATACCACTTGTATCACCATCTCTTTGCCGAACTAGTGCACCTATACAATTTACCATTGTATTGGGTGTGTTGGGGACACAAGAGCCTCTTTGTTATTTGGTTGCAGGGTTGCTTGAGAGAGACCATCTTCATCCTATAGATTGATAAACCTTAGGTCATCCACTTGAGGGAAATTTGCTACTGTCCTACAAACCTCTGCACTTGGAGGCCCAACAACGTCTACAAGAAGAAGGTTGTGTAGTAGACATCAACTGACTGTCATGATATAGTGAGAGACTGGTCAACCACTCGATGACTCATCGGAATCTTCGGGATTCCTCCGCATTAATGAAGGGTCGTTTCCCGGTCATGTACATACACGCCCCGCATTCGGATGAGCGCAGAAGTACCAGGGGATATATAGTAGCCCCACCATCAAACTCCTATGGCTAAGTGAAAGTGTTAAATCAATATAGTCCGATTGCCTCATTCGCTGTGCTATCACCTCCTTAACGGACCAAGACGTTGGATCAAGTGTGGATATGCATTTTCTGCGAACACCCCCGCATTATATGCGTGGGGGCGGAAGCCGACGACTGCAAACTTCAGGTTATATACATATATACATAAACAACCGCACAGGAGGCATCATAGTACTTTCGGGCAAAAGTATAAATACAACCTTGATAATTCAATAAAACATTGTTTTTACAATGGGAATACATGTCACTAGAACATAATATTCTTCGAGCACTGAGCCTCTATCGAACGAGCGCCTTCAAGAACTTCTTCAAAGTAGTGCTCGGCAGCCACTCGGCCTACGGCCGAACCCTGTGTCGCAATAGTGGTGGCCTCTATCTCCGCCCAGTATGTCTTGACACGGGCAAAGGCCATCCGCGCACCCTCTATGCACGCCGATCTCTTTACATCATCAATGCATGGCACAGCACCAAGGAATTGTTGCACTAAACTAAAGTAGCTATTCGGCCTTGGCCCTCCCGGCCACAGGTGATCCACAACGGACCTCATGGCAAGTCCGGACAACCTATGGAGCTCGGCCCACTCGTCCATTCGCTCATTCAACAGCAGCGGACAGACTGGAGCGTGAAATTGTGACCAGAACAGCTTTTCCACTTCGGGGCCTTTCTGATCCTTAAAGTACTCGGCCGCATCAGCAGCACTTGCAGCCAAATCCACGTAGGCATCCGTAGAACTCCATAGCCGGTCCAGAGGAGCATGGAGCGGGCTTCCTTGGCAGCCACCAGGGCCTTCTCCAGGTCCGTCGCCTTCGCCTGGTTTTCTTTTTCAAGAAGCTGGTAACGGTCAGCGGCATCTTTTAACTCTACAACCATCTTGGCTATTTTCTCCTTGCTCTCGCAATGCGCGGCCTGTTCGGCCCTTAACTCTTCGGCCGCCTTTAGAGCGGCCGCATTGCTACTCCTTGCTTGCTCCTTGGCTCGGGCAAGCTCCGCCCGAAGGGTCTCCATAGTGGCAGCTCCACCTGCAGTCACAACATATTAAAGATACTGGCATCATGCTACTCTTATTATGTGACGATCACCAGAGAAATCACTCACCCTGTGCCTCGTCAAGCCGCTGGTTGACAAGCACGATATCGACATCGGCCGCATCAAGTTGCCGCTTTAGCTCGGTAAATCCATGAGTTCGGCTAGCCACCGTAGCCTCATCCACCTGCACATAAAGGCAGTCGAATTATTACCTGGGTATATGATCCTCGGGTTGCCGCCATTCTCGACGACAACCAGAGTCTCAGGGGCTACTATCTGCATAGGGCACACCTAACGTATGCGGTACTATCAAAAACATACACTATTTCACGTACCTCAAAGCCTTTCAACAGACTCATAAAGGCTTCATGCAAACCGCTTTCAGCGGATGAAATCCTTTCAATTACCATTAGTGTACGATGCGCTTCCGAGACGGCCGCTTCCCCAGAAGATCCTTCAGCGCGTCCGACCGCACACTTTACGGACCCTTGTTGTCGCTCTCCTTAGGAGCCGGATACTGGGGATTCCGGGTAGCCAAAGGGTTATCCTCTGGCCTTAGTGGATCCGGAGATACCCTTCGCGACGACATTTCAAGGTCGCCCGCTTCATGAGGCGGGGTGTCAGGGGGAGGCATTTCGCTCTCCATCATCTCCGGAAGAAGATCCGCCGAAGACGAACTCTGTTGAGAAGGGCTACAATCCGGACTACAATTTACAAGCATAGGTTATTGTCTTCGGAAGTAAGGTATGATGTTTCCACTATTAAGTACTTTTCGATTACTTACAGCTCGGTAGAGGGCTGATCCCCACACGGACATTGTGCGGCAAGAATACCCTCCGAGGCAGGACCCTCTGATGAAGATTTTTTCTCCCGTTTGGAAACCTTAGCTTCTGGATCTTCAGAGGTAGTCCTCTTCCTTCCCCGGGGAGCGAGAATGTCAGATTCTTCCCTTTGGTTGTCCTCCCTCGTGGAGGCGCTCATTCCCCCGGCTGGAATAAGTAGCGAGTAAGGCCCGCTTTCGCCCTCTCTATTCCCCCCGTCATCTTCCTTTGAGGGAACTCGATAAGGCGTCGGCTCGATCATCTTGTCCAGTATCGGATTGTCCAAGCCCTCAGGAAGGGGGGGGCGAACACCTGATCATCATCGCCTTTTTTATCCAGTCCTGGTCAAAGAGTGGCTCTTTAGAATGATGCCATGATAAATAAAAGGACAGTAGGTTCGACATGGGATTACTTACTTGGGCAGCGGGGCAGTTGCAGCTCGGATCCACGTCCTCGATGGTGTCCGGACACTCTATTTGGGGTTCGAAGAACGATTTGTACATCTCTTCGAGCGCTATGCCGAGGAAATGCTGAATAGCTTGCAGTCCTTCCGGGTTGAATTCCTAGATGTGGAGGGGTCGGTGTTTGCAAGGCTGGATTCGACGAACTAGCATAACTTGCATTACCATAACCAGACTGAAATCTCTCTCAAAGAGATCTCGGATACGGCTCTGCAGTATTGGCACGTCCTTTGCTGGACCCCAGCTCAGCCCCCTACTGATCCATGACATCAGTTGCGATGGGGGCCCGAGCGAAAGGTGGGTGCAGCTACCCACTTGGCACTTTGGGGAGATGTGATGTAAAACCACTCCTGCTGCCACAATCCGGACACCTCTGGGAAGGAACCTTCTGGCCATGGAGCGTCAGCGATTTTGTTTATTAAAGCCCCTGTGCACGCTGCGTGCCGCCCCTCGATCATCTTCGGCTTCACATCGAAGGTCTTGAGCCACAGGACGAAGTGAGGGGTAATGTGGAGGAAGGCCTCACATACGACAATAAATGATGAGATGTGAAGAAGGGAATCTGGGGCCAGATCGTGAAAATCCAGCCCATAATAGAACATAAGACCCCTAACAAAGGGATCCAGAGCGAGGCCTAGTCCTCGGAGGAAGTGGGAGATGAACACGACGCTCTCGTTGGGTTCGGGAGTAGGGACGACCTGCCCTCGGACAGGCAGCCTATGCGAAATTTTGGCGATCAGATATCTGGCCTCTCTCAACTTCTTGATGTCCTCTCAGGTCAAAAAACAACTTCTTGATGTCCTCCTCTGTGACAGAGGAAGGCATCCACCGACCTTGAAGGTTGGATCCGGACATTGTTGAAGGTCCGAAGCACCTAACCTGAGCTTTGGGTGTTAGAACTCGAGGTGGGGGAAGGATTCGATTGAGCACGGGAGGGGAAAAAAAAGCCTCGTCCCCTTTATAAAGAGGGTGAATAACAAGCGTCCTCCTCGTGGCCGTTTGGGACTTGCCTAAGATCTAGGAGTCTTACCAACAGGCACAGTTGGGTTACCCACGTCTGTATTGATGAGAATCCCGTGATAAGGGGGACACGATCTCTGCTTTGACAAGACGTGTCAAGAAAACCGCCTCGTGTTATGTGCGGAGCTGGTTGAGAAAAACAGTTCGAATAATGACGGGGCCATGGCGTGATGTGATGCTGTCAAAACGTGTCAGCAGATTAGATTTGTGGAAATATTATTCTCTCTACAGTGGTATGTGGAACTCATTTTGCAGGGCTGGACACTATCCTTGTATTCAAGACTCTTCCATGGTGTATGCGGAGGAGGAACCCGCCTTGCAATGCCGAACACAATACTGCGCGCCGGACTCATCGTCATTGAAGCCTGGTTCAGGTGCTACTGAGGGAGTCCTGGATTAGGGGGTCTCCGGACACTCGGACTATATCCTTTGGCTGGACTGTTGGACTATGAAGATACGAGATTGAAGACGTCGTCCCGTGTCCGGATGGGACTCTACTTGGCGTGGAAGGCAAGCTAGGAAATACGGATATGTATATCTCCTCCTTTGTAACCGACCTTGTGTAACCCTAGCCCCCTTTGGTGTCTATATAAACCGGAGGGTTTTAGTCCGTAGGACAACATACAATCATACCATAGGGTAGCTTCTAGGGGTTAGCCTCTTTGATCTCGTGGTAGATCAACTCTTGTAATACTCATATCATCAAGAACAATCAAGCAGGACGTAGGGTATTACCTCCATCAAGAGGGCCCGAACCTGGGTAAACATCGTGTCCCCCTGCCTCCTATTACCATCCACCTTAGACGCACAGTTCGGGACCCCCTACCCGAGATCCGCCGGTTTTGACAGCGACACACATGATTTTATTGTTAAGAATAAGAAGAAGATGCTTAACTATAGATTGATGTTTGGTAAGAATCATTTTGAGACTATTACCTTGCCTGTTCCCTCTTTGTTCAACATATTTTCAGGAACATAATTTGTTTGGTCACATGCCGTTCAGGCATACCAGAGCCTGACATCAGCTCCAGAGACGGAACAACTATCTGATCCTCACCGTCATTCCTTTTATGAGTGGGATCCGGAGGAGATCGCCAACTAGTGGCACCCTAAGGATCCTCCTCAGTACACCGGAGAGAGTAGTTTTGGTCCGTGGCCCTAGACCAACTTAGGCGAAAAGCCTAAGCTTGGGGGAGTACGTATCTCTCACCGACATTACATTCATGTTCACACACTCATGCCAGTTGTCGGTGCTCATAATTTTTCATTGTATCATCCATGCTAGTTTATTTTCTTTTTAAGCTTTCTTCTTGTGTGTTCGAAAAACCTTAAGAAAAACCAAAAAAATAGTTGTAGCTTTTAGCTAGTTTACTTTCCATGCATGTAGTAGTAGTAATTAAAATAAAAACTAAAAAGATTTCTCGTTCTTCTTTTGCTTGTTGGGAGATTTCCCGTGTAAATAGTTTTATTTCTTTTCTTTGGGGGTCGAGAGGAGAAGACCATGATGAAATTGTTGAGTGGCTCTTATATGCATTATTGTTGATCTAACAAGGAGCCCATATTACCTTGTCTTCTCCCTATGAACTGAATACTTGCAGATTCCAGCTTAGTCCAATGCACATGCACTATTATTATTATCCACACTATTCGGTTGTGCAAGTGAAAGGCAATAATGACGATATATGATGAACCGATTGAGATGGGAGAAGCTGTGGTATGAACTCGACCTCTCTTGTTTTTGTAAATATGATTAGTCCATCGTTCCTGATTCAGCCTATTATGAATGAAACATATTTGCAATGACAATTAGAGATTATAGTTGCTTATGCCATGCTTAATTTGCTAGGAGTTTATAATGGTTTACCTTACGTGCCAACATGCTATTAAAAGGGAAAACTTTGTTTTTGTCACTCTAGTTTTTGTAAACTTTTCTTATGCCACTCTAGAATTTGACATCTCACTTTTGCCACTCTTAGCTTTTGACAATACATCACAAATGCCATTCCGTGGCAAAAACGATAATATTTCATTTCACTTTTGCCACTCTTGCTTTTGACATGTATCACAATTGCCACTCTAAATTTTTTGCTTTTGCCACGGAATGGCAAAAGTGATATATTGTTGAAAGCTAAGAGTGGCAAAAGTGAAATGTCAAATTCTAGAGTGGCATAAGCAAAGTTGGCAAAAACTAGATTGGCAAAAACAAATTTTTCCCCTATTAAAATGGTTGTGATGTGGTATGATAGGGTGGTATCCTCCTTTGAACGATTCGAGTGGCTTGACTTGGCACATGTTCACGCATGTTGTTGAAACAAAATCAACATAGCCTCCACGATATTTATGTTCATGGTGAATTATATCCTACTCATGCTTGCATTCAGTGTTGACTAATTCTAATGCATGTTCATGACTGTTGTCGCTCTCTAGCTGGTCGCTTCCCAGTCTCTTTCTAGCCTTCACTCATACTAAGCGGGAATACTGATTGTGCATCCAACTCCATAAACCCCAAAAGTTATTCCATATGAGTCCACCATACCTACCTATATACGGTATCTACCTGCCGTTCCAAGTAAATTTGTATCTGCCAAACTCTAAACCTTCAAATAAACATTCTGTTTTGTATGCTCGAATATCTCATGTATCAACTAGGGCTATTTGTATCTAACATGCTAGGCGGATTATTCTCAAGAGGACTGGACTCCGCTCCTCACTCACGAGAAAATGGTAGGTCACCGGCATGCCCAGTCCCATGCTCAAAACAAATCAAAATAATTGCAAAAAAAACTCCCCCAGGATTGTTGTTAGTTGGAGGCACCCGTTGTTTTGGGCAAGCCATGGATTGATGCTTGTTGGTGGTGGGGGAGTATAAACTTTACCATTCTTCTTGGGAACCACCTATAATGTGTGTAGCATGGAAGATATTGAAATCTCTCAGTTGTTATGTTGACAATGAAAGTATACCGCTCAAAATATTATTTTCCTCTATTTCAAAATCGAGCTCCGGCACCTCTACAAATCCCTGCTTCCCTCTGCGAAGGGCCTATCTACTTACTTTTATGTCGAGTCATCATCCTCTTATTAAAAAGCACCAGTTGGAGAGCATCGCTGTCATTTGCATGTATTATTCTTAGTTTACATTGAGTATGACTTGACTGGATCTCTTTTACCATGAATTACAATGTCTAGTCTGTCCTTGATCTTAAAAGGTCCTCTGCATTTATGTTTTGCAGTCTCAGAAAGGGCTAGCGAGATACCATCTTGTTATATCATATTATGTTTGTTTTGAGAAAGTGTTGTCATACGAGATTTATTATTATTGCTCGCTAGTTGATTATTCCATTGATATGGGTAAACATGAGACCTAAATGTTACTGTGAGTATGGTTAGTTCATAATCTTTGCTGAAAACTTGAATGCTGGCTTTACATATTTGCAACAAGAGCGAACAGAGTTTGTAAAAGCCTTTCTTTATCACTTTCAGTTTGTCAACTGAATTGCTTGAGGACAAGCAAAGGTTTAAGCTTGGGGGAGTTGATATGTCTCCGTTGTATCTACTTTTCCGAACACTTTAGCCCTTGTTTTGGACTCTAACTTGCATGATTTGAATAGAACTAACCCGGGCTGACACTATTTTCAGCAGAATTGCCATGGTGTTATTTTTGTGTAGAAATAAAAGTTCTCGGAATGACCTAAAAATCAATGGAGATTATTTTTGGAATATATAAAAAATACTAGCGAAAGAATCAACATCAGGGGGCCCACACCCTGTCCACGAGGGTGGGGGCCGCGCCTACCCCCCTGGGCGTGCCCCCCTGCCTCGTGGGCCCCCTGACGCTCCAACGACCTCAACTCCAACTCCATATATTCGTGTTCGGGGAGAAAAAAATCAGAGAGAAGGATTCATCGCGTTTTACGATATGGAGCTGCCGCTAAGCCCTAAACTCTCTCGGAAGGGCTGATCTAGAGTCCGTCCAGGGCTCCAGAGAGGGGAATCCGTCGCCATCGTCATCATCAACCTTCCTCCATCACCAATTTCATGATGCTCACCATCGTGTGTGAGTAATTCCATCATAGGCTTGCTGGACGGTGATGGGTTGGATGAGATTTATCATGTAATCGAGTTAGTTTTGTTAGGCTTTGATCCCTAGTATCCACTATGTTCTGAGATTTATGTTGCTATGACTTTGCTATGCTTAATGCTTGTCACTAGGGCCCGAGTGCCATGATTTTAGATCTGAACCTATTATGTTTTCATGAATATATGTGAGTTCGTGATCCTATCTTGCAAGTCTATAGTCACCTATTATGTGTTATGATCCGTTAACCCCGAAGTGACAATAATCGGGATACTTACCAGTGCTGACTGTAGTTTGAGGAGTTCATGTATTCACTATGTGTTAATGCTTTGGTCTGGTACTCTATTAAAAGGAGGCCTTATTATCCCTTAGTTTCCAGTAGGACCCCGCTACCACAGGAGGGTAGGACAAAAGATGTCATGCAAGTTCTTTTCCATAAGCACGTATGACAATATTCGGAATACATGCCTACATTACATTGATGAAATGGAGCTAGTTCTGTGTCACCCTATGTTATAATTGTTGCATGATTGATCACATCCGACATAATTCTCCATCACTGATCCATTGCCTACGAGCTTTTCATATATTGTTCTTCGCTTATTTACTTTTCCGTTGCTACTGTTACAATCACTATAAAACCAAAAATGCTACTGTTACTTTTGCTACCGTTACCACTACTATCATACTCCCTCCATTCCGAAATCTAGTGCGCATAGATTTTATCCCACATACCAATGCATGCGCTGGCAATGCATTTTGGACGAGAAAGCCCCCAGCCTCCCATGCGAGTACTAGTAGTACTAGTACGTTGGCCTCGACGATGTAAGGAGTACTAGTACTAGTACGATGGCCGCCTCCGTCTGCAACTCACGAGCGCCCATGACCAGCAAGCAAAGACGGCAAGGGAAGCGGTCAAGCGGGTATGCGAGCCAAGGACGCGGCGGCGCTAGCCATTCACGCGTTGGGGAGCAGCTGTGAAATCCGCATCTCCATTGGACCCGAGGTGGAACTGCTCACCGGTGCTGGAGAAGAAGACCGAGAAAGGGGCAGCCGGCACCTGAGGAAATCGATTGACGCCAAACATGGACGTTGGCATGGACGTGGGGAAGCTGGCCAAGGAAGCGGTGCATAGCTGTGGCCACGCGACGGCAGGGTGCCGGGGACGGCCACGCGCGCTGCTCACGAAACTCGAGGCACGACTGCTGGGTGCGTTCGCCGCTGGTGGATGAGCTCCACACGCGCGCCGAGCTCCCGCAGCTAGTGGCCCTACTCCCCAGCGTCCGTGGGCTCGTGCTGGAGCTCATTCTCCGGGATGCAGGCCAGGGGCACAGTGGCAACAGAGACACTGGCAGCAGATGCGACAACGCTGGAGGTCGGCCGTGGACGCGGAGGCACCGGATGCGAATGTGACGCTGCCGTATGCGGAGGCGAAGACACCAGCAGCAGATGCGACGACGCCGGAGTTCGGCCGTGGAAGCGAAGGCGTCGGATACGGACGCGACGACGCCAGATACGGAAGTGACGACACCGGATGCCCCGACCGTGGACAAAGCGACGCTAGAGGGGGACGTGGAGATGCCGGAGACGCCGGCCTCCATCTCCTGAAATCTCGGCTGCCGTGGAGTTGGAACCGGAGGAAGGGGATAAAGGCTAGTGTTGCGTGTGGGAGTGCTACTGCGGGGCTAGTTTCGTCCAAAAGCGCCCAAAGTAGCTAATACGCACTACATATTGGAATATGGGCTAAAAAGTTATGCGCAATATATAAAGGAACGAAGGGAGTATTACTTTGCTACTAAATACCTTGCTGCAGATATTAAGTTTCCTGGTGTGGTTGAATTGACAACTCAGCTGCTAATACTTGAGAATATTCTTTGGCTCCCCTTGTGTCGAATCAATAAATTTGGCTTGAATACTCTACCCTCGAAAACTGTTGCAATCCCCTATACTTGTGGGTTATCAGTTTTCAGCAAGGTAATGTGTGCAAGTGCTAAAATTGTCAGTAACAAAGTAATTTTATAGCAAGATAATTTGTAATGAGCAAGTAATGATAGTAGTAACAAAGTGCAGCAAGGTAGCCCAATCCTTTTGAGGCAAAGGACAGGTCAAACGGTCTCCTATGATAAGCAAAGCGTTCTTGAGGATACACGGGAATTTCATCTAGTCACTTTCATCATGTTGGTTTAATTCGTGTTCAGTACTTTGATAATTTGATATGTGGGTGGACTGGTGCTTAGGTGCTGCTCTTACTTGAAAAAACCTCCTACTTATGATTAACCCTCCCGCAAGCATCCGCAACTACGAGAAAAGTATTAAGAATAAATTCTAACCATAGCATTAAACTTTTGGATCCAATCGGTCCCTTACGGAATAGCGCATAAACTAGGGTTTAAGCTTCTGTCACTCTCGCAACCCATCATCTACTAACTACTCCACAATGCATTCCCTTAGGCCCAAATATGGTGAAGTGTCATGTAGTCGACGTTCACATGACAACACTAAGGGAATCACAACATAAATACTATCAAAATATCGAACACATATCAAGTTCACATGATTACTTGCAACATGATTTCTCCCATGACCTCAAGAACAAAAGTAACTACTCAGAAATGATAAACATGCTCAAGGTCAAAGGGGTATTAAATAGCATATTGGATCTGAACGTATAGTATTCCACCAAATAAACCATATAGTAATCAACTACAAGATGTAATCAACACTACTAGTCACCCACAAGCATCAATCTATAGTTCCAGTACAAAGATTGAACACAATAGATGAATTAGGATTTGAGAGGAGATGGTGCTATTGAAGATGTTGATGGAGATTGCCCCCCCCCCCCAAGATGGGAGAGTTGTTGGTGATGATGATGACGATGATTTCCCCCTCCAGGAGGGAAGTTCCACTGGCGGAATCGCTCCGCCGGAGGGCAAAAGTGCTCCTGCCCAAGTTCAGCATCGAGACAGCGCTGCACCGTACCGAAAGTCCTCTCCTTATTTCTTTTTCTAGGTCAAAATGACTTATATACCAGAAGATGGGCACTGGAGGTGGGCTGGGCTGAGCACAACACACCAGGGCGCGCATGCGCGCCCTGGTGTCTTGTGCTCACTAGGTGGCCCCTCTCCGGTAGTTATTTTCTCCAATATTTCTTATTTATTGCAAAAAAATTCCTCATGAAGTTTAATCTCATTTGGAGTTATGCATAATAGGTAGCCTGACGTAGCTTTTTTAGGTCTAGATTTCCAGCTGCTGGAATTCTCCCTCTTTGTGTGTACCTTGCAAATTATGAGAGAAAAGACATTAGAATTACTCCAAAAAGCATTATTATGCATAAAAACATTATAAATAATAGTAGGTAAACATGATGCAAAATAGACGTATCAGGTATGAAGATACCGATGATCGAATCTCGGGCAAGTAGCATATTGATAGACAAAGGGAATTATGTATGTTGTCATAAGGTTCGACCGATAAAGATCTTCATAGAATATGTAGGAACAAATATGGGCATCCAGGTTCCGCTATTGGTTATTGACCAGAGAAGTGTCTCGGTCATGTCTACATAGTTCTCGAACATGTAGGGTCCGCACGCTTAAGGTTCATTGACGATATAGTGTTATATGAGTTATATGATTTGGTGACCAAATGTTGTTCGAAGTCCCGGATGAGATCACGGACATGACGAGGAGCTCTAGAATGGTCCGGAGGTATATATTGATATATATGACGATGCTATTTGGACACCAGAGAGGTTTCGGGTTGTACCGGGTAACCATCGGATCACCGGAATGGGTTCCGGTAGGCCCCGAGAGGTGTATGGGCCTAATGGGCCACGGGGAGGCACACACCAGCCCACAATGGGGCTGGCGCGCCGTCTCCCTGGCCTCCGGCCCTAGGGGAAGGAAAGGGGGTGGGTTGGCCCCTCCTGACTTTCCCTCCTCATGGGAGAAAGGAAAGGGGGGAGGGCCGCCACCTCCCCCTGCCTTCCTCTCGTGCGCCAATAAGCAGGGTAGGAGCCCAAGGGGGATTCGGCCTCCCTTGGGGCGCCTCCTGGCTGCCTCGTCTGGATAGCATTACCATCACCGCCACCACGTCGTCGTGCTGCCGGAACTCATCTACTTCTTCGCCCATCTAGCTAGATCAAGAAAGCGAGGACGTCACTCAGCTGAACGTGTGTTGAACGCGTAGGTGCCGTACGTTCAGTACTTGATCGGTTAGATGGCGAAGAAGTTCGACTACATAAACCGCGTTAATAAATTCTTCCGCTTATGGTCTACAAGGATACTTAGGCACACTCTCCCCTCTCATTGCTATGCATCCCCATGGATAGATCTTGCGTATGCGTAGAATTTTTTTGTTTTCCTTGCAACGTTCCCCAACAATTTGAGTCTCATACGAAAGCAGCACTATAAAGAGGAGTTAAAGTGATTGCCTAAATGTGGGGATCTTACCATTTTTGCGAGGATCTGGGTGAGATCGCCTTGATTTACGAGGAGGAGCGAGATTATCTTTCCAAGCGTGTTGTCAAGGAGGTTGCTGATGAGGTCAAGGTCTCGTCTATCTTCACCCTCTCCACCTCTATCGTGTTCAGCTGCTACGGGATTGGCCATTGCTGCTGTCGCTGGAGCTGGATAGCCCTCAAGTATAAGATAAGATAGGAACGAACATGCATACAAGGTGACGTGCTAAAACTGATAAATTATATGAAGATTTCGCTTTGACTCTTTATTGACCGGTAGATCTAGCTAGGTTGGAAGGCAGATAAGTCGCAGCGATGTCTTCCTTTTACAATCTCACAGAACCTGCTTTCGGGGAAGCCAAGCCAACACAAGTCACCCCCAAGTCATTCAAAGATCTCAGTTACTGGTTTGTCTTTT
>NC_041388.1:586767609-586769427 GCF_002162155.2 Triticum dicoccoides
CAGTGATTCTTTACCTATACATATAGATCGATCGCCAAAAATTCTTATTGGGCATTATGCAAGTCACATCCAATATTGGGCCATATACGAGTCACGCATAGCCACCGATCCTCTCTTCCCGTCGACAGTGCTCGATCTAGAGGTACTAGTTTCTTCGTTCGTTCGTCGATGCTTCAGTCCATGTGCGGACACGAATTGGTGATGATGAATCCTTGCAGGAGCGGCAACCAGGCAGCCAACTGGCAGGAGCCGCATGCGGGAATTATGATCTGATTTTTTTTTCTAGTCATTAATATCGTGGCGTTCTGCTGTCGCCCTAGCCCATTCGGTCGCTAGGGGCGGAAGAGTATGTCAAGCCAACTTTTCAATATCTCTCCAAGTATCACTCAAAAGAATCGAAAGTGATGCATACCTCGGTTTTCCCTAATTCCTGGTTCACGAAGATGTAATCTGTATTGGTAGGGTTAATTTCCAATATTATTTATAATTGGATGAACGTGATTCTGATTTTTTGGGCGTGATTTTCAAGTTGACTGGTCATCATTGATTTCATTGTTTAGTGTTTAATGCATTTTATTATTTAACTTCACATAATCAACTTGTCTTTCAAGTGGAATTTTCATTTTGGTAATAATTTTTACAGTCAAATATTTAAATTACCGAATTTCTTATTCTTATGGATAGCATTGCTCGATATGGTGTGTGTGTGTGTGTGCGCGCGCGCGCGTGCGTGTTTGTGATATACATTTTTAGATGAATGTGTGTGTGATATACATGTGAACACAAGACATTTTATCATGGGTCCGCCTCACCTCAATTTTTTTCGTCCTCCGCCAATGAGTGTAAGATAAGATAGCAAAGAACGTGCATACAAGGTGACGTGCTAACACTGACAAATTATAAGAAGATTTCACTTTGACTCTTTATTGACAGGTAGATGTAGCTAGCATGGAAGGCAGATAAGTTGCAGCGATGACTTCCTTTCACAATCTCACTGAATCTGCTTTCGGGGAAGCCAAGCCAACGCAAGTCACCCTCAAGTCATTCTCAGATCTCAGTTACTGGTTAGTCTTTTCATTGCCCCCCGATTTCCCCCTACCTTGATTTGCAGCGATATTTACCTATACATATAGATCGATCGCCAAAAATTCTTATTGGGCGTTATGCAAGTCACATACAATATTGGGCCATATGCAAGTCACGCATAATCACCGGTCCTCTCTTCCCGTCCACAATGCTCGTTCCATAGGTAATAGTTCCGTCGTTGGTTCATCCATGCTTCAGTCCATCGGTGGATACAAATTGACGACGACGAAACCTTGCAGGAGCGGCAACTAGGCAGCCAATGGCAAGAGCCGCATGCGGGGATGATGATCTATTTTTTTCTAGTACATTAATATCATAGCGTTATGCTATCGCCCTAGCCCACTCCATTGCTAGGGGTGGAAGAGTATGTCAAGCCCACTTTTCAATCTATCTCCAAGTATCACTCAAAAGAATCGCAAGTGATGCATACCTCGGTTTTCTCTAATTCCTGGTTCATGCAGATGAAATCTGAATTGGCTTGGTTAATTTCCAATATTATGTATAATTGGATGAAAATGTGATTCTGATTTTCTGGACGTGATTTTCAAGTTTAGTGGTCATCATTGATTTCAATGTTTAGTGTTTAATGCATTTTGATATTTAACTTCACATAATCAACTTGTCTTTCAAGTGGAATTTTCATTTTGGTCATTATTTTTACAGTCAGATATTTAAATCGCCCAATTTGTTAGTTTTATGGATAACATTGCTCGATATGGTGTGTGTGTGTGT
>NC_041388.1:586770043-586776279 GCF_002162155.2 Triticum dicoccoides
TACATGTGAACACAAGACATTTTATCATGGGTCCGCCTCAACTCAATTTTTTTCGTCCTCCGCCACTGAGTATAAGATAAGATAGCAACAGACATGCATACAAGGTGATGTGCTAAAACTGACAAATTACAAGAAGATTTCTCTTTGAATCTTTATTGACCGATAGATCTAGCTAGCTTGGAAGGCAGATAAGTTGCAGCGATGACTTCCTTTCACAATCTCACTGAATCTGCTTTCGGGGGAGCCAAGCCAACACAAGTCACCCTCAAGTCATTCTCAAATCTCAGTTCCTGGTTAGTCTTTTCATTTCCCCATGATTACCCCCCTACTTGATTTGCAGCGAGTATTTACCTATACATATAGGTCGATCGCCAAAAATTCTTATTGGGCGTTTTGCAAGTCACATACAATAATGGGCCATATGCAAGTCACGCATAGTCACCGATCCTCTCTTCCCGCCCATAATGCTCGATCCAAAGGTACTAGTTTCTTCGTTCGTTCATTCATGCTTCAGTCCATGGGTGCACAGGAATTGGCGACGAAGAATCCTTGCAGGGGCGGCAACCAGGAAGCCAATGGCAAGAGTGCATGTGGGGATGATGATCTGATTTTTTTTGTAGTAAATTAATATCGTAGCGTTCTGCGGTCGGCCTAGCCCACTCTGTCGCTAGGGGCGGAAGAGTATGTCAAGCCAACTTTTCAATCTCTCTCCAAGTATCACTCAAAAGAATCGCAAGTGGTGCATACCTCGGTTTTCTCTAATTCCTGGTTCACAAGGATGTAATCTATATTGGTACGGTAATTTCCGATATCATGTATAACTGGATGAATGTGATTCTGATTTTCTGGACGTGATTTTCAAGTTTACTGGTCATCATTGATTTCATTGTATAGTGTTTAATGCATTTTATTATTTAAGTTCACATAATCAACTTGTCTTTCATGTGGAATTTTAATTTTGGTATAATTATTTTTACAGTCAGATTTTTTAATTGCTGAATTTGTTATTTTTATGGATAGCATTATCCGATATTGTGTCTGTGTGTGTGCGATATGCATTTTCAGATGAATGTGTGTGTGATATACATGTGAACACAAGACATTTTATCATGGGCGGGCCTCTCCTAACTTTTTTTCGTCCTCTGCCACTGAGTATAAGATAAGATAGCAACGAACATGCATACAAGCACTGGTGGAAAAAGGGCCTTTGGTCGCGGTTCGCAACTGCCATTAGTTGCGGTTGCGCAACCGCGACCAAATAGGCGCGACTAAAAGCCCCCCCCTTTAGTCGCGGTTGCTTAAGAACCGCGACTAAAGGCCCGTCCACGTGGGCGCCAGGCGGCCGTCGGGGCGGAGGACCTTTAGTCGCGGTTCTTCTGGCCAACCGCGACTAAAGGCCGCCGCAGGTTTAGGGTTTTAGCCCCCCCCCCTCCTAAACCTGTTTTCTGTTTAATTTGTATTGTTTTATTTCTTTTGTGCTTTATTTTAATTTTGAAGGAGTTTCACATATTCTACGGTACTACATACATGCATATGAATGTACAATTTCAAACAAATTTGAAATTAGAACCAAAAAGAATTCAAGAGGAATATACAATAATATTCAATATCATCGGATGACCATATACAATTTTGAACAAGTTTCCATACATAATTTAATGCATATAAAGTTCTACGTCCTCGTAATGGTGTTCTCCTTTAGGATGGAGGACTTCCCTCCTGAACCATCCAGCTAGTTCCTCTTGAAGTGGTCGGAAGCGAGCTTCTGGACTAAGCATCATCCGGAGGTTATTCCTCTGAGCATTGGTATCACTCGGAACCCGCTCAGAGGTGTATCTCCGGATCATCTCACAGACATAGTATCCACATATATTGGTCCCCGCTGGCTGAATATCCTCACCATTCTTAGCCTTTGACCTTTTGAATTCTAGCTCTTTTTTGAATTCACCGACCTTTGTATCTACGAACCGTCTCCAAACCCTACGAGGCAAAGAAAATTAAATGAACAAGAGAGTTATTAGTTACTTGATATTAGGAAATGAACGAAATAGGCCGATCGATATAGAGCGCAAATGAATGAAAATAATTACTTCTGCAGCATTCCTCTCATGCCGCCCCAAAGCTTTGGATCCTTATTCAGAGAGTCGTGGACGAGACATTCTGAGGTGTCAACTTTAATTACTAGCAGAATCCAGTGGAACCTGCGGACACGATACATGCACAGTACGTCATGCATAACTCATCGATTAGCCGGCCACATACCATGCATGGAGTAAACAAAAGAGAATGTTCTCAAGACAGAAACACTCACCCAAAATGGTAAGGAAATAGAATATCACTTTTGAGTTCCTGCTTTGTAAGAAACTGCCACAGGTCTGCCTCCATGTCGGCGGGGTGATGCTCCAACACATATCCATTAACGATGTGTGGGTCAATGAACCCAACATCATGGATGTTCCTTACTCTGCATTCCTTAATCTTCATTCTGCATGTATAATAGCAGACACAACAATATAGTTAGGACATATATATAGTGCAGGCAATATGAACGAGATGGGGTAGAAATAAATCACTTACAGAACGTAGCAACTGATGATAGATTTGTCGAGCTCGCGCAGATTGAAAAGCTGGAACAATTCACTCAGATGAATTTGTACATAGTAATGTTTGAAGTGATGCTCATATCTAACTTCCGCATAAATATATTCTTTGGCGTTTTTATTTTTTATGTAACCCTTGTACCATTTCAGCAGACCTTTCATTTGTGGAGGTAGATCCTCTTCCTGCGCAGGCTCGACGAGAGGCCCATTCTTCACATATGTAATTACTACCTCCTTCACTGGCGCCTCATCAAGGCCTAACAGTTCACGAAGAGTAATACCTAAGTTGGCCGCTTGTTCTCTGGCACTCGTTATAGTCAATCCATGTGCTGCCGCAGCTGCTATGATATCGGGGTCATCCGGACCGGCGGCTTTCACTATAAGCGGGGCAATCGATTGTTTACTTTGTTCTCCGAGCTGGGCAACTCGTTTCCCGCTTTTTTTACTTTCTAATTCCGTTTTCTCGGCCTCCTCCAAGGCTTTGTTCTCCTGGTTCTCCGCCCGCTCTTTCTTCTCCTTCAACATGAGTGCCTGCCTACGAAGTTCACGTGCATAGTCGTCAGGCAGATTCTTCGCGGCTTGGGACGGTGTGCTCAAAAATGACTTAGCCCACTTCTTTTGCTCATCAGAAAATACTGGCTTGGGCTCGGGCTCTCTTTTCTTCTTGCAGTCCGCCTTCCATTTCTCATGATCAGCAGCCGCGGCCGCGGCAGTTTCCTCGGCACTACGTTCCCAAGGCCTTGTGGGGAGAGGCTTCAGTGATGGCTCCGGTACCTTTGTGGTCTTAGGTACATAAGGGTCCGGGTTAATAATCCAGGACTGCTTCTGCTTCTTTGCCGGAGGTGGATTGGGGGGCGGCGTCTGATCACCCGCCGGACGAGGACTGGGGGGCGGCGTCTGATCACCCGCCGGACGTTGTGGACTGGGGGGCGTCGGCTGACGTGACGGAGGTGTAGGTGAACCGGCACCACCACCACCGTATGGGGGTGGACTTGTTGTCCTTGGCGCCTCGCCTGGAAACTTGATAAACTTCTTTTGCCATAGAATGAAATGGCGCTTGACATCTCCAAGTCTTTTCTCCCCTTCAGGTGTAGCAATGTCAATCTCCAGGTCCTCAAACCCTTGGACTATGTCCTCCACCGTGACACGAGCATAGCCATCTTGAATGGGGTTGTTGTGGTGGAGTGCTCCAGGTAAACATGGTAAAGCACTGCCGATGGCTACCTTCATGGACATGTTCCCGATAGGATAATACAGATGACATTCTTTCATCTCCTTTATATCGTCCACGGGGTAGCGAGGAGGCTCCGGTGCAGTAATTTCGACCACCAGAGGCTCCGGTGCAGTAATTTCGATCGTCGGTGCATCTGCACCAGCCGGTGGGGCCTCCGTGGAAGCCACACTGCTTCTCCGCTGCTGGCTTCTGAGATCCGCTGGATGATCTTCATGCTGCGCCCGAGCTGCATCTCTTTCGGCTACTAGTACACTCACGGTTTTCTTCATCACATCCATTTCCGATGCCAACCGTGCCACAACATCTGCTTCCCGATCCATCTTTCTCTTCCGGCTTCTATAACCGTACGGGTCATCGTTCTGGGGGAACCCTATTTTCCACGGAATGTTCCCCATGCCTCGTACACGTCCTCCGTGTTCAGGATTCCCGAGGGCTTTTGTCAGCGCGTCGTTCTCTTTGTTGAACTTGATCTTCCCCTCTTGAGCATCCCTCATTGCGTCAATAAGGGCTTGGGTGGGTTTAATTATTTTGCCCCGGTAAACACACTCCCCTGTCTCCGGGTTCAGCGTTCCCCCATGCCCGTACCACCAGCTTTTGGCCCTTGGGTCCCATCCCTCCGTACCTGGACGGATTCCTCGCGCCCTCAGCTCGTTCTCCATCTTCTCCCACCTAGGCTCCCAAAGGCGATACCCTCCTGGCCCCATAATATGATTGTACTCCTTCTTAGCCGCATTTTCCTTATTTTTTTCGATATTTGAATGAACTGCTCCGATTTCTTTTGCTTCACAAATTCTGGCCAATCATGTTTCAGTTTCTCATATTGTCCTTTGAAATCCGGAGTCTTGTTCTGCTTGACAAAGTCATGGGCTAGATTTTTCTTGAATTTCCGGAATGCGTCGGCCATCTTATGAAGAGCGAACTGTTTGACTAGCCTCCTCCTCTCCTTGTTTTCCTCAATCTTGTTACCCTCCTCATCGAATTTGTTGTATTCCGGAGGTAGAACGAAATGTTCCATAAGCTTCTTGAAGCAATCTTTTTTTGTTCTCTTATCGACAAAAGTGAAACCAGCAATTCGTGCCTTCTTTGGCTTATTCCACTCCTGGACGGTGATCGAGACGTTGTCTCTAACAACGGCTCCACATTGGTTGAAAAACTTGGTGGCGTTCTTGTGGGGCTCCAGCGGCCTGCCGGTTGCACTGTCGACAACCTCGATGGTGCATGTTTCTCCTTGTTTCATCGTCTTGGTTGCGCCACGCTTTGACGACGTACTCGATTGTTTCGATGATCCGGCCGAGGGCTAAAATAAGAAAGAGAGTCGCACGCGTTAGTACACACATATTTATTCAACTCAGTTAGTTTGTATCACCAGAGGCTCAATGTGTATATATACCTCGGCGTCGGAGGTGGTTGCTACTTCCATTTGAAGATCGTCGTTTATCGACGTTTGTTCGGCATCATCTTGCTGACGGCGCCCTTCATCTTCACCGTCAAGGTTCAGATAAGAAGAGATATCATCTTCTTCTTGTCCGGTCGGCACATATAGAATATCGCCGTTTATGATGCCGGACATATGTGCTTCACCGTCCGGATCATAGTTGTCCATAATCGGGTCAGCTCTATCGTCCGCCATTATGTCAGTCCTAAAAACATGTAGTAAAAACAAATTAATTAAGTGAAGAAGGGGGGCGGTGGCGGTGGCGGTGGCGAAAGGGCGGTGGCAAAAGGAGGGGGCGAGGAAGGGGTGGGAGAGGGTGTCGCGGTAGAGCGCGAGACGGGGCGGCAGACGACGGCGTCACGGAGAGGGAGGCGAGGACAACACACATGTATAACCCTCGCCGCCCCCTCTCGATCCCAAAAAAAACACCGCGCGCATCGCCGCCCCCCTCGCCGCCCCCTCTCCGTATATGCGCGGGGTCGTGTACATTTTTTAAAGCGGGATCGTTGTACATTGACGCGCGGGGTCGTTGTATATATTGATTATCAAGTTTTACTTTTTTTGTTGTTAATTATCAAGTTTTATATACGTTTTTTTTGTTAATTATCAAATTTTACGGGTTTTTTTGTTAATTATCAAGTTTTAAGTTATTTTACCGTTTTTGTTAAACTAATTAACTAGTTAAAATTAAAAAGAACAAAAAAAAGAAAAAAAAATCGGTGGCCCGCGGCGCCCCTCTCTCTCTCCACGATCTCGCTCTCTGTCTGAGACCGGTGGCCCGTGCGCGCGCGGCAGTACCGAGGCCGGCCGGCGGCGTTGAGGGCGGGCGAGCGAGGCGGCGCGCGCGGTGGGCGAGGGAGGCTGGTGACGGCCGGCGGCGCCGTACGTGTGGGCGAGAGGGGGCGGCGCGCGTGGGCCGGGGCGGGGCGCGGTGTGCAAACATACGGCGGGCGACGGCGGGCGGCGT
>NC_041388.1:586776289-586788074 GCF_002162155.2 Triticum dicoccoides
GGGCGGCGTCGAGGGCGAGGGAGAAGGCGGGCGGCGTCGAGGGCGAGGGCGACGGCGGGCTGCGTCGAGGGCGAGGGCGACGGCGGCAGGCCTTCGGCGCGGTGTTGAATCGGAGAAGACGAGAAATGGAGGCGACGGTTCGGGCCCTTGTATTTATAGCCCCCCCCTTTAGTCGCGGTTGGGGAGGCGACCCGCGACTAAAGGGTAACCTTTAGTCGCAGTTGGCCAGACCAACCGCGACTAAAGGGTTTTTTTGGCGGGTTTTTGCGTTCCCGCGCGCAACGACCTTTAGTCGCGGTTGGCCAGGCCAACCGCGACTAAAGGTATTTTTCAAAATACTTTTTCTTTTTCAAAATCTTAAAAATATAAATAATATATCAAAAAATTCAGAAAAATAAAACTAATTCAATTCAATATGTTAAAAACACAAATATTATATCAAAAAATTCAAAAAAATAAAACTAATTCAATTCAAAATTCTAAAAATACAAATAATATATCAAAAAATTAAGAAAAATAAAACTAATTCAATTCAAAATGTTAAAAATATAAATAATATATCAAAAAATTCAGAAAAATAAAACTAATTCAATTCAAAATTTTATACGCCTAGGCAGGAGTACGACAGCGACGACAGCAGCGACGACGACGGCGGCAACTTAGAAGGCGACGACTACCAGTACAACGGCGGCGGCTATGAAGACTACGAGTATGCATATTATACGCCTAGGCAGGAGTATGACTAAATCACTCCAAATTTCATGTATCATCAGTGGTATCTCGAATCATTCGAAAATGGACACCAAACACATCACGGGTAATATAATTCACATGATCCATTCAACAAAGTTTGGTACAATAAATTATTACACATCATTTTTTCCCTTGTGTCCCTGCTTGCTTACGATTGTGCCGTATCCATGGAGCATCCTCATCATTTAACTTAATGCTTGGGTCGGTGTTCACTTTGAAGGGCGGAATTTCAGCAAACATATTATAATCTTCTGACATGTCTGTCTTGTCCTCCACTCCCACGATGTTTCTTTTCCCTGAAAGAACAATGTGGCGCTTTGGATCATCGCATGATGTACTGATCGTTTTCTTATCTTTCCGTTTCCTCGGTTTGCTACTCATGTTCTTCACATAGAAAACCTGAGCGACATCTTTCGCTAGGACAAATGGTTCGTCAAGGTAACCAAGATTGTTGAAATCCACCATTGTCATTCCGTATTGCTGGTCCACCTTTACCCCACCTCCTGTTAGCTTGAACCATTTGCACTGGAACAAAGGGACCTTAAAGGAGGGTCCATAGTCAAGTTCCCATATCTCCTCTATGTAACCATAATATGTGACCTTTTGCCCATTCTCGGTTGCTGCATCAAAGCGGACACCACTGTTTTGGTTGGTGCTCTTTTTATCTTGGGCGATCGTGTAAAATGTATTCCCATTTATCTCGTACCCTTGGAAAGTCGTTATAGTCGAAGATGGTGTCTTGGCCAACATGTACAGCTGATCTACAACATCATTGTCATTCATTAAATGTTTTCTCAACCAACTGCCGAAAGTCTCCATGTGGGCCTTCCTAATCCAGGATTCAGGCTTCCCCGGGTTGTCCGAGCGTAAAATATTCTTGTGTTTCTCAAAGTATGGAGCCACCAAGCTGGAATTGGTCAGTACAGTGTGGTGTGCTTCAGTCAGAGAATGGCCGTCCATACATATCGTTGATTTCCTTCCGATCGTGCCTTTTCCACTTAGTCTCCCCTCGTGCCGCGATCGAGGAAGACCAATCGGCTTAAGGTCAGGAACAAAGTCAACACAAAACTCAATTACCTCCTCATTTCCATAGCCCTTGGCGATGCTTCCTTCTGGCCTAGCACGGTTACGAACATATTTCTTTAATACTCCCATGAACCTCTCGAAGGGGAACATATTGTGTAGAAATACAGGATCGAGAATGAAAATCTCTTCGACTAGGTGAACCAAGAGGTGCGTCATAATATTGAAGAAGGATGCGGGAACACCAACTCGAAACTGACAAAACATTGGATCACATCGTTCTGTAACCGTGGTAGAACTTCTGGATTGATTACCTTCTGAGAGATTGCATTGAGGAATGCACATAGCTTCACAATGGCTACTCGAACATTTTCCGGCAGGAGCCCCCTCAAAGCAATCAGAAGCAATTGTGTCATAATCACGTGGCAGTCGTGAGACTTTAGGTTTTGGAACTTTTTCTCCGCCATGTTTATTATTCCCTTTATATTGGACGAGAATCCAGACGGGACCTTCATACTGCTCAGGCATTAAAAAAAGATGACCTTCTCTTCTTTGGTCAGAGCGTAGCTGGCACGACCTTGAAACCATTCCGGATGCCGGTCATCAGGGTCTTTCAAACGTTGTTGGTCCTGCCGTGCTTCCTTTGTATCATTTGTCTTCCCATACACGCCCAAGAAGCTTAGGAGGTTCACGCAAATATTCTTCGTAACGTGCATCACGTCGATTGCAGAGCGGACTTCTAGGACTTTCCAATATTCTAGCTCCCAGAATATAGATTTCTTCTTCCACATGGCTGCGTGCCCGTCAGCTCCCTTCGGAACTGATTGTCCGCCAGGACCCTTTCCAAAGATGACTTTCAAATCCTTGACCATATCAAATACCTCAGCACCAGTGCGTTCCGCAGGCTTCGGCCGGTGATCTGCCTTGCCGTTGTAATGCTTGCCTTTCTTTCTTACTGGATGAATTTTCGGAAGAAATCGACGATGCCCAAGGTACACGTTCTTCTTACAATTTGGCAAATGTACACTTTCAGTCTCATGTAAGCAGTGCGTGCATGCATTGTATCCCTTATTTGACAGTCCCGAAAGGTTACTAAGAGCAGGCCAATCGTTGATGGTTACGAAAAGCAACGCTCGTAGGTTAAATTCCTCTTCTTTGTGCTCATCCCACACACGGACACCAGGTCTGCCCCACAGCTGTAAAAGTTCATCAACTAATGGCCTTAGGTACACATCGATGTCGTTGCCGGGTTGCTTCGGACCTTGGATGAGCACTGGCATCATAATGAACTTCCGCTTCATGCACAACCAAGGAGGAAGGTTGTAGATGCATAGAGTCACGGGCCAGGTGCTATGGCTGGAGCTCTGCTCGCCAAAAGGATTCATGCCATCTGTACTTAGACCAAATCTTATGTTCCTCGCGTCAGCTGCAAAATCTTTGAACTCTCTGTCGATCTTTCTCCATTGCGTTCCATCTGCGGTGTGTCTCAACTCCCCGTCCGACTTACGGTCCTCTTTGTGCCATCGCAACAACTTGGCATACTCTTTGTTCCTGAACAGACGTTTCAACCGTGGTATTATAGGAGCATACCACATCACCTTGGCGGGAACCCTCTTCCTGGGTTTCTCGCCCTCAACATCGTCACCAGGGTCATCGCCTCTGATCTTATAACGCAATGCAGTGCATACCGGGCATTCATTCAAATTCTCGTATTCACCGCGGTAGAGGATGCAGTCGTTGATGCATGCATGTATCTTCAGAACCTCTAAACCTAGAGGGCAGACAACCTTCTTTGCTTCGTACGTACTGGCGGGCAACTCGTTATTCTTTGGAAACATATTCTTCAACATTTTCAGCAAGTTTTCAAATGCCGAGTCAGCTACACCTGCCTGTGCCTTCCATTTCAGCAAATCTAGTGTGCAGCCCAGCTTTTTCAGACCATCATCGCATCCGGGGTACAACGACTTTCTGTGATCCTCTAACATGCGATCCAAATTCTCCCTCTCCTTTTCAGTTTCGCAGCGTCTCCGTGCATCAGCAATGGTCCGACCAAGATCATCAACGGTCTCATCACGTGCCTCTTCTTCACCTTCACCTTCCCCTTCACCTTCCCCTTCACCTTCAGCATCCTCCATGAAAGTATCACCGAAATGAGCAAGACAGCTTTCATCGATGAAATCATCCCCTTCTTCATCTTCTTCCATTATAACCCCTCTTTCTCCATGCTTGGTCCAACAATTATAGCTTGGCACGAAACCGTGCCGAAGCAGGTGCAGGTGAACTTCTCTTGAGGAAGAGTAACCCTTCTGATTCTTACAGTCAACACATGGACAGATAACAAAACCCTTCTGGTTGTTCGCATTAGCCACTACGAGGAAATCTTTCAAACCCGTAGTGAACTCGCGGGAGAGTCGGTTACCGTACATCCATTGCCGATTCATCTGCATTATTATAATATAAAATATAGAATTAACCATCATGCATTTGTTAAACTAACTAGCTATAAACAATAGAAATTAAACAATGAACAACACACATGCATATTTTATCAATGACACACATGCATGAAAGGTTCAAGTTGCTAACCGAGATCGAGGAGGAAAAAATAAATGAGGAACCTCAAGTGTGGCTCCAACACTTCATATCATGTTTGTTTCACGCTCTTGGGGCATTTCATCAAACACCTTGTGTGCATAAGAGGAACCAAAAGCAAACCTACACCCCCTTGTGAAGCTTGTGAAGAGAAGTGGCACCAAATGGCTAAGTGAGCGTGCTGAACTGGTATATATAGGGGAGGAGCTTTAGTCACGGTTGGCCTGGCCAACCGCGACTGAAGGCCTTCGGGCACCTTTAGTCGCGGTTGGCCTGGCCAACCGCGACTAAAGCCCCTCACGTGCACCAGCTGGCCACCGAGCGCCCTGGGCCCAGGCCTTTGGTCGCGGTTCGTCTGCCGAACCGCGACTAAAGACTTCATTAGTCGCGGTTCCTACAGTTTCGCGACTAATGGGGCTGGACGGAAGCCTCTTTTTCTACCAGTGAAGGTTACGTGCTAAAACTGACAAATTATAAGAAGATTTCTCTTTGACTCTTTATTGACTGTTAGATCTATCTAGCTTGGAAGGCAGATAAGTTGCAGCGATGACTTAGTTTCACAATCTCACTAAATCTGCTTTCGGGGAAGCCTAGCCAACACAAGTCACCCTCAAGTCATTCTCAGATCTCGGTTACTGGTTAGTCTTTTCATTGCCCCCTGATTTCCCCCCTACCTTGATTTGCAGCGAGTATTTACCTATACATATAGATCGATCGCCAAAAATTCTTATTGGGCGTTATGCAAGTCACATACAATATTGGGCCATATGCAAGTCACACATAGTCACCGATCCTATCTTCCGGTCCACAATGCTCGATCCAGAGGTACTAGTTCGTTCGTTCGTTCATCCATGCTTCAGTCCATGGGTGGACACGAATTGGCAACGACGTATCCTTGTAGGAGCAGCAACCAGGCAGCCAATGGCAAGAGCCGCATGCGGGGATGATGATGTGATTTTTTTTGTAGTACATTAATATCATAGCGTTCTACTGTCGCCCTAGCCCACTCCGTCGCTAGGGGCGGAAGAGTATGTCAAGCCAACTTTTCTATAACTCTCCAAGTATCACTCAAAAGAATCGCAAGTGATGCATACCTCGGTTTTTTCTAATTCCTGGTTCATGAAGATGGAATCTGAATTTTTTTGCGGGGTAGAATCTGAATTGGTAGGGTTAATTTCCAATATTATGTATAATTGGATGAAAATGTGATTCCGAATTTCTTGGCGTGATTTTCAAGTTTAGTGGTCATCATTGATTTCTTTGTTTAGTGTTTAATGCATTTTATTATTTAACTTCACATAATCAACTTGTCTTTAAAGTGGAATTTTCGTTTTGGACATTATTTTTACAGTCAGATATTTAAATTGCCCAATTTTTTATTTTTATGGATAGCATTGCACGATATGGTGTGTGTGTGTGTGTGTGTGTGTGTGTGTGTGTGTGTGTGTGTGTGTGTGTGTGTGTGTGTGTGTGATATACCTGTGAACACAAGACATTTTATCATGGGTCCGCCTCACCTCAATTTTTTTCGTCCTCCGCCACTGAGTATAAGATAAGATAGCAACAAACGTGCATACAAGGTGACATGCTAAAACTGACAAATTATAAGAAGATTTTGCTTTGACTCTTTATTTACCGGTAGATGACCGAAACTAACGGAGTCATCCCAACTCTCGGATCGGAGATGCTAACGGGACAGGAATCGAAGTTGGGGACCTCTCTACCGCACCTGTCTCCCCAGACATAGACTACGTAAAGGGTAGTACTCTTGGAAAGAGAGAAGATCACCGCGTGAACAAAATCCAAAGTAACGAATGTCACTCCCGAGGGATCGACCACTATCATACATGAAATTTTGAATAGAATGATTGTTCATGTTCACGCCGGAGTGCTGAGGTTGTTCCCACCATTGAAGTCAGAGTCTGGGTGTGTTTTTCTTACTAATACGGAGAGGGTTCCGAATGATAAAGACCAATCAAAAACTTCTTCGTTTCGTTGGTAGAACCCACACCAACTCTTTTCTCTATAGCTTGGAAGGCAGATAAGTTGTAGCGATGACTTCCTTTCACAATCTCACTGAATCTGCTTTCGGGGAAGCCAAGCCAACACAAGTCACCCTCAAGTCATTCTCTGATCTAAGTTACTGGTTAGTCTTTTCATTTCCCCCCGACTTCCCCCCTACCTTGATTTGCAGCGATTATTTACCTATACATATATATTGAACGCCAAAAATTATTATTGAGCGTTATGCAAGTCACATACAATACTGGGCCATATGCAAGTCACGCATTGTCACCGATCCTCTTTTCTTGTCCATAATGCTCGATCCAGTGATACTAGTTCCTTCGTTCGTTCATCCATGCTTCAGTCCATGGGTGGACACGAATTGACGACGACGAATCCTTGCAGGAGGGGCAACCAGGCAGCCAATGGCAAGAGCACATGCGGGGATGATGATTTGAATTTGTTATTTATATGATAGCATTGCTTGATATGGTGTGTGTGTGTGTGTGTGTGTGTGTTTCTGTGTGTCTGTGTGTGTCTGTGTGTGTGTGTGTTTTTCTCTGTGTGTGTGCGCGCGCGCGCGCGCGTGTGTGTGTGTGTGTGTGTGTGTGAGTGAGTGAGTGATATACATTTTTTTAGATGAATGTATGTGTGATATACATGTGGACACAAGACATTTTATCATGGGTCCGCCCGACCTCAATTTTTTTTCATCCTCCGCCACCGCCCTCATCCTCGAGTGTTGGTGATATCCTCTTCCTGGTAGTCGTACTCCTACTACTACTGCCGGCCTCCATCTCCTTTGGTAGAGATCAACCCCTAGTCCATGAGGATAATTTGGTTTGCTGGAGCTCGGAATCAAAGCAGAACGGGGGGCTAGGGAGATGCGGAGCAACTGAAGCGTGCTCGCTTATGAGGAGAGAGTGTTTCGCTGCTGGTTTACGTACAACAACAGACAAACCTTATAGCGTATACATAGGGAACTGTCCAATATGAGAAGATGACATGTGAGCAATTATAAATTTGGTTCTTTCAAATCTCTGTATGATACTTGCATGCCTGCATGTATTATAACCATCTTCCTGTATGCGCTTTGCCTGGAGTGTATTATGAAGATAATAGATTAGGAGGAGATCGAATCCTGCCCAGTATTCGGGTAAGTAATTGTTAAAACTAGGTGATTTTCCTGCACGTGGATACTGACATGGCAGACCAGGTGAGGTAGAAGGCCCCATGTTGAGAGAACTAAATTTAGTGGAAATCAACTATTTAAGAATAGGGGATACAATTGTTAATTATCTGTTGTACAACATTGTTTTTCGAACTTGTCAATTCTCTTCAAATCCATATATAAGTACACCTGCATAGCGTTAATAATATGCGAACCTTAAGAAGTGGTGCTGCCACCTTTTAGGTCTTCATATCACCAATACTCCCTCCATCCCATGATTAAAAACGCACTTATATTATGGGACGGAGGGAGTAGTACATACAGTGGATGTCAAAATAAGCCATTTGGAGGTTCCACGGATACTAAAGCAAGTAAGTATACATGATCCAAAATCTTCTGTTCATCTGTAACAATAGAACAAACTCTATAGTTTCTTCGGCTGCCTCAAAATGGCTCATGCTGCAAGCCTCCAACTTCTTTCATCTCAGTAGCAATTGGGTTGACACAAAATTTTGTGGCCCCTCTCCCTCCAATTTCACGTATAAGAGCGTCATTGGATGAGTCGGCAGATGGCATCAGAGTCCATCAAAGCCCCTCATCAGCGTTGAAGCGGCTTCCGCCAACAGTTTTAGTACTGCAACCGACTGACAGGTGACAAACCACACCGCACTGTCCCATGCTCCTGTCCTTGTCTCTTTAGGTTTTACCTTTGCCAATGGTACGCCTCCGACAATGGCCTCCAACCCCGATGACGCCCAGCTGCAGCCATAAGAATTTGGCAGTAGGGATGTATAGACTATACAGCTACAAATGGTCAGAATGGAGAAAACAAGCTAACGAAATTCACTTTGAATAGAATCCGTATAGAACTATTGTGAATGATATATGCAATTCCGACCAGCAAACATGTCAACACATATGTAGATTGATCTTAGTTCGACCTTAAAGTGATAGGAGTTCATATAAATTTCCATTGTGTTATTGCATTTTAAAATTTGCACCTTTCAGTAAAATATGTTGTTCATACACACCATTTATTAATAGCTACAGAAACAATTAGCTACAGAAACAATTAACTCAAAAGTACACTTAACATTTTTGTGAAGAATAAGAGTATACGTACGACCCTTATATAGCAGAAAAGTGCAGTTAAGATTTTTGTGAAGAATAAGAGTACATGTATCTCTGTATGCATCTGAATAAAAAATAGTTCCATCTCGTTATTAGTGAGAGTATACTAGCTTATAATTACACTTCTGTGGATTCTACTACTGTATAAATCTAGCATAAGTTGTAACAGCTATCAGATCTCTTCGTGCCGACAGCCTGCTAGTACATTGTTATCTTTTCTAATAACACTGGCTCAAACACACACGCTTGCTAAAAAAAAGTATGTACATTTTTGTTTAGTGAAGCAAAAGGTTAGAATTCCAGCCACCTTTATTCTCTTCTTTTTTCATGCGATCTCGAGTCAGGTACTCCGTCCCTCAACTATATGCGCCACTAGCTAACATGATTGCTTATTTCCTTGTTTGAAGGGCTGATACAAGTATCCATGCTACCTGGAATAATTTATTCCACCTAAGGGCTGATACAAGTATCCATATAGATGAAATGAGTTCGGAAACAGACTTCAAATTTTGCACACATACAGCAAACTGGATATGGAACTTTCAGGTTCACATATTACAACAACAACCAAATCAAAGAGTACAACACAAAAGAAACACTAACGAGGAGCAAACACAAACAACAAAGACTCTAATTAAACTGATTGATATCTGTATGATGCCTCAAACTGAACCTGTTGGGTACTTGGGTATAGCTCAATTAGTGGTGGTACCAAACGCACGGCGAGGTGTCCGAGGGGGGGAGACCATGGCAGGCAACGCTCGATCTCACTGGGGATTGAGTAACGCCACCCGCCGGCGTCGGCGCAGGGATACTCGTTCTGCTGGAGGACACTGTGCGGACCACCAGGGTAGACGTCGTCGAGGAAGTAGATGTAGCCCGGGCTGCCAGCGTGTCCCATGTCGAAGGCCTTGGAGCAGGCCCGGCCGTCGAAGAGCACCTGCCCGGCCATCTGGTAGATGCGCCAGGACTAGGAAGCCTGCCGGCCCTCCTGTTGCTACTGTAGCCTGAAGAGCTGGAACCATGACGTGCGGCCTCTCAATGGCGAGATGAATCTCCTCACCATTAGCAGATCGGCACCAGAGGCGGAGGGCTGGAGGTAGCAGGGTACGATCCCCCAGTGTGCCATGTTCGTCCGGGGAGCACGGATCTCGTAGGCAAGATGTACAATGGTATGCGTAGATGTCGAAAGTTCGCCTTGTAGTAGTAGAGGTCATCATCTGAGTCAACGGCCCGGAACCATCTGTGGTGGTAAGTCAGGTCTTGGGCGTTGGGCGGGGCCATCATCTCTGCCGGTAGCGACATCCAATACTCCATGCCCGGGCGGTAGAAGGCCATGTTTGTTTGGTTGGACGTTATGGCAGCGACCATGCAGGCACCAGAAGACGGGGCAGCGGACATGGCGACTGCACAAATCATCATGAGGCACCTGATGTCGTCGGAGTTGATGAGGATGCACATGCCATCCTGGAGGGCAATGCGCTCGCCGGTGCGGAGGTTGAGCATGGCATGACCGCGCCAACATGGGATGATACCACGACCCACCCTCCTGGAGCGGAGCAACAGAAACAGGCCCCGCGGCCTCGTCAGAGAGGGCCGAGCACGGATCAGCAGAGCTGCCGAAGATCCTATAGTTGTCGGTATGGGCAGTGGAGGGCTTGAGGAGCCATGGCAGCGGGGACAGGTTCTGCAAGGCTACCCGACACGGCGACGCCAGTGGTTGCAGATGGCGGACGCCTGGACCGAAAATATATAATAGAACACCTGCACCCAGGCCCTTCCTATCTATCCATCCATTCTGCGCTTCGCGATTCGTGCAAACACATTTCTTTTTTTTTGTTTCTCTCGCATAAAACATGTTTTGAAGTTCAAACATTTGCAGCGTGGCAAAGCTTTCTATCTAGAATCTAGGATAAATCTTTCAGATTTTTTGGTCAAAAATAAATATACAAAAAATGATTTTAAAAATCATTTTTTGTATATTTATTTTTGACCAAAAAATCTGAAAAAATCATTTTTTGTATATTTATTTTTGACCAAAAGATCTGAAAGATTTATCCTAGATTCTAGATAGAAAGCTTTGCCACGCTGCAAATGTTTGAACTTCAAAACATGTTTTATGCGAGAGAAACAAAAAAGAGAAAATTTCAGATAGAAAGTTAGTTGTGTTGCACAAATCTTAAAGCAATATTGGACAGCTAGGATAGCAGGGCCCGGGTGCAGATGTTCTAAAAATCCACGTCCACGCCTGGACTCGATCCGCGATGCACAACAGCAGGAGGAAGATATGGCCGAGAAGATCTTGGTGGAGGCTCGATGGAGATCTTATGCCATGACGAGCCGGTCTGCCCTCACTGCATGTCCTACTCAAGCGGTGGCTGAGCTGCAAGCCGAACGACGAGGTCCATGGGCCGGTGGGTGCTCCGGTGAATGAGTTCGTGATGGAGCTGCGCTACCGCCGGTGCCAGGCGTCCAGGCTCCCTTGCTGCACGGTGAAGACAGCCTCCCTTCCCTGCCATTGCAGCACCTAGCTGCCCCGCTCTCCAGCATATCCGCTCATGCTCGTCATTCAGTTATCCATCGATCGGCCAGCCTACCTAGGACACTATATCTGCATATCTTTCACATTTTTGTTGGACCAGGCAAAGGGAGAAGGGGCGAAAAAAGAGGTTAGCCTAGCCATAGACCTGCTAGACAAAGAATTTGAAAAGTTTATGTAGGCACTTTCGGTTTAAAGTTCCTCTGTTTCTTTCTTGTGGTAATTATGTTTCTTTACCCACTGTACAAGGATTTGCAGTAGCCGTGATTTGTTCAAAAGATCTTCTAGGTGAGATGCCTTCGGTTTGTTCCATGGTGGTGTCTAGTAGTTCTGGCTGGTAATGGTCCACGCCAGTGCGTGGCCATCGAAGTTGCATACCAAGCGAGCTGAACAGCTGGCTCCACACTCCATAGGTGATTCTGATGGTCTCTTCTCCGTATATGCCATTCAATTCAGAAAAGTGCAACATTAGTTCAGTCAAAGTGCAACTTACACCTTTTTATTTAGTTACATTTTTTAATAAAAGTGCAGGCTACACTTATTTAGTGGGATTAATGTTAGTTATCCAGGTT
>NC_041388.1:586788434-586799424 GCF_002162155.2 Triticum dicoccoides
CGTTGTGTTCAACCGCTGCTGCTGATTTCCTCTTCCTTGTAGTCGTAATCCTACTACTACTGCCGGCATCCATCTCCTTTTGCAGAGATCGGCCGCTAGTCTGTGAGGAGAATTTGGTTTGGAGCTCAGGATCAGAGCAGAACGGGAGGCTAGGGAGATGCGGAGCAGCCGAAGCATGATCACTTTTGAGGAGAGAGTGTTTTGCTGCTGCTTTACGACGACAGACGAACCGTATAGCCTATACATAGAAACTGTCCGACGTGAGGTGGCATGTGTGCGATGATAAATTTGGTTCTTAGAAAACTCTGTATGATACTTGCATGCCTGCCTGTATTATAACCATCTTCGTGTATGCAGTTTGCCGGGAGTGTATTATGAAGAAAATAGATGAAGAGGAGATTGTATCCTGCCCAGTATGTGAAGTTGCTCTTGGGATCACTCCTGAAGAGAAACTCAGGTAAGTAATTGTTAAAATACCAAGGTTATCTGTTGTACAATATTGTTTTTCCAACTAGTCAGTTCTCTCTTTTGTTTAAATCCGTGATAAAAAAAAACATGTAACCTGTTTTTCAGAATAGTTTAAAAAAATGAGTATCAGCCATTGTGCCTATTGCTTGCATTAGTTGGCCCATAACCCATTATCTGCCTGGCCAAACCAATTTGGCTCAAAATGGAACCGTGTCCTCCTCCACAGCTCTATCTGTAGCATCATCCAGTAGGCCTCGATGTCATCGATCGTCGGCGCCTATGCCGGCACGGTCTCATCGGACGACTACACCACAGAAAGGCGGGTAAAGCTTCGCCCTCGTCCCCATCTCAGGCATCCAGCCTGCAGGATCCACCGCCGACAGGAAACCCCAAGACAGGAAGCCTCCTGTCCCCTTCCTATCTCTCGATCATAGATACACTTTCTTTAGTTTTTGAATACTGTTAGATCTGTTGGAAGGGGGTAACTGATGTTACTCTCAGTTTAGGAGCAACTTATTCACTCATAGATAGGTCTAATTCTGCTGCAAGCTAGGAAGATCGAGTAAGCTAGCAATTGAAAAAAGTTTATTCACTCATAGATAGGTCTAATTCTGCAGCAAGCTAGGAAGATTAAGCTAGCCATTGAATCCAACTGTTTTTCATTGCGCTATGGGTGGATTTGAAGTAGATTTTTCCAGGCAAAGTTTTGTGAGATGACCTAGACGAATTGGGTTCATCCCACTGTATGAGCTACTTGTGCTAATACCCCACTTGTTTTATGTACTCTTGCCATGACTGTGATGTATCCCAGTTGTCTGCAAACAAAAGGGATCTAGCGTTAATAACATGTGAGCCTTAAGAAGTCGTGCTGCCACCCTATTTAGGCCTTCTTACCTAGTACTTATAGTGGATGTCAAAGAAGATATTGCTATTGGAGGCCGAACTCCATGGAGGCCTCCAAATGTAAAATTCAAAATTAATGAAAATTCATATTTTTACTGTTCAAAAAATTATAAAAAAATATAGACATACATGAAAGCATAGTGCACAAATGTATAAATTTTCAAGACGAAATACGTTGAAATGAGGGTTGTGCAATAGAAAAACAAATCTAGGGCTTTTTAACACATGATACCGTTCATCCTCCCAGACCATGAATTTCTCTTTTTTGTACATATCGCATTTAAAGGTATTTCATCCTAAAATTTACACATACACCTCACATCCTTGTTTACTTGTATAAAAAAATCAGATTTTTTTAAACCAGAAATTTTGAATCTTGTTTTTTCCAAAATTGCTTCCATGGAGGCCGATATCCAAAACGCCATACTCATGCCAAAGACCATTTTAGGGTTTTACAGATACTAAAGCAAGTAAGTATACCTGATCGAAAGCCTTCTATTCATCTGTAATAATAGAACAAACTTTATAGTTCCCTGGCTGCCTGAAAATGGCTCATGCTACAAGTCCTCCCGCTTGTTTGATCTCAGTAATAATTGGGGTGACACAAAATTTTGTGGCCGCTCTCTCTCCTATTGCACGTGCTAGAGAGTCATTGGATGAGTCGGCAGATGGCCTCAGTGACCACATACCAAAGCCCCACATCAAAGTCGAAGCGTTTTCCGCCAACAGTTTTAGTACTGCATCCGACTGACAGGCGACAGACCACACCGCACACTCCCATGCTCCTGTGGTTGTCTCTTTAGGTTTTACCTTCACCAACGCTACACCGCTGACAATGGCCTCCAACTCCGATGACGCCCAGCTTCAGCTTAAGAACTTGGCAGTAGGGATGTATGCACTGTAGAGCAAAAACTGGTCAAAATGGAGAAAACATGCTAACGCAATTCACTTTGAATACAATCCGTATGTAACTATTGTGATGGATATATGCAATTCCGAGCAAACATGTCAACACATATGTAGCTTGATCTTAGTTCGACCTTAAAGTGATAGGTGTTCATATACATTTCCATTGTGTTATTGCATTTTATAAATTGTAGCTTTAAGTAAAATATGTTGTTCACACACGCCATTTATTAATAGCTGCAGAAACAATTAGTTTATTTGGACTTATATAACTGAAAGTGCACTTAACATTTTTGTGAAGAATAAGAGCATACTTACGACCCTTATATAGCAGAAAAGTGCAGTTAACATTTTTGTGAAGAATAAGAGTACATGTATCTCTGTACGCATCTGAATAAAAAATAGTTCCTTCTCATTATTAGTGAGAGTACACTAGCTTAAAATTACACTTCTGTGATTCTACTACTGTATAAATCTTGCATAAGTTGTAACAGCTATCAGAGCTCTTCGTGCCGACTGCCTGCTAGTACATTGTTATCTTGTCTAATAACACTGGCTCAAACACACACGCTTGCTAAAAAAAAGTATGTACATTTTTGTTTTATGAAGCAAAAGGTTAGAATTCCAGCCACCTTTATTCTTCTTCTTTTTTCATGCGATCTCAACTCAGGTACTCCGTCCCTCAACTATATGCGCCGCTAGCTAAAATGTTTGCTTGTTTCCTTGTTTGAAGGGCTGATACAAGTATCCATGCTACCTGGCATAATTTGTTTCCACCTAAGGGCTGATACAAGTATCCATATAGATGAAATGAGTATCCCTATCTCGGCGCAGGGATACTCGTTCTGCTGGAGGACACTGTGTAGACCACCAGGGTAGACGTCATCGAGGAAGTAGACGTAGCCCGGCCTGCCAGCGTGTCCCGTTTCGAAGGCCTTGGAGCAGGCCTGACAGTCGAAGAGCACCTGCCCGGCCATCTGGTAGACGCGCCAGGACCAGGGAGCCGGCCGGCCCTCCTGTTGCTTATGTAGCCTGAAGAGCTGGAACCTCGATGTGCGGCCTCTCAACGGCGAGATGAATCTCCTCACCATCAGCAGATCGGCGCCAGAGGCGGAGGGCAGGAGGTAGCGGAATACGATCCCTCCGTGTGCCATGTTCGTCCGGGAGCATGGATCTCGTAGTCAAGATGTACAATGGTATGCGTAGATGTCGAAAGTTTGGCCTTGTAGCAGTAGAGGTCATCATCTGAGTCGACGGCCCAGAGGGTTCGGCTCAGCTGCAGGGCTCCCTGCACGAATTATTGTGCAGGGCCAATAAGATATCGCCATGTGTCCTTGTGGGCCAACTACCTTAAATTAAGTTATTAGATTAGATTATTCTGTTACGGCCTTGTTCATCTTGTAGCTTGGGTTCGTCCTCGCCGGGCCTGTAGCTGGGCGTTATTCTTCTCCCTGGTACGATGTGCCCGTCGTCACCGGCGTCTCCTATTTATTGTGTGGTCATCATTATCTCATGTCCCATGCCGCTGGCGGTGCATCCTCTGCTCCGCTTCAGCATTGCCGGATCGCTTCACCATCGTCCACCCGTTTTTCATAGCACGGTCGCCGCATATGTTTTCTTTACTGTTGCGCTCAGCTCGCCTCAAGATTTTGCATGTCTGATTGCGAGATCAATTAAAGCCTGCACGCCAAAGGAATTGAGTCAAAGCAAACTAAATTGAGAGATTGAAACTGTCTTTTTCAAGTACGGAGAAGAGAAGCGCCGCCCTGTTGGTCTCCCACTCCGGCGAGATTCAGTTGTGCTCTTGGGCTTCCACGAGACCACAACATCAGAAGTCCCTCCGTGTAGATGGCACCTCGGCTCTCTAGATCGAGACTCCAAATACTTCAAAACCAAGGAACGGAAGAACTGCAACGAGTGCTCTTGGCGGCATCGGCGACGTGCTCCTAATCGTGTCCTCCCTCCTTCTCTGTTGCTGCGGCGGCCGGCGGACATTGCAGGAAACCATCCTTGCTACTTGCTAGCAACCATTCTTGTGTGAAGCCATTCAGTAAATCAGTTCTCCTTTTGCGTAGGCCAGGCGAGGAAGGACCAGCGAAGACGAATATTTAGACCATAACAGAATAATCTAACTTAATTGGGGGTGGTTGGCCCACGAAGACACATGGCGATCTCTTATTGGCCCTGGACAATAATTCGTGCAGGGAGCCCTGCAGCTGAGCCGAACCCACTCCCCACCCATCCGCCCCCAATCCCCGCATCCTCTTCCTCTCTCTTGTCTCTCCCGTCTCTCTGTTCTTCCGATCCGAATCACATGCACACCGTTCTCCACCGAGCCGTAGATGACGCAACCTCCCCGCCGTTCTCAGCAGTACATTCGTTCCCCAAATCCCTGGTAGGGCTTGTTCGGTTGCAACGAAATTGAAGGGGATTGAAGTGGATTGGGGTGGATTAAATCCCATACAAGTCAAAATCTCACTCAATCCCCTCCAAACCTCTCCAATCCCCTCCAGGAGAGGTTTAACCGAACAAGGCCGTAGGGATCTTGCCGAGATCCTCCTCCTTCATCCCCACATTGCTGATGCATCGTCACCGATCCAGGAGTCTTCGTTGACTTTCAACAACCGAGCACAAGGAGGAGGTGAGGCTCACCAGCGGCATGGCGAAGGTTGCTGCGGCAAGGTATCTGGATGACGGATTTTCATCGCAATGAGGAATGACCCTCCACTCTGTTCGAAATCTTCCCTCACCTCTCCTCATCTCCCCCGCTAGCTTATGACTCATTTTTCATCTGGATCTGACAGTTCAGATTTATATGCTTCCATCTAATATGAGTTAGCTTGAGATAAAAAAATCATGCATCATACTACAGTTGCTAATTCCAAATTACAGTTTTATACTTCTTCTGTTTAGATAGTTGTTTCCATCTAGACTGCTTCTTCTTCTTCTTCTTCTTCTTCTTCTTCTTCTTTTGCATTTTTGTTTTTGTTATACTAAGCGCCTTTGAAATGTAAATATTGTCCATCTTCCATCAGGTGCTTTTATACATACTTCTGTAACAATATTTCCTCCCCTGCCATGCTTCCTAATTATAATACATGTCCTTCTTTGGTCTAGATAATTTTACTCCATTTATCTTGTATATAGATCAAATTGTCTCTTATTTTCTCATATGGTATTCCGTTGTACAGATGTATTGCGCCACACGATGCTAATCATGCATCGTTAGTTTCCTGACCAACCGCCAGAAGACATTGCATGTGCTTAACTCCACCACCAGCTCACTGATAAGCTCGTAGCCGCTGTGTTTAACTCCACCAGGATCGGGTCCTGCTCTACCTGCAGTTTTGGCCTCTAATCCACCTTGCCGGAATGTTGTCTCAGTTTGGGAATGAGGCCAGCAGGGATAGGCTCTCACGCCATGGAGGAGGTGACTTACTAAGCGATGTTGTATCTCAACATCACATACGCAGGTAGGTGACGAGGGTGAAGCACATGAGAATCCCGATTGATGCACTAGGTTGAACTTAGATTGCACGTGTCGTTAATTCGTCATTAATGAATGCAAGAACAGTAGTTTGTATTGTTCCTTTTTCCATTGGTACATCTCCATTATTTTAAGCATGATAGAGTTTTTCTCCATAGCTCTTGGATTTGTTCATCGATTTTTGTTAAATTTGTCTCATGATTATGTCTCGGATTGCAGGAAGCATAGAAGAAGGTAGTAAGATGCAGTATGTCTTTCCACAAGGTCATGGTGCCAGAGATAAGGTGTTCGCACTTTCACTTGCAGTTCATGTCACTGAGGTAGATGGTGCAGTGCTTCATGATCACCATGGAAGCAAATCCTCCATTTAGCCAAGACAAATGTTTCGCCATTGTGGAAACATATCCCCATGTGTATAGTTTAAAATGTATATATTTCCCTTTTTGATCGAAATAATATATGTTCTTATCACAATTCTCTGATATATGAAAATAGTATGATAATGATTTAAAAGCAAAATGTATATCTTTGGGAGTGGGGGTCTGCACTGTGCCCAGGCGATGCAAAACCTGAGCATATGCGTATTTTTTGTTGTATGGAAGCAAATCCTCATGTATTTAGATGCAAGTTACAAATTCTTTGGAAGCAAGTTCTCAGTTCTTTGGACCTAGAAAACAAACGGGTGTGTCTAAGACACATCTAGATGTGCTCTAGTTATTGCACATCTAAGTGAGTGAATCAAGCATAAAGAGGAAAAGAACAAAGAAAAAGAAAATATCCACACGAATCTCGACGTAAAATCAATGACATTGAACTTAGATGTGCAATACTTATGGCACATCTAGATGTGCTTTAGCAAAACTGAAAACAAATTCTTTGGAAGCAAAGTCCCAATTTAAATGACCTGTTGTAACTATCAAATTATGGATCGAAGCAATCTCTGGTTACAATGTAAGCAATCTTCATCGGCGAATATAAGAAACAAATTCTACCAAGATGGAAGCGATCGATGATTGCCATGGAAGCACTTTGTGTGATTGATAAAAGCACAGATTTCAACTATATGTAAGTAATCTTCTGTTGCCCCGGCCCAGAAGAAAATTCTAATTTGTTTGAAGCAGTGTTTTCTAGCTAATGATTTTAAAAGCAATGTTTGATAGAAACAAATTTTAAACATTTTAAACATTCAAGAGGACTTTTATGGTACAGTCGAAATAACTTTCTAGTAGCTTGAAGCATGTTTTTGTTTGCCTAGTAGGCACAAATGCGATGAAACTTGATCGGAGGAGTTGTGAGTCTCTGTTCCAAAATAGATGATCCAACTTTGTACTAACTACAAAGTTGGGTCATCTATTTTGGAACGGAGGGAGTACCATGGAAGCAATTGTTTTGGCTGATTGAAGCAAAGAAATTCTAACACGATGGAAGGAATCTCCATTACCAAACAAATTCTAACTAGATAGAAACAAACTGAATTCACCATGGAAAGACTTTCATAGGCTCACGTGTACAATGCAGACCCGAAATAAGGATTGAAAACAAATGGTATGGAAGCAAACCGCATGGATGGAAACACACAGCATGGCGCCCAATCAATTTGATATGCCCTGATTATTAGGAGTAGTAGTTGGTAGGAAACAAATTGATTCCGTTTAGTGCAAATCACGCATGCAAACTAATTAATGGGTCGCACTTTTTAAGGAAGCAATCCCGCGTGAGGATGTACTGCCGAATCTGATGGTCATGATGCTTCTCATCCTACGGTCAGTGACTAGTCTGCTACATCGCAAGGGATCAGTAGTCTGATCCCTAGCGAAGGAAACAATCAATCATGATAGCTAGCTGCATATAGTTGAGTACCTGAGTCGAGATCGCATGAAAAAAAATAAAAGGTGGCTGGGATTCTAAGCTTTTGCTTCACAGAACAAAAATGTATATGCTTTTATTAGCAACCGTGTGTGTTTGCGCCAGTGTTTTATTAGACAAGATAATAATGTAGCAGGCAGTCGGCACGAAGAGCTGTGATAGCTGTTACAACTTATGTAAGATTTATACAGTAGAATCCACAGTAGTGTAATTATAAGGAAAAGTCCTACTCTACCCACGAGCTCAAATGAGCTCGGGATGAACAGTCAATTCAGAAAAAATGTATTTGAATTTTTTTAATTTTTTTAATGGCAACCACTGACAAATTTTCTAGATTCTTGCAAAATTTCAACATGAAAGAGCATTCATGGAAGTCGTTGCAAAAATAAAAAAATCAACACTCCAAAGTGCTTTTGAAAATAGCACTTTTGAAGCTTCGGTTGTATTTTATTTTTGCCATAATTTCCAGGAAAGTTGTTCCATGAAAATTTTTGCAAGCATCCGGGAAATTTATCCATGTTTAGTGCAAAAAATATTCGAAAATTTTGATTCTTTTTTCATACTATTTTGGAATTTACTGTTCACCCGAGCGCATTTGAGCTCGGGCGGAGAAACATCACATCTTATAAGCTAGTATACTCTCACTAATTCCGAGAAGGAACTATATTTTTTCCAGATGCCTACAGAGATACATGTACTCTTGTTCTTCACAAAAATGTTAAGTGCACTTTCCTGGTATATAAGGGTCGTACATATACTCTTATTCTTCACAAAAATGTTAAGTGCACTTTCAGTTATACAATGGTCCAAATAAGCTAATTGTTCCTGCAGCTATTAATAAATGGTGTGTGTAAAGAACATACTTTACTGAAAGGTACAATTTTTTATATGCAATAACACAATGGAAATGTATTTGAACTCCTATGACTTCAAGGATCGAACTAAGATCAAGCTACATATGTGTTGGCATGTTTGCTTGTTGGCATTGCATATATCCTTCACAATAGTTCTATGCGGATTCTATTCAAAGTGAATTTCATGTTTTCTCCATTCTGACCATATTTTGCTCTACAGTCTATACATCCCTACTGCCAAGGTCTTAAGATGCAGCTGGGCGTCATCGGAGTTGGAGGCCATTGTCGGCGGCATACCATTGGTGAAGGTAAAACCTAAAGAGACAACGACAGGAGCATGGGACTGTGCGGTGTGGTCTGTCGCCTGTCAACTTTGATGTGCGGCTTTTGTACGTGGTCTCTGAGGCCATCTGCCGACTCATCCAATGATGCCCAATTATTACTGAGATGAAACAAGCGGGATGACTTGTAGCATGAGCCATTTTGAGGCAGCCAGGCAACTATAAATTTTGTTCTATTGTTACAGATGAATAGAAGGCTTTGGATCATGTATACTTACTTGCTTTAGTATGCGTAAAACCTTAAAATGGCATTTGACATGAGTATGGTGTTTTGGAGCTAGGCCTCCATGGAGGCCGATTTTTGAAAAAAAAATCAAAATTCGAATTTTTCGGTTTCAACAAATCTGAAAAAATTTATACAAGTAAACAAGGATGTGAGGTGTGTATGTGTAAATTCTAGGATGAAGTACGTTGAAATGTGATCTGCACAAAAAAGACAAATTCAAGGTCTGCGAGGACAAATTGTATCATTTGTTAAAAAGCCCTAGATTTTTTTATTGCACAACCCTCGTTTCAACGTATTTCGTCCTGAAAATTTACACACCTGTGCATTATGCTTTCATTTATGTCTGTATTTTTATCAGATTTTTTTGAAATGTAAAAATACGAATTTTCACGAATTTTGAATTTTTCATTTGGAGGCCTCCATAGAGTCCGGCCTCCAATAGCAATTTCCGCTTTGACATCCACTATAAGTACTATCAGTGATGAGAAGGCCTAAAAAGGGTGGCAGCACGACTTCTTAAGGCTCACATGTTATTAACGCTAGATCCCTTTTATTTGCAGACAACTGGGATACATCAGAGTAATGGTAAGAGTACTGAAAACAAGTGGGGTATTAGCACAAGCAGCTCATACAGTGGGATGCACCCAACTCTTCTAGGTCATCTCATGAAATTTTGCCTCGAAAATCTTCTTCAAGTCCACCCGTAGTGCGACTAAAAACAGTTGGATTCAATGGCTGGCTTACTCGATATAGCTTGCTGCAGAATTAGACCTATCTATGAGTGAATAAACCTTTTTTTCAATTGCTAGCTTACTCAATCTTCCTAGCTTGCTGCAGAATTGGACCTATCTATGAGTGAATAAGTTGCTCCTAAACTGAGAGTAACATCAGTTACCCTTTCCAACAGATCTAACAATGTTCGAAAACTAAAGAAAGTGTATCTATGATCGAGAGATAGGAAGCGGGACAGGAGGCGTACTGTCTTGGGTTTCCCCGTCGATGGTGGATCCTGACGGGGATCCCGCATGGCTTGATGCCTGAGATGTGGACGAGAGCGAAGCTTTACCATCCTTTCTGTGGTGTAGTCGTCCGACGAGACTGTGCCGGCGTAGGCACCGACGATCGATGACATCGAGGCCGACTCGATGATGGTACAGATAGAGATGTGGGGGAGGCACGCGGTTCCATTTTGAGCTAAATTGGTTGGGCTTGGAAGATAAATGGGTTATGGGCCTACTAATGGAAGCAACAGGCACAATGGGTGATACTTATTTTTTTTAACTATTCTGAAAAACAAGTTACATGTTTTTTTATCATGGATTTAATGAAAAAAGAGAACTGACCAGTTGGAAAAACAATATTGTACAACAGATAACCTTGGTATTTTAACAATTACTTACCTGAGTTTCTCTTCAGGAGTAATCCCAAGAGCAACGTCAAATACTGGGCAGGATACAATCTCCTTTTTATCTATTTTCTTCATAATACACTCCCGACAAACTGCATACACGAAGATGGTTATAATACAGGCAGGCATGCAAGTATCATACAGAGATTTGTAAGAACCAAATTTATGATCGCACACCTGTCCCCTCACATCGGACGATTCCTATATATAGGCTATACGGTTTGTCTGTCGTCGTAAACCAGCAGCAAAACACGCTCTCCTCAAAAGTGATCATGCTTCGGCCGCTCCGCATCTCCCTAGCCCCCCCGTTCTGCTCTGATCTCGAGCTCCAAGCCAAATTCTCCTCACAGACTAGCTGCCGATCTCTGCAAATGGAGATGGATGCTGGTAGTAGTAGTAGGAGTACGACTACAAGGAAGAGGAAATCAGCCGCAATCTAGGTTAAGGGCTAACCAACTCCGGTGTCGGCGGTAGCGGTTGAACAGGACGGAGGCAGAGAGGGTGAAGACAGACACGATCTCGACCTCATCT
>NC_041388.1:586799578-586806587 GCF_002162155.2 Triticum dicoccoides
TGACTTTCCTATGATTTAAATAAAATTAAAAACACCTTTGGGCCTTAGAAAAACTAACAACATTTTCTGTTTTGAAATGGTGGTGGTGGGGGGGGGGGTCAACCATCTCAATATTGTTTCAGCAAGAGACCAATGCAATTTCAAATTCTTTCGCGGCAACGCTTTCAAAAAGGAATAAAAAAATCCTTGCGCCTTCTCGCCCCTTTCAGATGAAGATGATCAAAAGGAAAAAATGCATCATGTGTGAATTGACCGGCAACATCCGCCATACCTAGGGGCTGCTACCTTAGCGTCCTACTTGTGAGCAAAGACGGGCACCGCCATGTTTGATGTCAACTTGAAGCCATCGGTAGGCCCTTGCATCATCAATGATGGATGTTACCACTGTAGACGTGGGCCTCCATGTGCAGGCGTTGCCTGTGCACTACACAACTAAAATGTGGGCCCCAATCACCACGTGCAACACTGGTTCAATTTGATAGTATCTTGGGAAGAAATCAGAGAATGTTTCTACAAATATAATTGTTGCAATTACCGGTATTTTTATAATTAATTGCAGTTAATAATTTTTAATAGATTTCTAAGATCAATTGCAATTAATGCAATCAATGTTGTTTCAAAATTATGGTGGTGTGATAGATACATCATTGGAGCAAAGTTGGACGTTGGATGTAGATAGTTGAATGGCTGGGATTGTCTGGATTCACCAAACTCATGATTTTAGAAGAAGCAGTAGATTTACTCGTCGATTCTAAGTAGATGAAGTTTTTCTTAAGCATCAATCGGTTTAGATTAATTCAAATTTAGTTTACTAAAAAAGTGTAACCTGCACTTTTCTAGAAAATTGTAACTGGAAAAAAGTGTAAGTTGCACTTTCACTAAATTGTTGCATGGCCACCTCTACGGGGGCGTCCTGCACATATGCTACTCAGTGGATGCCTTTGTAAGGTCCCGACCCAACTCCATTCCCCAGGTGGGCCTCTCACCGACGGAGCTCGATATCCCGGACATTCTCTTGGTGGAGGAAGAGGAATTCGTTCAGAAATTCGTGCGTGGTGTCTGGCTCTTCGTTGTTCACATGCATTCACGTCCAACAACGGCCTCGCTTGGGATGCGACATGGGGTTTTTCTGGAGTAGCTCTGGTGCAAGTGGCTATCGGAGTGGAAACACATAAAAGGCTTGCAGCTAGGTGGAATCATGCTGGTGGAGAATCATGGAACAAGCTGTGCTGTCCGAGATCCGCGAGACACAAAGACAGACAACATCTATCGAGGCTATTGATCTAGGGATCGTGACCCTGTTCCATGACGCGGCTCCCCCGGTACCGCATGAAGAATAGTGGATCATGAAGAAGGTGGTCTTCGAGGGTAAGGATTTGCCTTTCAAGAAGAGAAAATGGGTTGCCTTTTCTTTTACTAACAACAACCAAATTCTCCCACTGCAACTGATCCCGACTAGTGCATCTTCAACTCCGAGGATTTCTAACAATATATAGTCTATCTCCTCCGCCAACACCGATTCACGGATGAGAAGAAATCGTTCAAGATGTGGAAATCCAATGTGCTCGAACTAATCGACATTAGCGATCATGATAGTGTCGTCTCAGTCCCACCTACCCTGATCTTAGGGACTATTATCAAGAAGAAGTGGCCACGGGAGGAAAACGCGGTCATGGTTGTGGTGCCGCTCATGGTAGTGGATGTGGACCCGGACGCCAACCAAGCTCTGCAAGTAAGTCGGCCCATGCTACTTTCGTCCTCACAAGGAAATCGGTGTTGGCTAATAGCACCCTCTTCTCTAGTGCCTAACAAGTGCATGTTTACAGTGTCACCACCTTTTGAGCATGTCCTGGTTCAAAGTAGTTCAGAGGATGAAAGTAATGGATATTTGGAATGGGACGAATTTGCACGCAATCAATATGCTGGGGAATTCGCAAGAGAACAACGACGACTGTTCTTGGATCTAGACACCATCGACCAAGAGATAGACGGGACGCCAGACGAGAATATAGGACACCAAAACCAAGGATGGTCGTGCGCAGCAGCACAGGAAGACCGCGAGGAGTGCGTTCTGTCGCACACAAAAGGGAGCACAAAACAAAACCATGGAGGCAGCAGGAGCAGCATATAGAAAGAGTGAACTCTCATATGTGGCCGCACTGGACGAAGGTGCAGGCCTCCAGGAGGTAGCCTTTTCCAAGTGGTCACCCATGTTTATATTATGCCATAAATTTAATGACCTTACAACATGATAGATCGAAGCTCTTATCCTTATGTCCTAGAGTTGATGGAGTTTTGCGGTGAAGTCCCGATCTATATTTCCAACAAGCCTCACGAGAATACATATCGCCATCGTTTTCTAATGTTATGTAGGCTCGCCCGAGTGGTGTTTTGGCACGGTTTGACATGAGCGCCAAGATCGCATTAACCCATAAGAGGAAGCATGGCACATCACTCGCTCAGACGGCTGATGGAGCGACTCCGGAGCCTCCTGTTTCTAGCGGTGGGGTTGCCGATAGCGAAGCCCCGGAACACGAGGCGAACATTGGTAACGACATGTTGAAAGGATATGATCATGTAAGCAAGTTCGCTCTTTCCTTATCGTTGTAGGACTGTTGATGTTTGATATTATTTCTATTGCATCTGTCTGTCCATATTAATTCTACCGTTACTGACTTTCCCTCCTTTTAGGATTGCAAATTTTTGTGACTTTTTAAAGGAGGGCACAAAAGTTGTTGCGCCCACTGGTACAACTTGAGCCACATGATTTTAAGAAAACTGATAGTGAAGGGTCGGGGTCGGATCCCTTGTTTTTTCTCTTTATTTATTTTCTCCTTTTCTTCTCACCACCTCACGATACAATAACCACATATACCAGCTCGCATCAGGACAAGTTAAATTGATAGGCTTCACTGATTGCAACAGCCTGTACGCCTGGCACCGGCGGTAGCGCGGCTCCATCATGAACTCATTCGCCGGAGCACCCACTGGCCTCTGGACCTCGTCTTTCGGCATGCAGCTCAGCCACCGCTTGAGTAGGCCGTGCAGTGTAGGCAATCGGCTCGTCATGGCATAAGATCTCCACTTGCATTTCGCACAAGTGTATACACAAGGTGTCAGACAAAAGAGCAGGCTCGCATAGTTTCTAAGCACGCTCGGTAACAGGAAGACATATGATTTAGTGATGTATTCTTTGGGAGATTTGCAGCAGGAAAATGGTGCAAATAAATCCTACTATGCTACCAAGCAAATCTACAAATGCAGCACCGTAGTTCCTTTTAATGAAAATTGGTGGGGACTGGCCCCTTCAAAAAAGTAGCAAACTCTAGATTTATCGATAATGTAATGCTTGGAAGCAAGCGCCTTGATAGGAGGGCACAGACTGGAGTAGGGTTTGTGGAGTGACAACAATTTAAAATGGAAGTACAAGGACATCTAAAAGGCTCACCTTATCTTCACTTGCTAGCTCAAGTTTTTTATTAATCAGCCTCAGGATGGAGGATACCCGCATAGTTCCATCTCTGAAACAAGAAGAAAAAAGTCATATTGAAGAACAAAATGTATTAAATTCTTGGAATCTAGTTACATGTTATTACATCACCAACAACAAATTGCTGGTAGGAATGAATGGGGGAAAAAAGCACGCAGGATTTTTTTTGATGAAATACTTCCCCAACCAAACACAGCCACTAATTGCGCCTTATATTAGTTTTGAATATCATCTACCACTGCAAATCTGTAGTCAATGTAAGATCTGAACCAATGTAAGATCTTTAACCGATATACATCTCTCTCCTAGATATTTCCTTGCTGTATAGTATTAATTGTATATATATGCATCCAATCAAGCAGATGCATGAAGAGCAAGCACTCATTTTGGTAAGGAACACGGTACATGTTGTCCTATTTTGGGCCAGGTTACATGGTTCATATTGCCTAGTCGATAAGATCATGTTCATATACTAATTACTTACCCTGCAACAAAAAAATACTAATTACTTATGCCAGGCTGCCCCCTCCTAATTAATTGCCATAATTTTCTGCTAATTATTCCCTCAATCTTTGGCTATATATGTTGGTATACAGCGAAGGAGAATCATATAGCCACAGACCAAACTACAAAAATATAAGAGAAAGAATGGTCAACTCATCAAGCACGCAATCTCTGAGAACCAGCGGTCCGAAGATCCCCTCGACGGGAGCTCTCCAGTGGTGATTCATCTCGAAATGGGAGTGTAAGGAGGAAGAACCAACGAGCAAGTACTTGTCCAATAACCTCAAGAAAAATCCAAGAAAAATGCATTGCAAGGAGGTTGATGTTCCCATCTGGTTGAAGGAACTCAAATCAGACAAGAACGGGGAGTGGAAGGTCCTCGTCAATAAAAGAGAAAACGGCATGACAGACTGGGTAAGTTGTTCTCTGATCCAACTCGGGGCAAGAATAGCTAACTAATTTATCTGTCCATTATATTTGATTGATCTTAGAAGTGCATAGCAATATGGCGTGTGTATACATACATCCCCTGCTACTACAAGGTACGAGTGTGGTCATAGAATTCACATAGGTAGGCAGGTGAGATCTGTTTCCATGGATGCGTCGCTCCTGAGCACACGGCCGTATTTTTCCTCGGCGGCAGCGCACCTTGAATGCTAGCTACCTATTGTGCCGACTAGTGAATACGCGTGCCACTAGTCCACTAGTTGCATGATGGTAACTTCAATGCATAAAACATGGTATGATTTTGCTAACTATGGTTGCATACATTCTTCTTAAGTAAACTACATTTCTAACTATATATGTTACTGTTATGTTCTTCAATAGAAGCTCCCGAAGGAGGTTGTGTCTGACATGATGTTCACCGAAGGTCATATGCATATGGTAGCTTACGACCGACTCCGTCGACGGCTTACCACAGTGGATACTCAATTTCTCTAAAAGGTGAAAGGCTCGATATCAAAGAATGGAGCAAAGTAATGAATGCGTGTAGGCAACCAATTGGAGATAATATGAATTTGTGCAAGCCACAAGTTGAAGATAGGTGGATCTCTATTCTTCATTAGTAAGATGGGCCGAAGTACATGTTTTATACTATTTTACCTAAGAGAGAGGAGTAGGTCCTAGGTAGTTATTTACCTTAGGATGACTACCCTTAGCTAGTGTCGGTTAACTTTCATTTGGGCTATATTGATGGTCAGTTATTATATGACTATGGATGATGATCGAGTTCTTATATGACTACGGTGATCATGATGACGCGGTCGTTCTACTTCTCATTAGCTATAATAATGACAAGTTGTTATATAAATGACTATGAATGATGAATAGGTGAATGACTACAGATGATGATGAAGAGTTATTATTATGTGACTACGGATAATAAATTATTATATCATTAGGTGGAAGAAACACAAATTAAATTAAAGTAGATAGATCCAAGTGAGCAAGTTGAATTAGTGGGATGATATGATGTTGGGACGACACACAAGTGTCAAATCTCATCCATCAAAACAAATGTTGGTTTGTCGCACCAAATGCTATATATAATAGATACGTAGTAATGGAAATAATACTAGCATTATTTTACAGCTCATAACTCCCGTTTATATATGCCTCAAAAAGAAGTGCCGTGCGTGTAAACCGTCTAGTTTTCGCTGCAGGCGCGCACGAAAACAGTGAGGTGCCTCGCAGTCTTGGAGCGGAGGGCAGTGCGTCCGTCTGCAACGTGAAGAATGATGGTACGTCGTCGTTTCTCCTTTCTTTTTTGTTTGTATGTATTTTTTACTTGCCACGAGACCAATGCCGGCGCCCACGCAGAGTCGTCGTCTTAGCCGAGCAGCTAGCTAGCTCGTCCCTGGCGCGTGCGGACCTCGTTGTTCTTCAAGTGGTCAGATGGATCAACGGCCACGCTCACGACTGTTGTTCGTTCTTGATGGGACATGCACGGATGAATCCTTGTTGTTTATTGATGGCCTCGCTCACGGGTAGTTAGACGTTCTAGTATTTGTTCGTCATTACCGACATTTTGCTGATTCCAGTTCACCGTCCGATCCCACTCGTAACTGGCAATGGCATGCATGCAACCTTGTATATATGCATGTTATGTTTCTGGTCCCACAACCGGACTACGTTTGTGGCCCAATACATGATGTATGGGCCCCTACTTACCATGGCCTTGATTGGGCCGTCTAATCACTTGATCGCTATTTGGCGTGGGGCCAGACGCCAGGGACCCCGGCGTCTGCTTCGTAACCCAGACGCCAGGGACCTTGGCGTCACCAGAAAAGGTCAGAAACGAAATTTTTTTCGGAACAAGGTCAAATCGAGATTTAGTTTGTCTTAAGGGTCAGAACAATAATTTTGTCCCGTGGGCTACACTGCAAGCATGAGGGACGGGACGCCTGCCTGGCTGTTTGTATGCGGTCACTTTGAACACCGGCCTCGCTCGGAGGCTGTGGCGGCGGCACGGGAATTCCCTAGAGTAGCTATAATGCACGCGGCTACGGCTGAGCGCCAACGAGAAGCCTGGCCATGCAAAGCAAACGCAGTGCAAGGTGACCGGAGAAGGCAGAGGTGCTAAGGATATGACCCCTGAGCTTTACTCCTTTGCTCGGGCTCGGGGTGCCAACCAAACAATAGTGGGTGAGGCACTTTTCAACGAGACTTGGATCAGAGACCTACGACAGGCTCCCTCAGTTCAGGTAATTGTTGAGTATTTTGATCTTTGGCATGATATTCAGATGGTTCCTCCTCTCTCGGAGCAACAACACAACATTTAACATCTAATGGTGTCTACTCAGCGGCATCAGCCTATATGGCTTCCTTCTTCGATGTGCAATTTTCGTGCTGAACACTTCGATATATTATATGTTTTTTCCGACATCGTATGCAAAAGTTATAGTCGTTTTACTTTTTCATAACACTTTTTTGCAAAACATATCCAAATTTAAGTTTTTTAATTTTACTAACTAGTAGATGTAGTAATATAACTACATCGCGAAGGATTTTATT
>NC_041388.1:586807042-586851337 GCF_002162155.2 Triticum dicoccoides
CGGGACTAAAGGGCATCACACCCTTTAGTCCCGGTTCATCTCTCAAACCGGGACTAAAAACCTTTAGTCCCGGTTTGAGATACGAATCGGGACTAAAGGGCATGTCTCAAACCGGGACTAAAGGTCCCATTTGATCCGGGACTAATGTTCACATTGAACATTAGCCCCGGTTCGTAATGCAACCGGGACTAATGTGTACATTGAGCTGTGACCAAAGCCATGTTTTCTACTAGTGACGTGCCACCGGTCCACTAGTTGCATGATGGTAAATTCAATGCAAAAAACATGGTACGATTTTGTTAACTATGGTTGCATACATTCTTCTTAAGTAAACTACATTTCTAACTATATATGTTACTATTATGTTCTTCAATAGAAGCTCCAGAAGGAGGTTGTGTCTAACATGCATGATGTTCACCGAATGTCATATGCATATAGTTAGCTTACGACCGACTCCGCCGCCAGCTTATCATAGTGGATACTCAATTTCTCTAAAAGGTGAAAGGCTCAATATCAAAGAATAGAGGAAAGTAATGAATGCGTGTAGGCAAGCAATTGGAGATAATATGAATGTGTGCAAGCCATAAGTTGAAGATAGGTGGATCTCTATTCTCCATTAGTAAGATCGGCCGGTTTATCTGTTTTATACTATTTTACCTAAGAGAGAGGAGTAGGTCCTAGGTAGTTATTTACCTTAGGACGACTACCCTTAGCTAGTGTTGGTTAACTTTCATTTGGGCTATATTGATGGTCAGTTATTATATGACTAGGGATGATGATCGAGTTCTTATATGACTACGATTATCATGATGACGCGGTCATTCTACTTCTCATTAGCTATAATAATGACGAGTTATTATATATATATGACTATGAATGATGAATTGATGTATGACTACACATGATGAAGAAGAGTTATTATTATGTGACTACGGATAATAAATTATTATATCATTAGGTGGAAGAAACACAAATTAGATTAAAGTAGATGGATCCAAGTGAGCAAGTTGAATTAGTGGGTTCATATGATGTTGGGACGGCACACAAGTGTCAAATCTCATTCATCAAAACAAATGTTGGTCCGTCGCACCAAATGCTATATATAATAGATGCATAGTAATGGAAATAATACTAGCATTATTTTACAGCTCATAACCCCCGTCTATATATGCCTCAAAAAGAAGTGCCGTGCGTGTAACCCGTCTAGTTTTTGCTACAGGCGCGCGGGGAAACAGTCAGGAGCCTCGCCATCCTCTTGTCGCAGGGAAACAATGAGGTGCCTCACAGTCTTGGAGCGGAGGGCGGTGAGTACGTCTGCGGCGTGAAGAATGGCGGTACGTCGTCGTTTCTCCCTTCCTTTTGTTTTTGTATGTATTTTTTACTTGCCACGAGACCAACGCCGGCGCCCACGCAGAGTCGTCGTCTTGGCCGAGCAGGTAGCTAGCTTGTCCCTGCGCGTGTGGACCTCATTGTTCTTCAAGTGGTCAGATGGATCGACGGACACACTCACGACTGTTCTTCGTTCTTGGTGGGACATGCACAGACGAATCCTTGTTGTTTCTTCACGGCCACGCTCACGGCTAGTTAGATGTAGACGTTCTAGTATATGTTCGTCATTACCGACGGATCGCCTGATTTGGTAAGGAGAAAAAAGGCCGGCTGATTCCAGTTCACAAAGCCGAGACAGGGTCTTCACCCAAGCTCCCACACCATCTTAGTCGCATAGCATCCTACACCGGCGTCTACAAGCCCACCAACCAGCACTACCACCGAAGCAGCCCATCGACGAAGAAGCAATACCGACATCCGCCACCACAAATCGCACCTCAGGAGACCACCGCCGGCCAACCTCCAGAACGAGGCACCATATCCGTTAGCGGTCCTCTAGACGCAGAGCCACCGGACACTGCGCAAGTCGTCGTGCCCCGTGGAGCACCGTGTAGACAAGGAACGGAGGAGCGCTGCCCAAAGCCAAGAACCGCCTCGGTTCCAAACCGCAACCAAGCATCAGAAGCGCCGACAGGCCCCATGTGCGCCACCGCGGCCGCCGGAGACCAGAACTACAAAACCCGCAGCTGGAGGGGCCTTTTCCTTTCCATTTAGGGCCCCCAATCCGCGCACCACCACATTCCTTGTGGCCAAAGCCGCAGCCCGAGCACTGCACAGGCCACCCGAGCCCCTCTGCCTTGCACCCCGTCTGGCCTCCAACACGCCGGAGCATGCGACCAACAGGACGCAGGTCTGCATTGAGCACCGCGCCGGGCCATTAGGCCCCTCCACGCACCGCCACACACCCTCCCGTGAGGACAAGTGCGGCCACACCACCACTGGTCGCCAATCAGAGAAACCGCATGCTATCCCATCTCATGTGTGCCACCGTGTCGCCGTCCTTTACCATGGTACACAGCGGCATCAATGGACCTGCAGATGCCGGCTGGAACCGCCGTATCCCGAGAAGCCTGCCACCCGCGCTGGCCCGCCGCAGCCGTCACCAGCCACGTCGGAAATGGGCTCGGGCCCCTGACCCGTCCCCTCCACGCAGCAGCGCCAAGGAAGCGACGATATGCCGCATCACCCTTACCACTACGTTTCCCAGGCCGCCATCTCGGCCTACCAGTGCCGCCCCTAGTCGAACTCGAAGGCTGCCAACACCATGATGAGAAGCCTCCCCCGGCACCATTAATTTGGCGGCAGGGACCCATCGCAACCACAGTGACAGGAGCGGGCGGCAGCGGTAGCGAGGAAGCACATGGGAGGGAGAACTTGGGGTGGCAGCGGTTTCGCCCCCAGTGTCGCCTCGGTGCGAGGGGATACAATTAAAATCTGCTTTATGTGGAAACAAATTATTCCAGGTAGCATGGATACTTATATCAGCCCTTCAAATAAGGAAACAATCAATCATGATAGCTAGCAGCATATAGTTGAGTACCTGAGTCGAGATCGCATGAAAAAAATATAAAAGGTGGCTGGGATTCTAAGCTTTTGCTTCATAGAACAAAAATGTATATGCTTTTATTAGCAACTGTGTGTGTTCGAGCCAGTGTTCTATTAGACAAGATAATAATGTAGCAGGCAGTCGGCACGAAGAGCTGTGATAGCTGTTACAAGTTATGTAAGATTTATACAGTAGAATCCACAGTAGTGTAATTATAAGGAAAAGTCCTACTCTACCCACAAGCTCAAATGGGCTCGGGATGAATAGTAAATTCAGAAAAAGTGTATTTAAATTTTTTGAAATCTTTTAATGGCAAACACTGACAAATTTTCTAGATTCCTGCAAAATTTCAACATGAAAGAGCATTCATAGAAGTCGTTGCAAAAATAACAAAATCAACACTCCAAAAATGCTTTTGAAAAAAGCACTTTGGAAGCATCGGTTCTATTTTATTTTTGCCATAATTTCCAGGAATGTTGTTCCATGACAAAATTTTGCAAGCATCCAGAAAATTTATCCATGTTTAGTACAAAAAATATTCAAAAATTCTGATTCTTTTTTCATATTATTTTGGAATTTACCATTCACCCGAGCGCATTTGAGCTCGGGCTGAGAAACATCACGTCTTATAAGCTAGTATACTCTCACTAATTACGAGAAGGAACTATATTTTATTCAGATGCGTACAGAGATACATGTACTCTTGTTTTTCACAGAAATATTAAGTGCACTTTCCTGGTATATAAGGGTCGTACGTATATTCTTATTCTTCACAAAAATGTTAAGTGCACTTTCAGTTATACAATGGTCCAAATAAGCTAATTGTTTCTGAAGCTATTAATAAATGGTGTGCGTAAAGAACATATGTTACTGAAAGGTTCAATTTTTTATATGCAATAACACAATGGAAATGTATTTGAACTCCTATGACTTCAAGGATCGAACTAAGATCATGCTACATACGTGTTGACATGTTTGCTTGTCGGCATTGCATATATCCTTCACAATAGTTCTATACGGATTCTATTCAAAGTGAATTTCATTAGCATGTTTTCTCCATTCTGACCATATTTTGCTCTACAGTCTATACATCCCTACTGCCGAGGTCTTAAGATGCAGCTGGGCGTCATCGGAGTTGGAGGCCATTCTCGGTGGCATACCGTTGGTGAAGGTAAAACCTAAAGAGACAACGACAGGAGCATGGGACTGTGCGGTGTTGTCTGTCGCCTGTCATCTTTGATGTGCGGCTTTTGTACGTGCTCTCTGAGGCCATCTGCCGACTCATCCAATGACGCCCAATTATTACTGAGATGAAACAAGCGGGGTGACTTGTAGCATGAGCCATTTTGAGGCAGCCAGGCAACTATAAATTTTGTTCTATTGTTACATATGAATAGAAGGCTTTGGATCATGCAAACTTACTTGCTTTGGTATGCGTAAAACCTCAAAATGGCATTTGACATGAGTATGGCGTTTTGTAGCTTGGCCTCCATGGAGGCCGATTTTTGAAAAAAAAAATCAAAATTCGAATTTTTCGGTTTCAACAATCTGAAAAAAGTTATACAAGTAAACAAGGATGTGAGGTGTATGTGTGTAAATTCTAGGATGAAGTACGTTGAAATGCGATCTGCACAAGAAAGACAAACTCATGGTCTGGGAGGATAAATAGTATCATTTGTTAAAAGGCCCTAGATTTTTTTATTGCACAACCCTCATTTCAAAGTATTTCGTCCTGAAAATTTACACACTTGTGCATTATGCTTTCATTTATGTCTGTATTTTTTTCAGATTTTTTTGAAATGTAAAAATATGAATTTTCACAAATTTTGAATTTTGCATTTGGAGGCCTCCATAGAGTTCGGCCTCCAATAGCAGTTTCCGCTTTGACATCCACTATAAGTACTATTAGTGATGAGAAGGCCTTAAAAGGGTGGCAGCACGACTTCTTAAGGCTCACATGTTATTAACGCTAGATCCCTTTTATTTGCAGACAACTAGGATACATCAAAGTAATGGTAAGAGTACTGAAAACAAGTGGGGTATTAGCACAAGCAGCTCATACGGTGGGATGCACCCAACTCGTCTAGGTCATCTCATGAAATTTTGCCTCAAAAATATGCTTCAAATCCACCCGTAGTGCGACTAAAAATAGTTGGATTCAATGGCTAGCTTACTCGATATAGCTTGCTGCAGAATTAGACATATCTATGAGTGAATAAACCTTTTTTTCAATTGCTACCTTACTCAATCTTCCTAGCTTGCTGCAGGATTAGACCTATCTATGAGTGAATAAGTTGCACCTAAACTGAGACTAACATCAGTTACCCCCTTCCAACAGATCTAATAGTGTTCGAAAACTAAAGAAAGTGTATCTATGATCGAGAGATAGGAAGGGGCACATGAGGCGTAATGTCTTTGGTTTCCCCATCGGCGGTGGATCCTGACGGGGATCCTACATGGCTTGATGCCTGAGATGGGGATGAGGGCGAAGCTTTACCATCCTTTTTATGGTGTAGTCGTCCGACGAGACCGTGCTGGCGTAGGCGCCGACGATCGATGACATCGAGGTCGACTCGACGATGGTACAGATAGAGCTATGGAGGAGGCACGCGGTTCCATTTTGAGCCAAATTCGTTGGGCCAGACAGATAAATGGGTTATGGGCCTACTAATGGAAGCAACAGGCACAATGGCTGATACTTATATTTTTAACTATTCTGAAAAACAAGTTACATGTTTTTTATCATGAATTTAAAGAAAAAAGAGAAATGGCAGTTGGAAAAACAATATTGTACAACAGATAACCTTGGTATTTTAACAATTACTTACATGAGTTTCTCTTCAGGAGTGATCCCAAGAGCAACGTCACATACTGGGCAGGATACAATCTCCTCTTTATCCATTTTCTTCATAATACACTCCCGATAAACTTCATACACGAAGATGGTTATAATACAGGCAGGCATGCAAGTATCATACAAAGATTTGTAACAACCAAATTTACAATCGCACACCGGTCACCTCACATCGGATAGTTCCTATCTATAAGCTATACGGTTCGTCTGTCAACGTAAACCAGCAGCAAAACACTCTCTGCTCAAAAGTGATCGTGCTTCGGCCGCTCCGCATCTCCCTAGCCCCCTGTTCTGCTCTGATCTCGACCTCCAAGCCAAATTCTCCTCACAGACTAGCTGCCGATCTCTACAAATGGAGATGGATGCTGGCAGTAGTAGTAGGAGTATGAATACAAGGAAGAGGAAATCAGCCGCAATCTAGGTTAAGGGCTAACCAGCTCCGGTGCCGGCGCTAGGGGTTGAACATGATGGAGGCAGAGAGGGTGAAGACATGCAAATGATATGGTGTTGGAAATCTTATGAAAATGCGCTACTTTTTCATGTTTAAAGTTTTTTCTAATTTTGAACGGTTCAAAAGTAATTTAGAAAACAGTCCAAGTTGCACCGAGTTCGTATTTTCGAGCTAATTTTTTAACCGTGCGTCCAAATGTAGCAAATGATATGGCGTTGTAAAGCTTGAGGAAATGTGAAACTATTTGGTATATATTTTTTCTCCCAATTCCTTACTGTTTTAAATCAATTTTGAAAATGGCTAAAACGTATTTTCCCCGTAATTTCTACAAATTTTATTGGAATGAGGCAAATAATATACCGTTTAACAGTTAAGAAAAATGCGAAACTTTTTGATGTTGATGTATTTATCTGATTCCTAGCCGTTTTCAAGTAATTTCAGAAATGGTGAGACTATTCGTTCTTCATTTATCGCGAAACAGATTCTTCGAAAATGCACCGCGTGAAGAACCTGAACTTTTCAGCATGTCTACTTGAACTTCACCCTATTTTTCACATGCTTTTTTTTGCCCGTAGCTCTCCATCCACTCACCGAAACACTCATCGAAATTGAGTAAGTAATATACCGGTGGGAAGCTGATGTAAACACGCAACTTTCCCGTGTTGATCGTTTTTTCATACTCGTGGCGATTTTAAAAGTTTTTCATCTCAAATTTATTCACTATAGTAGTCGAACTTCCTACTGTTTTCACGTTGAACTTCTGTAACGTATTTTCGTTTGTAATTTTCTTATTCATTCGTCAGTGTTAGACAAATGATATTCCTTTTGTACAAACCTCTCTCACAATATTTTTTAAAACTTTCTCCGACCGAGGACTTGAACTTATAACAACAACAAAATTGGACCTTGCCTTTTACTTCATTTTTCTCATATTAAACATACACCATGTCGTACATGAACTTTTTCCATTTTTAAAATTTGATTTTTTATTTTCTTTTCAGAATCAAATTTCTCCCAAATAATAACCGAAGTTCTTTGTGGATTGAGATAATATTTTAAAACACAAAACAATTTTCTTCTTTGTGTTTTCGAACATCGGAACCTTTTAAGCTTTTATTTTTCTATACTTTTATTTTCACCTGAAAATGCATTCCTTGGAGTACTTGAACTTCTCGTTGTTTCACTATGAACTTCTTTCAACATATAGTAATTTTTTGAATACATAAAAACATATTTTAAATGGTATACATGAAAATTTTGAACCGTTCATCAAAATGTGGCACATAATATACCGGTGGAAAGGTTATGAATAGTAGCAAGTTTTTCATGTGACATGTAATACAAATTCGTTGCCGTTTGAGAGCAGTTTTTAAAATGGCAATACAACGTTGCTTTTTTGCCTTTTAAAACATGTAAATGAACGATGAACGTCTCGTAAATATAATTTTTGAACCGTGCAGGGTGGAGCACGTGAAGTTCTTGCAACAAACCTTTTAGGCTTTTAGTTTTGTAATATTTCATGCTCTTCTGAAACGCATTCCGTGTAGTAGTTGAACTTTCCGTTGTTTTCACCTTAAACTTCTGTCACGTTTTCGTAATTCCCCACATATACATCGGAATTGCACAAATAATATACCTTTGCAAACCTGCTGAAAAGATATAACTTTTTCTAATATGGTTAAGCTTTTGTTTTGAACAACATGCACCATTTTGTTTTAACCGTTTTTTAGAATAAGAATATTTATACACCTTGAAAAGTTGTTGAATATGAGAATTTTTTTAATGTATAGCATTTTTATTTTAAATTTGTAATGGATTGAGAGAATTATTTTAATTCACAAAACAACATTTTTTGTGTGTTTTTGCACATGTAAATACATGGTGAACCTTTTTCACAAGTATTTTTGAACTTCCCCTCGCCAAGCATTTGAACTTCTCGCAACAATTTTTTTAGAGTTTAACTTTTATTTATTTATTTTTCTCATATGAAAACACACACCATGAAGTACGTGAATTTCTCGCAGTTACGAATTTGAACTTCTCTCTGTATCGCTTTAGTAACGAAAAAATCCAAGTTTTTTTATAGACATCAAACCGATCTAACTTTTTTATTTGAACTTCTTCGTGTGTTTTTTAGAAACATGAAAATTAGAGTTTTGTTAGAAACATCGAACTTCTTCGTTATTTAAAATTGAATTTATTGGTTTTATTCTTTAGTAACTGGAAAAATCTGATTTTTCAAATAAATAGTAAACTGCTCCGCTATTTCAAATTAAACTTCTTGGTTTTATTCTCTAGTAACATGAAAACCTGACTTTTTTATGTACATTGAACTACCCCGTTCTTCGAAATTGAACTTCTTTGTTTTAATCTTTTAGCATTGGGGAAAATATGAGTTTTATAAACATCAAAGAGCTTCATATTTTTTTGGACTTCTTAGTGTTATTCACTGGCAACGAGAAAAGTCCTAGCCATGTAATAAATATCGAAACACATTTCATATAGGAGTTGACTACTCGCTATTTTAACTTTGAACTTCTGTCATGTTTTTTTGTTGTAATTCCTCACCCGTTCGTTGAAGTTGCACAATGATATACCTTTAGAAACTTGTTGAAAAGATGCCACTTTTTCTAATACGGTTAAACTTTTGTTTCATATAACATACACCAATTTGTTTTAACCGTTTATTTTGGAATATAGCAAATGGTCTACCCTTGAAAAGTTGTTGAATAGGAGGAACTTTCTTTCATGTAGAATTTCCCCGGGCACATCACTTGAACTTCTAACAACAAAATTTCTAGACTTTGCCATTTTATTAATTTTTTCTCATATGAAACACACATCATTCAGTACGTGAACTTCAAACTGGTATCACTTTAACTTCTTATTTTTTCTAAAAAAAACTTGATAGATCCTATCTTTGTTCTAATGTTTGAACTGCTCTCATTTAAAAAATTGAACTTCCTGGCTTTTACTCTTTAGGTGTGGGATAAATATATTTTATATAAACTTCGAATTGCTCTACTAATTTAACTTGAACTTCTTTGTTTTTGCTCTCCCAAGCACAAAACGGACAATAGCAAGCACAAATTTGTTTAGATAAAAATATGAGTTTTTATAAACTTCGAACTTCTCTATTATTTTAGTTTGAACTTCCCTATTTTATTTTTAGAGAAAAATATGGTTTTCAAATAGGCATCAAACAATTTCTTTAATATTGAACTTCATACTTTTATTTTTCCTAGAATTGGAAAGAATTTTGAGTTTTCCATATACGTTGAACTAACCCATCATTTTAATTTCCAATTTTATTCTATTAGTAATGATGAAAATCTCTGTCTTTTATAAACATCGAACTCCTCCATTATTTTTAATTTGAACTTCCTTGTTTTATTCTTTTTAGTAGCAGGGAAAATCCTAATTTTGTAAATAAACCCCAAACCACTCTGTTTTTTAAAATTGAACTTGTAGTTTTTTGAGAAACGGAAAATCCATCTTTTTATAAACACTGTACTGCTCTATTTTTTAAATTTGAACTTCTTAGGGTTTATTTTTATTTGAAAAATTGGCACAAAGGTATACATTGTCAAGTACTAACAGATACACACGACACTTAAATTAAGAATAATTGAAGCCTCAAATGATCATTTAAGTACATGATGAATTTCCAAAATAAGCAACCCTTTTTCAGATGCATCATAGTAGATCAAATTTAGCTTCTTTGAAAATTGACATTTGTTTTTATTTTTTTGACATCATGCTTTGTCCAACATCGTTTGAGATGGTTTGGGCATATTCAGCACAGGCCTCCAGAAGCTCCAGTGCATAGCGGACGGCTAAAGCGTGCGGAGAATGTCAAGAGAGGGCGGGGTCGACCGATTTTGACATGGGAGGAGTCCGTTAAGAGAGACCTGAAGGATTGGAGTATCGACAAAGCGCTAGCTATGGACAGGGGTGCGTGGAAGCTTGCTATCCATGTGCCAGAGCCATGAGTTGGTTGCGAGATCTTATGGGTTTCACCTCTAGCCTACCCCAACTTGTTTGGGACTAAAGGCTTTGTTGTTGTTGTTGTTGTTGTTGTTGTTGTTTGACATCATGCTTTGTGGAAAACAATCTTCTTGTTTGCGAGTAGTCTTAAAAATGGCAACAATAGATAAAAAAAATTATACATCAAGAGCACAAAATGTAGAAGAAACTTCTCGAAATTCTCTCCACGGATGTCAAGTCAATTTTTTCATGAGCCAAATGCATAAACAATCGAAGAAGAAAAAGGCATACTTTTGTATAAAAAGACATGTGGTATCTCTCATTCCTCACCACACTCTGAATGAAAAAAGGTACAAAAACACATTTTCTGGATGGTTGGTCCTCCCTTGAGCTTGGGGAAATAACTACAGAGAACCAAAACTGATTTTTTTATGTTGGTGCTTCAGGCGAACGAATCCACCTGCTCCTTGAATTACTTCATCAGTAGGATAATACAGCGGACATCGACGGGCGTCTGTGCTCATATTTTTTCTTGTTTTTGGTGAAGTTTGTCTTTTGGCCTGCAGATTTGTAGTAGCATTGCAGGGCAAGCATAAAACAACCATCTTTGTTGAAATAAAATGGGTGAAAAATGACAGAGAGTATGAAATCAGAGGTATGAGGCTGAAACCTTCCTCGTCTGAGCATGGCAGGAGTGGGATTTCGGGGTTCCTGTAGTTGTGAACCTCCACGGGCCGCGTACTTGAACGGCCGGAGGAGGCATCGATGAACGCCGTGGTGCGGCAGTGAAGCTGCACCGGTAGGAGTCTGCGCAGTTGTGGGGGAGCCTCTGCCTGGCGGCATCATCAGGGAGACGGAGGCATATGTACTGTGCATTCATGTGTATAAAAGGTGAGCCCTTCAAGTTGGAAATCTTCAGAAACCATCCATTCATTGACGTCCTCTGAAATGTTCACAAGACAATTAGAATATCAGTTGGTAGAGAAAATATTGGTTTCACACGCAAGAGAGCAAAAAGAGATATTGATGGGAGGACGGGCACACGGGAGCGTAGATGGGAAACAACGCTCCAACCTGTCGATTACAGCCTGGAGGAGTAACCTCCCGCTGCCATCCATCTGTAGATGTAGGTTGAGTCCTCCTCTAGCTGCAGGCCGGGGCCTCCTCCTTCTGCAAGTGGTGGCGAGGTGGCTCGGTGGACGGCGACGGGGTGCGCCGGTGGGGAGCTTGGAGCACTGATCGGAGGTGAAATCTTCAAGAGAAAAGTCGATTAGTGCTCTCGCCGGCCACAAATGTCTCTATATCTCTCCATGAAACACAAGGCTTGATACAAGTACACAAAAACAATTAACTCTCCACGGCGTTGATGCATTTTTGGAAATATAAACTTGGAAGAAGACTGTGAAACTGAAACCATCTAACCAAAACATCAGTTTTTTGCACCTACACATACAGCTGAACTTCAGACACTGGCTACGAGCACTAGCTACCCGAGCTGTCGTCGAAGCCGAGAGAGAACAGAGGTGACTGGGCATAGCGAGTGCACCGGTGGTTGCCGTCGGTTGCCATCGATCTCACTCGTCTGTGGTCATCAAAACCCACGTGGTGTAGGGACGGACGGATCCCGCGGCCAAAATCCCAGCAGAGCCCAACCGGTGGGTGAGGAATTAAGAAGGGAGGAGGGAGACGACAGCAGGGGAGGGCCGCCGGTGAGACTCATGGTGGACGCGCTCCGGGCCGATCCGGTCCCGGTCCAAGCTGGTGTTTGGACCGGCCGCCGGCGGTCCGAGCTGGACCGGACTGAGAAGCATGGCGGTCCTGTTTTCAGGGACCGGACCGGCCATGGCGAAGTTCGGGCCGGACCGAGAGGACCGGCCAAGAGACAAGGCAGAGCGCGCACTGGAGCTCCGGCGGCGGCTGACCATCGGGGATGCGGCGCTAGAGGAAGCACAGCTCATCGGTGACATGTCCACAAGCTTCAGACGAACCATAGGAAGCTAGCAGAACAAATAAGATCACCAATGGCATCTCAACGGAGACGAATTTGGCACGGCAGCCGGTGGACTGAGATGAAAGGGATGATGGCCGATGCAGCGATGTAGGACCTCCCACGTCGATTTCTTTGTATGATACGACGCATCCGAGTCAGGCGCAGCCGTGGCGGATGTAGACGATGAGGTTTCTTGTGAGGTTTTTTGCACCCCCGACACGCCTGGGTCGCCACGGGCCCGCCACGCCCCCGCCATGCCGCTGGCACGCCCTAGCCACGCCCGACTCAGTGCTCACCATGCCGCCGCCATGCTCCAGCCACAGCGATGCAGCATTTTCTCGGTCCTGCGAGCTGGCTCGGTGAAAGACTGGACCGGACCGACAAACTTTTGGGCCGAAATCTGCAGCTTGGACCGGCTGTTTTTCTTACCGGGCCAGGACCGAGCCGGCCCGGACCGAGCGAGCCACGAGCCGGTCCGAAAGACCGCTCGTTTCGTCCAGCCTGAGGTGAGACCACGGTGGCGATTGGTAGAGGAGGCGGCCCTGGCGAAGGTCGGGAGAGGAGGCGGGGGGTGTACCTGCGCGTGGTGGCAGAGGAGATCCAGGGGCGGCGACTGTCAGTGGTGAGGGGCCCTGGGCATCGCTCGGGGGCAGCGATGTTGCCTGAGAGGTGGAGATCGGGGGCAGCGATGTTGCCTGGGCGGTGAAGCTCGGGGGCCTGGTGAGTGTCGGGGATGGGGGCGCAAACCCTGGGCAACGCTCCAGAGTAGTGTCCCGGCGGCGGGCGGTGGCGCTCGGGAGGAGGGGCCCGGCGGCAGGGGGCGGTGCTCGGGAACAGTGTGGAGGCGACAGAGGTGGTTGGGGTGGAGGGCACGCGGCGCGGTATGGCATGGAGCCGGCCGGTGCGTGGTGGCGGTGCATCCGGGGCGTCGCTGGTGGTTAGGGACGACGGCGGCGTGTCAGGACCACGATCCTAAGACACATTGATCTAGCATGTAATACATCATATCACTTTGCGGCCTCAGGCACGGTATCCCCACGGGTGCCACCTTACCTGGGCCGGGACCGTTTGTGCCTTTTGGCTCATGTATATGATAGTGTCGCTAGCATCCATATGACAGAGAACCCGGGCCGACATGACTAGTCATGAACGCATAGTGGCACTAACTTACAGGGACAAGCATACATGACCCAGCAACGAACGTGTCGGTCATCAGCGAGTGAATTCAGGCTGTAGCAACTGGGCTAGCTGGACTCCAAAAGACACCGCGTCACATTTCCCCGAAGGGACAGACACAGGATCGAAGAAGGACACATGCCGGCCAGTCAAAGTGTTCTGGAGCTGTAGCAACTGGGCTAGCAGGACTCCAATAAAGCGGGCTGTAGCAGACTACCATGGCTCAGTGGAAGCACTAGACCACATTTCCCCATAAGAGAGGCTGCCAAGGATAGACAACTAGGTTGTCGGATCCCACACATACCAAGCATTTCAATTATACACACAATATGCTCGATATGTGTAAATACAACATGGCAGCACAATAAGACTCTATGAATCAAAGTATTTATTCATAAGACTCCGAAGAGTCAGATATTACAAGCATGTGTCTCATGACCCAGCATTCAAGTCATACAAGCAATAGCACATGTGGAAGCTTAACATGTCTGAATACAGACAACTACAAATGAAAAAGGCTGAGAAGCCTAACTAACTACAAGACCCTGCCGAAGGCACATGATCGTAGCTGAGGTAACAAGCTAAACGTCGAAGTCCACGCGGAACTACTAGCGAGATTGAAGTCTCTAAGCAAAACATAAATTAAGCAAACATGAGTACAAATGTACCCAGCAAGACTTACATCAGAGCTAACTACATATGCATCGGTATCAACAAAGGGGTGGTGGAGTTTAACTGCAACAAGCCAGCTTTGACTCGGTAGCTATCCTAAACTACGACTACAAGTAACTCTTTTGGGGTGGCGCACATGATTCCTCATATTCACCATATCAATACACCACTATAGATCCACTCTCGTCTCCCTACGAGAACGCCATCCATAGCACTCACGCTTATCTTGAGCATTTTAGAGTATCCACTTTCACTTGTCTATGAACTGTACAGGCAACCCAGAAGTCCTTTACCGCGGACGCGGCTATTCGAATAGATCATTTATAACCCTGCAGGGGTGTACTTCTTCACACACGCTCTTGTTGGAAATATGCCCTAGAGGCAGTAATAAAAGTATTATTATTATATTTCCTTGTTCATGATAATTGTCTTTATTCATGCTATAATTGTGTTATCCGGAAATCGTAATACATGTGTGAATAATAGACACCAACATGTTCCTAGTAAGCCTCTAGTTGACTAGCTCGTTGATCAACAGATAGTCATGGTTTCCTGACTATGGACATTGGATGTCATTGATAACGAGATCACATCATTAGGAGAATGATGTGATGGACAAGACCCAATCCTAAACATAGCATAAAGATCGTGTAGTTCATTTGCTAGAGTTTTCCAATGTCAAGTATCTTTTCCTTAGACCATGAGATCGTGTAACTCCCGGATACCGTAGGAGTGCTTTGGGTGTACCAAACGTCACAACGTAACTGGGTGACTATAAAGATATACTACGGGTATCTCCGAAAGTGTCTGTTGGGTTGACATGGATCAAGACTGGGATTTGTCACTCCGTATGACGGAGAGGTATCACTGGGCCCACTCGGTAATGCATCATCATTATAAGATCAAAGTAACCAAGTGTCTGGTCACGGGATCATGCATTACGGCACGAGTAAAGTGACTTGCCGGTAACGAGATTGAACGAGGTATGTGGATACCGATGATCGAATCTCGGGCAAGTAACATATCGATTGACAAAGGGAATTGTATACGGGGTTGCTTGAATCCTTGATATCGTGGTTCATCCGATGAGATCATCGTGGAGTATGTGGGAGCCAACATGGGTATCCAGATCCCGCTGTTGGTTATTGACCGGAGAGTCGTCTCGGTCATGTCTACATGTCTCCCGAACCCGTAGGGTCTACACACTTAAGGTTCGGTGACACTAGGGTTGTAGGGATATGTGTATGCAGTAACCCAAATGTTGTTCGGAGTCCCGGATGAGATCCCGGACGTCACGAGGAGTTCCGGAATGGTCCGGAGGTAAAGATTTATATATGGGAAGTCCTGTTTCGGCCATCGGGACAAGTTTCGGGGTCATCGGTATTGTAACGGGACTACCGGAAGGGTCCCAGGGGTCCACCGGGTGGGGCCACCTGTCCCGGGGGGCTACAAGGGCTGTATGGGGTGCACCTTGGCCTACATGGGCCAAGGGCACCAGCCCCAAGAGGCCCATGCGCCTAGGGTTTCAAGGAGGAAGAGTCCTAGGAGGGGTAGGCACCTCCTAGGTGCCTTGGGGGGGGAGGGAAACCTCCCTTGGCCGCCGCCCCCTAGGAGATTGGATCTCCTAGGCCGGCGCCCCCCCCCCCTTGGCCCTCCTATATATAGTGGGGGAAGGAGGGCTTTTCATCCACGCCTTTGGTTGCCTCCTTCTCCCTCTCCAACACCTCCTCCTCGTCCATAGCGCTTGGCGAAGCCCTGACGGAGTACTGCAGCTCCACCATCACCATGCCGTCGTGCTGCTGCTGGAGCCATCTTCCTCAACCTGTTCTTCCCTCTTGCTGGATCAAGAAGAAGGAGACGTTACGCTGACCGTACGTGTGTTGAACACGGAGGTGCCGTCCGTTCGGCGCTAAGATCTTCGGTGATTTGGATCACGTCGTGTACGACTTCCTCATCCCCGTTCTTTGAACGCTTCCGCGCGTGATCTATAAAGGTATGTAGATGCAATCCAATCACTCGTTGCTAGATGAACTCCTAGATGGATCTTGGTGAAACCGTAGGAAAATTTTGTTTTCTGCAACGTTCCCCAACAGTGGCATCATGAGCTAGGTCTATGCGTAGTTCTTCTTGCGCGAGTAGAACACAATTTGTTGTGGGCATAGATGTTGTCAACTTTCTTGCCGCTACTAGTCTTATCTTGCTTCAACGGTATTGTGGGATGAAGCGGCCCGGACCAACCTTACACGTATGCTTACGTGAGACCGGTTCCACCGACTAACATGCACAAGTTGCATAAGGTGGCTGGCGGGTGTCTGTCTCTCCTCCTTTAGTTGGAGCGGATTCGATGAAAAGGGTCCTTATGAAGGGTAAATAGAAGTTGACAAATCACGTTGTGGCTTTCACGTAGGTAAGAAAACGTTCTTGATAGAACCCTACTTCAGCCACGTAAAACTTGCAACAACAATTAGAGGACATCTAACTTGTTTTTGCAGCAAGTGCTTTGTGATATGATATGGCCAAAGTTGTGATGAATGATGAATGATCTATATGTGATGTATGAGTTGTTCATGCTATTGTAATAGGAATCACGACTTGCATGTCGATGAGTATGACAACCGGCAGGAGCCATAGGAGTTGTCTTTAATTTTTGTATGACCTGCGTGTCATTGAGAAACACCATGTAAATTACTTTACTTTATTGCTAAACGCGTTAGCCATAGTAGTAGAAGTAATAATTGGCGAGCAACTTCATGGAGACACAATGATGGAGATCATGATGATGGAGATCATGGTGTCATGCCGGTGACAAGATGATCATGGAGCCCCAAGATGGAGATCAAAGGAGCTATGTGATATTGGCCATATCATGTCACTATTATTATTTGATTGCATTTGATGTTTATCATGTTTTGCATCTTGTTTGCTTAGAACGACGGTAGTAAATAAGATGATCCCTCATAATAATTTCAAGAAAGTGTTCCCCCTAACTGTGCACCGTTGCGACAGTTCGTTGTTTCAAAGCACCACGTGATGATCGGGTGTTTGATTCAAAACGTTCACATACAACGGGTGTAAGACAGATTTACACATGCAAACACTTAGGTTGACTTGACGAGCCTAGCATGTGTATAGACATGGCCTCGGAACACAGAAGACCGAAAGGTCGAGCATGAGTCGTATAGAAGATACGATCAACATGAAGATGTTCACCGACGTTGACTAGTCCGTCTCACGTGATGATCGGACACGGCCTAGTTGACTCGGATCATGTTATACTTAGATGACTAGCAGAGGGATGTCCATCTAAGTGGGAGTTCATTGAATAATTTGATTAGATGAACTTAATTATCATGAACTTAGTCTAAAATCTTTACAATATGTCTTGTAGATCAAATGGCCAACGTAGTCCTCAACTTCAACGCGTTCCTAGAGAAAACCAAGCTGAAAGACGATGGCAGCAACTATACGGACTGGGTCCGGAACCTGAGGATCATCCTCATAGCTGCCAAGAAAGATTATGTCCTACAAGCACCGCTAGGTGACCCGCCTGTCCCACAGAACCAAGACGTTATGAACTCTTGGCAGACACGTGCTGATGACTACTCCCTCGTTCAGTGCGGCATGCTTTACAGCATAGAGCCGGGGCTCCAAAAGCGTTTTGAGAGACATGGAGCATATGAGATGTTCGAAGAGCTGAAAATGGTTTTCCAAGCTCATGCCCGGGTCGAGAGATATGAAGTCTCCGACAAATTCTTCAGCTGTAAGATGGAGGAAAATAGTTCTGTCAGTGAGCACATACTCACTATGTCTGGGTTACATAACCGCTTGACTCAGCTGGGAGTTAATATCCCGGATGATGCGGTCATTGACAGAATCCTCCAGTCGCTTCCACCAAGCTACAAGAGCTTCGTGATGAACTTCAATATGCAGGGGATGGAAAAGACCATTCCTGAAGTATTTGCAATGCTGAAATCAGCAGAGGTAGAAGTCAAAAAGGAACATCAAGTGTTGATGGTGAATAAAACCACTAAGTTCAAGAAAGGCAAGGGTAAGAAAACCTTCAAGAAGGACGGCAAGGGAGTTGCCGCGCCCGGCAAGCAAGCTGCCGGGAAGAAGCCAAAGAATGGACCCAAGCCCGAGACTGAGTGCTTTTATTGCAAGGAAAATGGTCACTGGAAGCGGAACTGCCCCAAATACTTAGCGGACAAGAAGGCCGGCAAAACAAAAGGTATATGTGATATACATGTAATTGATGTGTACCTTACCAGTACTCGTAGTAGCTCCTGGGTATTTGATACTGGTGCAGTTGCTCACATTTGTAACTCAAAGCAGGAGCTGCGGAATAAGCGGAGACTGGCGAAGGACGAGGTGACGATGCGCGTCGGGAATGGTTCCAAGGTCAATGTGATCGCTGTCGGCACGCTACCTCTACATCTACCTACGGGATTAGTTTTGAACCTCAATAATTGTTATTTAGTGCCAAATTTGAGCATGAACATTATATCAGGATCTCGTTTAATACGAGATGGCTACTCATTTAAATCCGAGAATAATGGTTGTTCTATTTATATGAGAGATATGTTTTATGGTCATGCTCCGATGGTGAATGGTTTATTCTTAATGAATCTCGAGCGTAATGCTACACATGTTCATAGTGTGAGTACCAAAAGATGTAAGATTGATAATGATAGTCCCACATACTTGTGGCACTACCGCCCTGGTCACATAGGTGTCAAACGCATGAAGAAGCTCCATGCTGATGGACTTTTAGAGTCTCTTGATTACGAATCATTTGACACGTGCGAACCATGCCTCATGGGTAAAATGACCAAGACTCCGTTCTTAGGAACAATGGAGCGAGCAACCAACTTATTGGAAATCATACATAATGATGTGTGCGGTCCAATGAGTGTTGAGGCTCGCGGTGGCTATCGTTATGTTCTCACCCTCACTGATGACTTGAGTAGATATGGGTATGTCTACTTAATGAAACACAAGTCTGAGACCTTTGAAAGGTTCAAAGAATTTCAGAGTGAGGTTGAGAATCAATGTGACAGGAAAATCAAGTTCCTACGATCAGATCATGGAGGAGAATACTTGAGTCACGAGTTTGGCACACACTTAAGAAAATGTGGAATAGTTTCACAACTCACGCCGCTTGGAACACCTCAGCGTAATGGTGTGTCCGAACGTCGTAATCGCACTATATTGGATATGGTGTGATCTATGATGTCTCTTGCCGATTTACCGTTATGTTTTTGGGGCTATGCTTTAGAGACTGCCGCATTCACTTTAAATAGGGCTCCGTCGAAATCCGTTGAGACGACACCGTTTGAATTATGGTTTGGGAAGAAACCTAAGCTGTCGTTTCTAAAAGTTTGGGGATGCGATGGTTATGTCAAGAAACTTCAACCTGAAAAGCTCGAACCCAAATCGGAAAAATGCGTCTTCATAGGATACCCTAAAGAAACTATTGGGTATACCTTCTACCTCAGATCCGAAGGCAAGATCTTTGTTGCCAAGAATGGGTCCTTTCTAGAGAAAGAGTTTCTCTCGAAAGAAGTAAGTGGGAGGAAAGTAGACCTTGATGAAGTATTACCTCTTGAACCGGAAAATGGCGCAACTCAAGAAAATGTTCCTGTGGTGTCTGCGCCGACTAGAGAGGAAGTTAATGATGATCAAGATACTTCTGATCAAGCTCCTACTGAAATTCGAAGGTCCACAAGGACACGTTCCGCACCAGAGTGGTACGGCAACCCTGTCTTGGAAATCATGTTGTTAGACAACGGTGAACCTTCGAACTATGAAGAAGCGATGGCGGGCCTGGATTCCGACAAATGGCTAGAAGCCATGAAATCCGAGATAGGATCCATGTATGAAAACGAAGTATGGACTTTGACTGACTTGCCCGTAGAGCGGCGAGCCATAGAAAATAAATGGATCTTTAAGAAGAAGACAGACGCGGATGGTAATGTGACCATCTATAAAGCTCGGCTTGTCGCTAAGGGTTATCGACAAGTTCAAGGGGTTGACTACAATGAGACTTTCTCACCGGTAGCGAAGCTAGATTCCGTCCGAATCATGTTAGCAATTGCCGCTTTCTACGATTATGAGATATGGCAAATGGACGTCAAAACGGCATTCCTTAATGGTTTCCTTAAGGAAGAATTGTATATGATGCAGCCGGAAGGTTTTGTCGATCCTAATAATGCTGACAAGGTGTGCAAGCTCCAACGCTCGATTTATGGGCTGGTGCAAGCATCTCGGAGTTGGAACATTCGCTTTGATGAGATGATCAAAGCGTTTGGGTTTACGCAGACTTATGGAGAAGCCTGTGTTTACAAGAAAGTGAGTGGGAGCTCTGTAGCATTTCTCATATTATATGTAGATGACATACTTTTGATGGGAAATGATATAGAACACTTGGACAACATAAAGGCCTACTTGAATAAGAGTTTTTCAATGAAGGACCTTGGAGAAGCTGCTTATATATTAGGCATCAAGATCTACAGAGATAGATCAAGACGCCTCATAGGTCTTTCAAAAAGCACATACCTTGATAAGATATTGAAGAAGTTCAATATGGATCAGTCTAAGAAGGGGTTCTTGCCTGTGTTACAAGGTGTGAAATTGAGCTCAGCTCAATGTCCGACCACGGTAGAAGATATAAAAGAGATGAGTGTCATCCCCTATGCCTCAGCCATAGGTTCTATTATGTATGCCATGCTGTGTATCAGACCTGATGTAAACCTTGCCGTAAGTTTGGTAGGAAGGTACCGAAGTAATCCCGGCAAGGAACACTAGACAGCGGTTAAGAATATCCTGAAGTACCTGAAAAAGGACTAAGGAAATGTTTCTCGTTTATGGAGGTGACGAAGAGCTCGTCGTAAATGGTTACGTCGACGCTAGCTTCGACACAGATCTGGATGACTGAAAGTCACAAATCGGATACGTGTATATTTTGAATGGTGGGGCAGTAAGCTGGTGTAGTTGTAAGCAGAGCGTCGTGGCGGGATCTACATGTGAAGCGGAGTACATGGCAGCCTCGGAGGCAGCACATGAAGCAATTTGGGTGAAGGAGTTCATCACCGACCTAGGAGTCATACCCAATGCGTCGGGGCCGATCAAGCTCTTCTGTGACAACACTGGAGCTATTTCTCTTGCCAAGGAGCCCAGGTTTCACAAGAAGACAAGGCACATCAAGCGTCGCTTCAACTCCATTCGTGAAAATGTTCAAAATGGAGACATAGATATTTGTAAAGTACACACGGACCTGAATGTAGCAGATCCGTTGACTAAACCTCTCCCTAGAGCAAAACATGATCAACACCAGAATTCCATGGGTGTTCGATTCATCACAATGTAACTAGATTATTGACTCTAGTGCAAGTGGGAGACTGTTGGATATATGCCCTAGAGGCAATAATAAAATCATTATTATTATATTTCCTTGTTCGTGATAATTGTCTTTATTCATGCTATAATTGTGTTATCCGGAAATCGTAATACATGTGTGAATAATAGACACCAACATGTCCCTAGTAAGCCTCTAGTTGACTAGCTCGTTGATCAACAAATAGTCATGGTTTCCTGACTATGGACATTGGATGTCATTGATAACGAGATCACATCATTAGGAGAATGATGTGATGGACAAGACCCAATCCTAAACATAGCATAAAGATCGTGTAGTTCGTTTGCTAGAGTTTTCCAATGTCAAGTATCTTTTCCTTAGACCATGAGATCGTGTAACTCCCGGATACCGTAGGAGTGCTTTGGGTGTACCAAACGTCACAACGTAACTGGGTGACTATAAAGGTATACTACGGGTATCCCCGAAAGTGTCTGTTGGGTTGACATGGATCAAGACTGGGATTTGTCACTCCGTATGATGGAGAGGTATCACTGGGCCCACTCGGTAATGCATCATCATTATGAGCTCAAAGTAACCAAGTGTCTGGTCACGGGATCATGCATTACGGCACGAGTAAAGTGACTTGCCGGTAACGAGATTGAACGAGGTATGGGGATACCGACGATCAAATCTCAGGCAAGTAACATATCGATTGACAAAGGGAATTGTATACGGGGTTGCTTGAATCCTTGACATTGTGGTTCATCCTATGAGATCATCGTGGAGTATGTGGGAGCCAACATGGGTATCCAGATCCCGCTGTTGGTTATTGACCGGAGAGTCGTCTCGGTCATGTCTACATGTCTCCCGAACCCGTAGGGTCTACACACTTAAGGTTCGGTGACGCTAGGGTTGTAGGGATATGTGTATGCAGTAACCCGAATGTTGTTCGGAGTCCCGGATGAGATCCCGGACGTCACGAGGAGTTTTGGAATGGTCTGGAGGTAAAGATTTATATATCAGAAGTCCTGTTTCGGCCATCGGGACAAGTTTCGGGGTCATCGGTATTGTACCGGGACCACTGGAAGGGTCCCGGGGGTCCACCGGGTGGGGCCACCTGTCCCGGGGGGCTACATGGGCTGTAGGGGGTGCGCCTTGTACTACATGGGCCAAGGGCACCAGCCCCAAGAGGCCCATGCGCCTAGGGTTTCAAGGAGGAAGAGTCCTAGGAGGGGAAGGCACCTCCTAGGTGCCTTGGGGGGGGGGGAGGGAAACCTCCCTTGGCCGCCGCCTCCTAGGAGATTGGATCTCCTAGGCCGGCGCCCCCCCCTTGGCCCTCCTATATATAGTGGGGGAAGGAGGGCTTTTCATCCATGCCTTTGGTTGCCTCCTTCTCCCTCTCCAACACCTCCTCCTCCTCCATAGCGCTTGGCGAAGCCCTGACGGAGTACTGCAGCTCCACCATCACCACGCCGTTGTGCTGCTGCTGGAGCCATCTTCCTCAACCTCTTCTTCCCTCTTGCTGGATCAAGAAGAAGGAGACGTTACGCTGACCGTACGTGTGTTGAACATGGAGGTGCCGTCCGTTCGGCGCTAAGATCTTCGGTGATTTGGATCACGTCGTGTACGACTTCCTCATCCCCGTTCTTTGAACGCTTCCGTGCGTGATCTACAAAGGTATGTAGATGCAATCCAATCACTCGTTGCTAGATGAACTCCTAGATGGATCTTGGTGAAACCGTAGGAAAATTTTGTTTTCTGCAATGTTCCCCAACAGCTCTCGCCACTTACCACCATGTACACGTTGTGTATCTTGGCAACCTTCGAGCGGAAGCCTGGTGAGGGAGTCGGCCACAACCTGACTAAGCACACAAGTCTCTAGTCCAGGTTTATCGCCTATTCGGGTTCCATCCGCGAGGAGATCTGGCCGGGGTTTCGCTCACAGCCGCAAACGATGTGTGCAGGGTTCCCGAGACACCAAACGGGTGACTCAGTACACCGGGCCACGGTGTATCTACCGCATCATAGCCCACCCCTAGGGTCGGCGCTACGCACGGCCTCCAAAACATATCCTACAAATACCAGAAACTAGTTGCAACACCTGGACAGAGATGAAGGCGATTAATAAGTCGAGAGAATCAATTAAGAATCCCAATGTGTGGTAGTATCTGTTCATGGATCACAAACACAGAACTCAGTTCCTGAGGACGGTTTCAATGAGACAACCTACCAAGTACTCCTACATGGCCTCTCACCGCTACCTTTACCAAATCATGTTCACACACTTAGCTCTCAACAGTAGGACATGTTCACCACATTCCAAATCATCCCCGATGAATCAGACTTGACTCAACTCTAAGCAGTAGCAGGCATGACAAATAAGCATGAATGAGTAGGCACATCAGGCCTCAAACAACTCCTACTCATGCTAGTGGGTTTCATCTATTTACTGTGGAAATGACAGGTCATGCAGTGGAAAAGGGGGTTCAACTAGCGCAGCAAGTAACAGATGAATCGTTGTTGTCCTAATGCAGTAAAAGAGAGCATGAGCGAGAGAGTGGGATTTTATCGGAATGAACAAGGGGGTTTTGCTTGCCTGGCAGTTCTGAAGATAGTATAGTTCTTTATCAGTGTCATCGATCTCATCGTCGGAACCACGTCTACCAAGAGGGGACAAATATCGGCAAACAAGGAAGAACACAATCAATGCAATGCAAAAATTATGATCCATGATAATGACATGGCAACATGCTGTGATTTGAGCTAATGCAACTGGAACAGAAGGGTTTGAGCTTATTTGAACCAAGGGTTCAAATTCAAACTCAAGTTATGAACTCATATAATGCATTATCATGTTTTGATCTAAACAGCAGGGTTAAGTTTCTTTATCATGCATGAAACCAGTACAGATGGATAGATTGGATTTTTCTGATAATTTTTCATATATAAATTATTTCATTTGGAGTTACTGTTTAATTTCTATGATTTTTCAAAGTTTAGGTTATTTTCTAAAATTTCCTGGATTATTTTTAATCCAAAAACTGATTAATTGCATCAGCGTGACGTCGGTGTGACGTCATCAAGTCAACAGGGGTGGTCCAGGTCACACCTGACCTGTGGGGCCCTCATGTTAGTGTAACAGGGCAGGAACAGAGGCTGACCAGTGGGGCCAGGTCAACGCTGAGGTGGCAAGGTCAAACTGACTGGTGGGGCCACGGGCATTAGCGTAATTTAAACAGGGAATAACCCTATGATTAATTATGGGCGGGGCCGTATGTCAGTGAGCTAGGGGGTTTAATTAGCGGGTGATTAACCCCTAACTAAGTGGCCACGTCGGTCCACCGGAGTTTGGCCGGCGGTGACCCACACCGTGGCGGAAGTTCACCGGGAACGCTGTTCTGGCAACGGTTCGACACGCGGAGATTACCAGGAGGTAGCTTGTGCTCGACTGCGTCTAGTAGAGAGAACGAGAGGCCTCGGGGTTGCCGGAGTTGACCACGGGAACGACGGAGGCGGCGGCAGTGGCTCGGGCTACGACAGAAACGCGGGTGCAGCTCACAGCCAAGCGAACCGAGCCGTTAGGTGGCACCTAAGAGGCTCCGGGAGCACGTCGGACAGCTCATGGCACTTGGGAAGCTCGGCAATGAGGTGCGCGACGGCAAAGGCGGACGGCGGCGCGGGAGCTTGCGGGGCAGCAACTAGAGGACATGAGGGACAACGGGGAAAGGGGGAAACGGGTCAACAGCTCACCGCGGGTCGTCCGGTGCTGCTGGAGAGGCCGAGGAAGTACGGGTTCCAGCGAATCGATGACGACGACCCTCGGTGTCCGTGGAAGAAGAAGACGATGGAGCCGGCGTTGCAGGGCGTCCGACGAGGCTTGGCTCGTCGAAGATTTAGCTGGATATGATACAGAGCTCGGGAGGCGGATATGGAGCGAGGGAGTGGCTGGCCGCGGTGGTTCTTGGGGTGGCCATGGCGGCTTCGGCCATGAGGGGGAGAGCGAGGGAGCGAGAGGGAGAGAGAGAGCGAGGGGGTCAGCGGGTTCCAGATGGCCACGGGGTGGCGATCCGTAGCGTCACGCTGGCCAGGGAGGGCCAGGCAGGTAGCTGCGTACCGGCCCGCGCGGGTGCCGTGCTCGGCCTCGCCTCTGCCAGTAGGCAGAGGTTGAAGACAGGTATGCCCCTAGTGGGCTGGGGCGCCAGGTCAGGAGGCCCAAGTGGGTGAGGCCAGGTAAGTTTGCTCTCCTTTTTATTACTTTATGTTTTATGTTTTTCTGTTCTGGTTTAAAATAATACTAAACCATTTCATAAAATCCTGGAAATAATCATGGGTGCTTTGTGAACTATTCCACTGACCCTTAACAATTTCCAACATTTTTGAAGCATCTAAAATATATATAGCAATTAAATAGCTCCAATTCAAATATGTTTGAATTAATTCAAAGTCCGAATATGTCCTGCAAAAATGTGAACCATTTTTGGTAGATGCATCCACCTTGATCTAGAAATGATGAACACTTTTAAAGGGCATTTTGGAATCATTGAAAAGTATTTTACTTGAAACTATTTGAATTCATTTGGTGCTAGGGTTTGAACATCCCCAATTCAAATTCTTTTAAATTTAAACATGATGCATGGATGCTCACAGATGCAATTAATTACAAGCAATTCTAGGGTTGTGACACGGCGGTTGGGAGCAGGGTGGGGGCGCCGCGTGCGGTTGGGGGTAGGGCGGAGGGGGCTGACGACACGTTGGAATCGGGAGGTTGGGGAGAGCTCGCAGGTGAGGTTTATTTTTCTTCTTTTTTTTCTATCGGTTCGGGAGTTCGGGAACACCTCGTCGCTTCTGATAGGGCTGATCGTGATCCAAATAGTTATTCTAATCCCAGGATTAGAATAGTGTTGTCCTATATATATACAACAGTAATTAGAAGGTGCTCTAGTTCTCTGGTTGTAATTTCTCCTTGCAGTAATAGTTCACATGCACTTCCATCGGTTCCTCCTGCTTATATATCCTCACATTTTGGTTGCTGAAAATGGGGAGCTCTTTGCAAGGCCTATAGATTTCAGGAGAATATGCAAATAAACTTCGATATTCGTCCAGAAGATGATACTGAAGATAATATCGACATTTGGGTGGATGTGGATATGCTTCCGTTTCTACCTCTATGTGAGGTTGTCAAACAAACTTGTTAAGTAATTTATATTATTTATTTAATAATATTTGGTGTTCAGCCCTACTAAACTTGCTTATTTATAATTGGCAGCTTATTTACTTTCTTCAAAAAATACTCGGAAGGTTGTAGACAAGACGTACTACAGTTATGGCTCAGAGCTAACTTGTCAGGACAAAGGATCTCTTGTCTCACTTATAAATGATGTTGAGACTTTTAAGACTAATTATCAAATTACAGAAAATTATAGTGAATACGTGCCAGTAGTCCACTAGTTGCATGATGGTAAGTTCAATGCAAAAAACATGGTAAGATTTTGCTAACTATGGTTGCATACATTCTTCTTAAGTAAACTACATTTCTAACTATATATGTTACTATTATGTTCTTCAATAGAAGATTCCGAAGGAGGTTCTGTCTGACATGATGTTCACCGAAGGTCATATGCATATGGTTAGGTTACGACCGACTCCGCCGACGACTTACCATAGTGGATACTCAATTTCTCTAAAAGGTGAAAGGCTCGATATCCAAGAATGGAGCAAAGTAATGAATGTATGTAGGCAACCAATTGGAGGGAATATGAACGTGTGCAAGCCACAAGTTGAAGATAGTTGGATCTCTATTCTCCATTTGTAAGATGGGCCGGTTTAGCTGTTTTATACTATTTTACCTAATAGAGAGGACTAGGTCCTAGGTAGTTATTTACCTTAGGATGACTACCCTTAGCTAGTGTTGGTTAACTTTCATTTGGGCTATATTGATGGTCAGTTATTATATGACTGGATGATGATCGAGTTCTTAAATGACTACGATGATCATGATGACGCGGTCGTTCTACTTCTCATTAGCTATAATAATGACGAGTTATTATATATATGACTATGAATGATGAGTTGATGTATGACTACGGATGATGATGAAGAGTTATTATTATGTGACTACGGATAATAAATTATTTTATCATTAGGTGGAAGAAACATAAATTAGATTAAAGTAAATGGATCCAAGTGAGCAAGTTGAATTAGTGGGATGATATGATGTTGGGACGGCACACAAGACTCAAATCTCATTCATCAAAACAAATGTTGGTCCGTCGCACCAAATGCTATACATAATAGATACATAGTAAAGGAAATAATACTAGCATTATTTTACAGCTCATAACCCCCGTTTATATATGCCTCAAAAAGAAGTGTTGTGCGTGTAACCCGTCTAGTTTTCGCTGCAGGCGCGCAGGGAAACAATCAGGAGCCTCGCCATCCCATCGTCGCGGGGAAACAGTGAGGTGCCTCGCAGTCTTGGAGCGGAGGGCAGTGCGTATGTCTGCGGCGTGAAGAATGGCGGTACGTCGTCGTTTCTCTCTTCTTTTTGTTTTTGTATGTATTTTTTACTTGCCATGAGACCAATGCCGGTGCCCACACAGAGTCGTTGTCTTGGCCGAGCAGCTAGCTAGCTCGTCCCTGACGCGTGCGGACCTCGTTGTTCTTCAAGTGGTCAGATGGATCGACGACCACACTCACGACTATTCTTCGTTCTTGGTGGGACATGCATGGATGAATCCTTCTTGTTTCTTGATGGCCACGCTCACGGCTAGTTAGATGTAGACGTTCTAGTATCTGTTCGTCATTACCCACGGATCGCCTGATTTGGTAAGGAGAAAAAAGGCCGGCTGATTCCAGTTCACCGTCCGATCCCACTCGTAGCTGGCAATGGCACGCATGCAACCTTGTATATATGCATGTTACGTTTCTGGTCCCACTACAGAACTACGTTTGTGGCCCAATACATGATGCATGGGCCCCAACTTAACTCGGCCTTGATTGGGCCGTCTGATCACTTGATCGCGATTTCGCGTGGGCTACACTGCAAGCATGAGGGACGGGACGCCTGCCTGGCTGTTTGTATGCGGTCACTTTGAACACCGGCCTCGATCGGAGGCTGTGGCGGCGGCACGGGTTTTCCCCAGAGTAGCTACAGCGCACGTAGCTACGGCTGAGCCCCAACGAGAAGCCCGACCATGCAAAGCGAACGCGGCGCAGGGTGACGCAGAAGGCAGATGTGCTAAGGATATGGCCCCTCAGCTTTACTCCTTTGCTCGGGCTCGGGGTGCCAACCAAAGAACAGTGGGTGAGGCACTTTTTAACGAGACTTGGATCAGAGACCTACGACAGGCTCCCTTAGCTCAGGTAATTGTTGAGTATTTTTTATCTTTGGCATGATATTCAGATGGTTCCAGGTCTTCAGGCTAAAGAAGCAACAGCAGGGCCGGCCGGCTTCCTGGTCCTGGGGTGTCTACCAGATGACCGGGTAGGTGCTCTTCGTCAGCCGGGCCTGATCCAAGGCCTTCGGCACAAGACACGCCAACAGACCGGGATACATCTACTTCCTCAACGACGTCTACCCTGGTGGTCCGCACAGTGTCCTCCAGTAGAACGAGTAACCCTGCACCGACGCCAGCGGGTGGCGTTACTCAATCCCCAGCGAGATAGAGCACTGCCTGCCATGGTCTCCCCCCTCAGACATCTCGCCGTACATTTGGTATATACCACCATAAAATGAGCTATACCCAGCAGGTTCAGTTTGAGGCATCTCACAGATATTTATCAGTTTAATGAGAGTCTTTCTTGTTTGTGTTTGCTCATCGACGGTGTTTCTTTGCTGTTGTACTCTTTGATTTTGTTGTTGTTGTAATATGTGAACCTGAAAGTTCCATATCCAGTCTGTTGTATGTGTGCTAAATTTCAAGTCTGTTTTCGAACTCATTTCATCTATATGAAATTGTGAACTATTTAGAGTTTTAGACTGCTACTATATAGGTTGTTTAAATTATTTGTATGAATTTCTGTTGTAAATTCTAATTCCGACTTTGATATTTTCCACCGTGTGGTCAGGAGTGCACACAACTTCTTATTGTATCGCATTATTGCATCTGTCGGTGGCAGAGGAGTTTTTCATGTCTCCTCTCTTTGCATTGAGATGAGATAATCTGCAACTGAAGATTTGATGTGTTTTCAGGTATACAACAACTAGTAGTGAATGTATGTTGTAGACTCTAGCTAGTCTGTGCATCACCATTATTCTTCACTGATGTGTTTTAGCGGCATATACTTACTACATCTTTGATGTGGTTGTCGTTGAAACTGAAACTTCCGTATCCTATTTGTTGTATGTGCTTAATTTGAAGGCGTTTTTCGAACTCATTTCATCTATGAAATTGTAATGTATTTAGCTGATACTAGGTACATATATAGGTTGTCTGATTTTTATATGCTTCTCATTTTTTCTTGCTTTCGTAGTATTTGAAATATGTGTATGATTTTCTGTTGTAAATTCTAAATCAGATTTTGATATTTTCTGCCGTATTTTTACTACTGCACAAATTTTCTGATTGTATCGTATGATTGCATCTATCACTGGCAGAGGTGTTTTTCATGTCTGCCCTGTTTGCATTGAGATGAGATGATCTGCAACTGAATATTTGATGTGTGCTCGGTGTATAGATCAACTAGTACTGATTGTATTTTTTGCACTCTAGTCTTTATTAGATGACCCTTCTTCACTTCTCTGCGGAATGTTTGATGTGTTTTAGCGTTTTCCATTTATGCCACTGAAGAAACCTCACTTTGTAGAATACAAGGTCATAAATGGGCACGCTGCGGCTGATTTAACGATGTGAGCCGGACAAAGCGAATGGAAGTTATGCTATTACATTGGGCTTCATTATCAAGCCATTACATCTAAGCTCTACGTATATTTATGATGCCTTCTTGCACTGTAAATTGTATCTAGGAAGAGCATATGTACATAGCCAGAGCAGACTAAGCCAGACAAAATGGGACAGGCTGGTTCACTCAGGAGAATATTTCCCATGTTCATATACAACGAATAACTTGTTATTTTGTATAACATGGAAATGTTTTTTTTGCGTTGACTGTGATCCACAAGACCAACGAAATGGAAGAAGGGGTCCAGGCATGAACATAGGCAAAGGTTTATGTTTTCTTGTTAGTACTCCCTCTATCTCAAAATGTAAGTGTCAAAAAACGTCTTTCATTTTGAGACGGAGGGAGTAGCATTTTAAATGATCATTGATGCATCTTACTAATTTAATCATTATTCATCGACTTGTCTCCGGATGTCATGTGGTGAGCCTGCCATGATTTAATTTTGCTTGCTATCTTCTAATCCTCCAATCCATGATGGGGAACGAACACCCGATTGATAAATCTCTGTTGTTGATGTAGTACGGCTGGCATGCCAATACCATGTAATCCCACTATTTCTATAGATATTTGACAAAGGCGTCCAAACAAAGAGAATGCCGTGGCCAAGAGCATAGTGCAATTCAATAAGTGAAAGCTACATGGTTCATGTTAACTGCAAACCAAGTTATATATTTGTCTTGTTGCTGCTAATGGGATTCACAAAACACCTCTGCTAGCACAACATCGGCGGGATCCCAGGAAGAGGAAATCAGCCGCAATCGAGGTTGAGGGCTAACTAGCTCCGGTGCCGGCGGCAACAATGGAACACGATGGAGGCGGAGAGGGTGAAGACAGACGAGATCTTGACCTCAACCCCCCCTCCCTCGAAAGATAATCTCGCTCCTCCCTATCGTGCAAGGCGGTCGCACCCAGATCCTTGTGAAAGAACACCTCTCTTTATAGTGTGACTTTCCAATGATTCAAATAAATCAAAAAATCTTAGGGCCTTAGGAAAAATAACACCATTTTCCTTTTTGAAATGGTCGAGGGAAGGGGGGTGATACATCCATTTTTCATCATGCTTTTATATTGATATTTATTCCATTATGGGATGTTATTACACATTATGTCACGATACTTATGCCTATTCTCTCTTATTTTACAAGGTTTACATAAAGAGGAAGAATGCCGGCAGCTGGGATTCTGGGCTGGAAAAGGAGCAAATATTAGAGACCTATTCTGCACAGCTCCAAAAGTCCTGAAACTTCACGGAAGACGTTTTCAGAATATATAAAAAATACTCAGCGGAAGAAATTCACCAGGGGGGCCACACCCTGCCCACGAGGGTGGGGGGCGCGCCCTACCCCCTGGGCGCGCCCCCTACCTCATGGGCCCCCTGGTGGCCCTCCGGTGGCCATAGTCTGCTATATGAAGTCTTTCGATGGGAAAAAAATAATAAGCCTTCTTCTCGGACGAAACTCCGCCGCCACGAGGCGAAACCTTGGCGGAACCAATCTAGGGCTCTGGCGGACCTGTTGTGCCGGGGAAACTTCCCTCGCGGAGGGGGAAATCATCGCCATTGTCATCACCAACACTCCTCTCATCTGGAGAGGGCAATCTCCATCAACATCTTCATCAGCACCATCTCTCTCAAAACCCTAGTTCATCTCTTGTATCCAATTCTTGTCTCTAAGTCCGGGATTGGTGCTAGTAGGTTGCTAGTAGTGTTAATTACTCCTTGTAGTTGATGCTAGTTGGTTTAATTGGTGGAAGATCATATGTTCAGATCCTATATTCATATTAATACCCCTCTGATTATGAACATGTTTATGCTTTGTGAGTAGTTACTTTTGTTCCTGAGGACATGTGAGAAGTCTTGCTATTAGTAGTCATGTGAATTTGGTATTCGTTCGATATTTTGATGAGATGTATGTTGTCTCTCCTCTAGTGGTGTTATGTGAACGTCGACTACATGACACTTCACCATCGTTTGGGCTTAGAGGAAGGCATTGGGGAGTAATAAGTAGATGATGGGTTGTTAGAGTGACAGAAGCTTAAACCCTAGTTTATGCGTTGCTTCGTAAGGGGCTGATTTGGATCCATATGTTTCATGCTATGGTTAGGTTTATCTTAATACTTTTGTTATAGTTACGGATGCTTGCAATAGAGGTTAATCATAAGTGGGATGCTTGTCCAAGTAAGGGCAGTACCCAAGCACCGGTCCACCCACATACCAAATTATTAAAGTACCAAACGCGAATCATATGAGCGTGATGAAAACTAGCTTGACGATATTCCCATGTGTCCTCGGGAGCGCTTTTCTATATATAAGAGTTTGTCCAGGCTTGTCCTTTGCTACAAAAAGGATTGGGCCACCTTGCTGCACTTTATTTACTTTTGTTACTTGTTGTTCGTTACAAATTATCCTATCACAAAACTATCTGTTACCACTTATTTCAGTACTTGCAGAGAATACCTTGCTGGAAACCGCTTATCATTTCCTTCTGCTCCTCATTGGGTTCGACACTCTTACTTATCGAAAGGACTACGATAGATCCCCTATACTTGTGGGTCATCAGGGGGTTAAACCATCTCAATTATAGTTTAGTGAAAAACTGTAACCTACACTTTTCTAGAAAAATGCAACTGTAACAAAAAAGGTGCAAGTTGCACTCACTAAATTGTTGGATGGCCGCCTCTACGGGCGCGTCCTACACATTCCCTACTCGGTGGCTGCCTTGGTAAGGTCCCTGCCCCATGTCCGTTCCCCCGGTGGCCCTCTCGTCGTCGGAGCCCAGTATCCTGGACATTCACTTGGTCGAGGAAGAGGAATTCGTTCAGAAATTCGTGCGAGACACCAGCCTCTGCGTTGTTCACATGCGTTCACTTCCAACCATGGACTCGCTCGGGGCTGCGGCATGGGGTTTTTCTGCAGTAGCTCCGGTGCAAGTGGCTACTGGAGAGGAAATGCCATCAAAATGATTGGCCACAAGGTCGAATCGCGCATGTGGAAAATCATGGAACACGTCGTTCTGTCCGAGATCCACGGGACACAAAGATAACCAAACTCTATCGAGGCCACTGATCTGGGGATCGCCACCCTGTCCCGTGATGTGGCTTCCGGGTACCGTATGAAGAAGAGTGGATCATTGAGAAGGTGGTCTTCGAGGATATGGTTTTACCTTTCAAGGAGAGAAAATTGGTTGCCTTTGCTTTCCCTAACAACAACGAAATTGTCTTGCTGCAGCTGATATCCCAACTAGTACTTCTCCAACTCCAAGGATTTTTTATAGACATACTCCATCTCCTCAGCCAGCATCGATTCATGGAGGAGAAGATTTCACCCTCTTCTCCAATGCCTAACAAGTGCCTGTTCACAATGCCACCACCTTCTCAAGTGGTTGATGGGCATCTCTTGGTTCAAAGTAGTTTGGAGGATGAAAGTGATGGAAGTTTGGAATTGGACGAATCCGCACACAATGAAGAGGCTCTGGAATTCACACAAGAACAAAGACGGTTGTTCTTGGATCTGGACATCACTGACCGAGAGACAGACGGGACACCGGATGAGAATAGAGGACACCAAAACCAAGGACGATCGTGCGTAGCGGCGTAGGAAGGCCGCAAGGTGTGTGTTTCCTTAGAGACGAAATGGAGCCCAAAACAAAACTGTGGAGGCAGCGGGAACAGCGTACAGAGAGTGAACTCACATATGTGGCTACACGGGACGAAGGCGCAGGCCTCCCAGAAGTAGCCTTTGCAAAGTGGTGACCCATGTTATTGTGCGATCTAACCGCTGCCATTAGACACCTGTGTGAACTACCATGCAGCACCCCCCATGATCCAGCGGCCACTATCCAGCGACCACCATGTTTGATGCCGACTGGAAGATGTCGGTGCACCCTTTCCCCATCAAAAATAAACATTTCCACTATCAAGAAGGACCTCCACGTGCAACCGTTGCACGTTGACTAGACAACAACCGCCCACGCACCCTCAGCCAATGCATGACCATCATGCAGACAACGGCACACTGTAGTCCAAAACACGACAATTGCAGGACCTTGGCGACACTATTTGCCCAGCTGGCCCAAGCAAGAAGCGCACAAATCTGCCGTCATGCTCTTTTGCTGATTCAAAGTAGATTTGAGTTTTTCTCAAGAACCAATCAACTTAGAAAAAACAACTTTAGTTTACTAAATAAGTGTAGCCAGCACTTTTCTATAAAAATGCAACAAAATGAAAAGGTGTAAGTTGCACTTTCACTAAACTGTTGCACTTTTCTAAATTGAATGAGACTTCAGAAAGCATCATCAGCTTAGGCATAGACAGAGAAGAGACCATCTGAATGACCTGTGCAGTATGGATCCAGTTGTTCCCCTTGCTCAGTGTGCAGCTTTGACGGCCACGCACCGGCATAGATCGTTACCAGCCAAAACTAACTGGACCACCACTGGACAAACCGAAGGCATCGCAGCTAGAAGATCTTTTAAACAAATAGCGACTACTGCAGCCTGGGACTGCAGCCACGCCGGAGCGATTATGATCGGATTTGGTATAGTATAATATGGTGGTTGTCTGTTTGGGTGAGTGGGGAAATCGATCCAGTTGCTTGATGGATGATCGTATTGAGTTAGCTTTACTTTCTCCATGGTGTTAGTTCTCGTGTTCTTCTTCTTCGTCCTAATGAACTGTCTATATGTATGGAGACGATAGATTGATGCTCTTATCCTTATGTCCTATTGGGGATCGAGGTAACTTTGTTGCGGTCTGTGATAAAATCGCGATTTATATTTCGAGCAGGTCCAGGAGATATGTTAGTCATCATTTCATTCTGTTATGTGGGCTTGCTGAGTTTGGAGTAATCCAAAATGAGCGCCAAGATAACGGTAACCTACAAGAGGAAGTGTGGCACGTCACCCTCTCAGGGGGATGATGCTCAGGGGGACAATTCTGATGATGATGTGTTGAACGGATATGGTCATGTAAAGAAGGTTGACTCTATCTCCTTTTCGGCGTTATAGAATTGTTGATATTTGATGTTATCTCGATGGAATCTGGCTGTCTGCCATTATTGATTTTCCCGTCTTCTAATTAAGATGGTAATTTTTTGCACCTTTTTTAAGGAGGGCGCAAAAGTTGCTGCATGGAATAGTATAATATGAGCCACGTGTTTGTACAACTCTATCCTTTGTGTATTTGTAAATAGTGTGATACCAATATGATGCAAAGACACTTATATCACAAGATGTCAATAGCTGGATATGTTCTCGGAACACTATATTATTTGTTTGATGTTTGATATGTGCTACACGCGTTTTTAGAAATCTATCATTAATTGTGTCTTTGGAAATTGTTGATGTTATTTCTGTTGAATCTGGCAGACTACGTTAGTTGTGCTGTAGGGTAGAAAAGATGATGCGCCGAATAGTACAATATGAGCCACATGTTTGTAGTGCTCTATCATTCGTGTCTTTGGATATTGTGTGATACAAATATGATGTAAAGACATTTGTATCTGAAGATGTCAATAGCTGGACGTTCCCAAAGTATTATATTTTTTTATGCTAAGCAAATATAAGTATATGCTCCTATTTCTATTATGCCATAAATTTAATGACCTTACTACATCATAGATGGAAGCTCTTATCCTTGTGTCCTAGAGTTGATGGAGTTCTGGGGCGAAGTCCCGATCTATATTTCCAGCATGTCTCGGGAGAATACATATCACCATCGTCTTATAATGTTATGTGGGCTCGCCAAGTGGTGTTTTGGCACGGTTCGACATGAGCGCCAAGATCACATTAACCCATAGGAGGAAGCATGGCACATCACTCACTCAGATGGCTGATGGAGCGACTCCAGAGCCTCCTACTATTTCTAGTGGTGGGGTTGCCGACAGTAAAGCCCCGGAAGACGAGGCGGACATTGGTAACGACCTGTTGAAAGGATATGATCATGTAAAAAACCTTGAGTTTGCTCTTTCCTTATTGTTGTATGACTGTTGATGTTTGACATTATTTCTTTTGCATCTGTCTATCCATATTAATTTTGCTATTACTGACTTTCCCTCCTTTTAAGAGTGCAAATTGTCGCAGCTTTTTAAAGGAGGGCACAAAAATTGATGCGCCCACCGGTATAACTCGAGCCACATGATTTTAAGAAAACTGATAGCGAAGGGTCGTGGTCAGGCCCCTTGTTTATTCTCTTTATTTATTTTCTCCTTTTCTTCTCACCACCTCAGGATACAATAACCACATATACGCGCTCGCACCATGACAAGTTAAATTGATAGGCTTCACTGATTGCAACAGCCTGGATGCCTGGCTCCGGCGGTAGGGCAACTCCATCATGAACTCATTCACCGGAGCACCCGCCAGCCTCTGGACCTCGTCCTTCGGCTTACAGCTCAGCCACCACTTGAGTAGGCCGTGCAGTGTAGGCAGATCGGCTCGTCATGGCATAAGATCTCCATCTGCATTTCACACAAGTGTATACACAAGGTGTCAGACAATAGAGCAGGCTCTCATACTTTCTCAGCACGCTCGGTAACAGGAAGAGATATGATTTAGTGATGTATTCTTTGGGAGCTTTGCAGCACAAAAATGGTGCAAATAAATCCTACTATGTCACCAACCAAATCTACAAATGCAGGACGGTAGTTCCTTTTATTGGAAATTGGTGGGGACTGGCCCCTTCAAAAAAGTAGCAAACTCTAGATTTATCGATAATGTAATGCTTGGAAGCAAGCGCCTTGATAGGAGGGCACATACTTGAGTAGGGTTTATGGAGTGACAACAATTTAAAATGGAAGTACAAGGACATCTAAAAGGCTCACCTTATCTTCACTTGCTAGCTCATGTTTTTTTATTAATCAGCCTCAGGATGGAGGATACCCGCATAGTTCCATCTCCGAAACAAGAATAAAAAAGTAATATTGAACAACAGAATGTATTAAATTCTTGGAATTTAGTTACATGTTATTACATCACCAACAACGAAGTGCTGTTAGTAATGAATGGGAAAAAGCACACAGGATTTTTTGATGAAATATCGTCTCCATTGTTGATAAATATTCATAAGAGCACTGTTTTTCTAAGTTCACTGCCTTCATATTTTGAGATGAAGAGAAGAACTCTGGCTAATAGCAGAACCATCTATGCATCTAGTAGAAAATATAACAGGAAAAGGGCCATCAGCACACTGAGCCATCTTACGCTGGGCAAATATCTCCAGCAATCTATGCTACGAATAAGAGGATGCTCAGTAAAGTTTGAGAGGCCTCCTTTTTTGGATTTTTTGGACTGCTTACCACATGTGTCACCTGGTTGAGAGGCCTCTATCATTGTTGACAAACAAACTTGAAGACTAAAGCGAACTAACTTAGTCCTATAGAAATTCTTTTACAGCCGAGGAAGAAGTTTAGGTTCGACCCTGCAAAACAGCTCTCATTTTGATGTGAAGAAGCAAAATACACGGTCTATTGGAATCAACATAAATACTGAATATGTTGCAAGAGGTCTTACTGGTTCGAAAAAGTGACTAGTGAAAACCAGACTTGGGTAGTTATTTGCTCATGCGAGTCTGCTTCTAGGCTTTCCCTTGGACTATCCTCAGTAGTAGTTTCAGTTTTTGAACCTTTCCTTGAGAGAAGAATTAGATTTTTCTGATTTGTTCGTGCTTGCCACGACTAAACGTCATAAGGGCTTCTCAAGCTCTTCTTTGTCAATCCTCTCATGATTCTATCCATCTTCAGAAATTTCTGCACTGTTCTGTTTGGGTTGAAAGTGTAGTTACACCGGTAGAAAAAGGGCCTATAGTCCCGGTTCATAAGGGCCTTTAGTCCCGGTTCCTGAACCGGGACTAAAGTGTCGGTACTAATGCCCTGTACCTTTAGTCCCGGTTCAATCCAGAACCGGGACTGATGGGCCTCCACGTGGGCAGTGCGCAGAGCCCAGGCAGGAGACCCTTTGGTCCCGATTGGTGGCACCAACCGGGACCAATAGGCATCCACGCGTCAGCATTTCTGTGGCTGGGGTTTTTGTTTTTTTTTGAAAGGGGGGAGGGGGGTTTGGGGGTTTTGGGGGGTTAATTTAGGTGTTTCATATATTGTGTTAGCTAGCTATAATTAATAGAGAGAAGTGTCCTCTCTTACGTCCGTGCTTGGTCGACGCTACGTACTATACATACGTATAGAGAGGACTAGACACGCTAGTTAGCTAGTAAGCAAATGAAGGAAACAGAAGATCGTCATGAACATATATGCATACAGAGAGAAGTGATATCGACCACCTCTCCTTCTTCGAGAGATTGGTCGAACAACAAGTTCTTGTATATCTATCCGACACTACCGGCTACATATATACAATAATTATCTCTTACAAATATAATCATACGGACTCATGGTCCACATAGTATTCTCCGTCTTCAGCAATCACTTGGTCAAGAAAGAATGCCGCCAATTCCTCTTGAATTGCTCGCATGCGAGCTGGTGCTAGGAGTTCATCCCGCTTCCGAAACATCTAATTTGAAGAAGGGGGTCAATACATATATATATGAATGAATGAAACTAAATACAAATGATGGTAATAAAATAAAATTGTGAATGTTTTTATTTACGTACTTCATATTGTTCGTCAGAGTACCGGCCCCGCTCACAGTTCGTGTGGCGGATGGACTCGCTGACGTAGTATCCACAGAAATCATTCCCTTTTTCCTGCCACAACCACTTTACAAGAAATAGAGGTCAATCAAACTGATAAACAAGAATGCTAAATGGTATTGATGAAACTAGCGCTTGAATCACTAGGAGATGCGTGGAACATGCTACTATAGTACTTACTTTCGGGTGTCTAAATTCCAGCTCCTTCGGCAGACCCGGAACTGTTTTGGTGAATTTTCTCCAAACCCTGCTGGACAAAGAAAACAATTACTTGATATCAGGAAATGAACAAAGTTGCTGATATGGTGGATAATGATCGATTTAACTTACTTCTTGAGGATTTCAGTCATGTCCGCATACTCCTCGGGATCTTTTCGTTTAGAGTCCAAGACGGTTACTACTCCCTGCTCAAGCCTAATCTCTAGGAGAATATAGTGGAAACTGCACACGCATGCATAACTCATCAATTACATTACTATAACCTGGACTAATATATAAGGGAAACCGAATATGCACAAGACAGTAACACTCACTTGAAGTTGTAAGGAAAGAGTATTATATCTTTGTTTTCATTTTTTTGAATGATCGTAGCAAGTTGGCCTCGGTATCTCCGGGACGATGTTGAACCTCAGTTGCATCTATGAGATATGTGTTAATGAACCCAATATCACCGATTTGTCTTTTCTTCAATTCGGCGATCTTCATTCTGCATAATATAGTGAGGATAATTATAAATACATGCAATGAAAGAGATGAGCTATATAGAGAGACTTAATGACAGAAGTAGTAGTACTTACAGACAGTAGCAAGTGATCGTTGTTTTATCGAGGGCCAATTGATTGAAAAACTGATAGAACTCCTCAAATGGAATAGGCAACAGTTCAATTCCAACGAGTTCATGCTCCGGTTTAAATCTTGCATACGAAGTACTCCTCCCCCCAGACTCTCTGCAGATTTTCAAGTACCAATCATGTAATCTTCGCATCATCGTTGTTAAAGATTTTTCATCTATGACGAGAGGCTTCCCGTACTCGTATCTGTGTATCTGCACCTCCATGGTATCATAATGTACATCGTCGGGCAGGTAATCGTCAACATTGCCATAACCGGGCACAATCCTCGGATCGACGATGTCGCTAGGCACCTTGAGGGGGGAGGCACGATTGCTTCGCTTGTTCGCCGAGCTGGGCAATTTGTTTCCCAGCTGCTCGTTTTTCTTTCAGCCTTTGATCACTGACTGTACTTCCAGACTGCTTCGCTTCGGCCCATGTCTTTGCAATAATGCGCTCATAGTTGCCTTTCGGCGGAGACTAGGGTGGTTTTGCCAGGGCAGCCAGAGTGCGCTTCACTTTCACCGGATCTACCTTCTCCTACGGAGGTGGATGTCTCTTTGCTCTTAACCCTTGAAACCAGTCATCCACTTCGGTTCGCGCGATCTCGGCGTTCTCCTCCGGGGTCCTCTCATATGGTAACTTCTCTAGAGTCTTCAGAGAAGGACCGAATCTCTATGTCCTCCCGCCTCTGGTTGTACTGCTAGACGCCGACCGAGCAGACGGAGCGGTTGTCTTCTTTACTTGCTTACGAGGCAGAGGAGAAGGACTACGACGTGCCGGAGCAGCTGGAGCGGCGGCAGGTCTCTTCCGCCCTTGCTGACGAGGCAGAGAAGGAGGAGGCTGGGTGCTCAGGCGCGTCGACGCAGGCGGAGAAGGAGGCGGAGTGCCGCCACGCGCCGGAGAAGGAGCCGGCCGAGGGCCCTGATCGTCACTCGCCGGAGAAGGAGGCGGTGGAGGAGGCGGAGTGCCCTGACTCGCCGGAGGAGGAGGAGGAGGCGGAGGCGTCCAGTTCAGAAGGTTGATGAGCTCCTTCCGCCATAGGCATGGAGTCTTCAGAGCAGACCCCAGCCAAGTCTCCCCTTCACCGGTAGGGTGGTCAAGCTGGAGGTCCTCAAATCCCTCCGTTATTTCATCCACCATCACCCTAGCATATCCTTCTGGAATCGGCCAGCAGTGAAAAGTTGCGCCAGGTTCAGTAGGATAAACAGAGCCAACAGCCACCTTGACCTTCAAATTCATCCATTGCGTCATAAGGTGGCAATTTGGAGACTCCGTGATAGCATCCACGGGATAGCTGGCAGGAGCCATCAAGGCATGCTCCGGCTGAAGCAGCTCGGTGGAAGCCACGCTGCTTCTCCGCTGAGATGGCGGGGTAACTTCGGGGGAAGCTTCGGCATTTCGTTTGCTGTGATTTGCTTCTCGTTCCTCTATCGCTTGTACCCTAGCGTGCAGCGCCTGCAGTTGGGTCTGCTCCACTTTCTTCCTCCTCTCGTGGCATTTGTAACTGCCTGCGTCCGGAAACCCAACCTTCCACGGAATGGAGCCTGGCGTGCCTCGTGTCCGTCCAGGGTGCTCGGGATTCCCGAGGGCCATTGTGAGTTCGTTGTTCTCTCTGTCTGGAAAGAACTTCCCTTGTTGCGCTGCTTTGATATACTGCTTAAGCTTCCTGACCGGTATGTCCATTTGATCGTTCGTCCAAATGCACTTCCCTGTTACAGGGTCCAAGGTTCCGCCAGCCCCGAAGAACCAAGTCCGGCAACGGTCTGGCCAGCTAATTATCTCTGGTTCGATCCCTTTATCAACCAGATCATTCTCAGTCTTGGCCCACTTATGCCGGGCTATGAGGTAGCCACCTAACCCCTTGCGATGGTGAAGCATCTTCTTCGCAGCATTTTGCTTGTTTATCGCCGACATCTTCTTACTCTTTTCCGATGTCTTGTGGGCCACAAATGCGGGCCAGTGATCTCTGATCTTCTCATATCTTCCCTTGAATTCTGGTGTCTCATTATTTTTGACAAACTTATTCAGCTCTTTCTTCCACCTCCTGAATAGTTCTGCCATCCTCTTAAGAGCAAAAGACTTGATTAATTTCTCTTTAACTGGGTTCTCTGGATTATTCTCTGGTGGTAGGGTGAAATTTGACTTCAGCTCAGTCCAAAGATCATTTTTCTGCATATCATTGACATAAGACACCTCAGGGTCTTCTGTAGCCGGCTTAAACCATTGTTGGATGCTTATCGGGATCTTGTCCCTAACCAGAACCCTGCACTGAGCAACAAATGTGCTCTTTGTCCGGAGGGGTTCAATCGGTTGGCCGTCAGGCGTGATTGCTATGATCTCAAACTTTTCATCCGAGCTCAACTTTTTCTTCGGGCCTCGTCTCTTTACCGAAGTTGTGCTCGATCCAGAGGGCTAGAAAAAAGAACAAAGACTTAATTAATATGTTTACATACCAAAACAATGAATGCATCAATCAGCTAGTCAGCACAGGCTTAACTAATATATATACCTGGCCGGACTCGGTTCGGTCACCGGAGCCGTCATCACGGTCTCCTTCTTGCACTGGCATTGGGTCACCGGAGCCGTCCTCATGTTCTTCTTCTTGCACTGGCATTAGGTCACCGTAGCCAGCTTGTTCACCCTCTCCTTCCAGACCATCGGTTTCATTGAGAAACAACGAGACGGCATCACTTCCTTCTGTGATTATGTCCCTCAACAACGCTTCTTTTGCTTCGTCTAGGGCGTGTCCATAGTTTCTACAAATATTTACAACGTGGCAATTATTATTCAAACATGACAGATGGATATATTAGTGCCAAACGTAGAACTAGCTACCTAATCATAGTAAGCTATCGGGAGGGGGTATATATCGACAACGACGACACTACATCTATGTCCCTCGACGACCCTCGTTCCCGATAAAAAAAGAGGAAGAAGAAGAAAAAAAGAGGAGAAGAAAGAATAGAGGAGAAGAACTCCTCTATTCTTTCTTCTCTTTTTTTTCTTCTTCCTCTTCTTTTTTTATCCTCTTCTTCCTCTCATGTTCGAGAGCATCGCCGAGGGGTCGGGAGGTTGCCTAGTGTCAAAGGATTCAACAAAACCATGTCTTCATCATTAGGCGAAAGTAACATGTGCATGATGGTACGAAGCTCTCCAAAGTTATTTTGGAACGGAGTCCTAGATTGGATAATTTTCTTTTTGATACAAAGTTCAGCAAGAACCTTCCAAATATCGTTATTTGGAAGGCCTTTGCTGAAATTCATACAAAAAGGCAAATTATCCTATCCGGGACACCATTCCAAAATAATTTTAGAGGACTTCGTCATGCCCTGGTTACTTCAGGCTAATGATGAAGCCATGGATTTCTTCAATACTTTGACACTAGGAAACCTCTCTCGACCCCTCGGCGATCCTCGACCCCTCGAACCCTCGACGACCCTGGAACCCTCAACCCCTAGACGACCCTGGAACCCTCGACCCTCGACCCTATAGAACCCTCAAACCCTCGAGCCTGAAACCCTCGACCCTTGACCCCTTAACGACCCTCGACCCTCTACCCTAGTTCCCGACCCTCGACCCCTCAGCGATCCTCGACACCCTCGTTCCCGATAAAAATTAAGAAGAAGAAGAAAAAAAAGAGGAGAAAAAAAGGAGAAGAAGCTCCTCTATTCCTTCTTCTTCTCCTCTTTTTTTCTTCTTCTTCCTCTTCTTCCTCTCCTCGTCTTCTCCTTCTTCTTCTCCTTCTTTCTCTACTTATTTTCCTTTTCCTTATTTTACTTTTTCCTCTCCACTAACATAAAATGCACTAACCTAAAATGCAACAAACATAAAATGCACTAAATCGATCAACTAACCTAAAATCAGTGATAAAATGCACTAACCTAAAATCGATATCTACTAACAACTTAAAAAAATTAATACATATATGAAAAAATGCATATATGAAAAAAACATCATCATATCATCAACAGAAAAAATAGTATTTTTTCTAAAAATCTATCTTTTGCATATATACATCAACATATATATACACTAACCTAAAATGCACAAAAATGCTATCGGAGAGGGGGTATATCGACCCCCCTCATGTATCCACAACATACATCTATACATACATACATTTCTCATATATAAGTTTTTCTTCTTCTTCCTTTCTTCCTTCTTCCTAGCTAGATATATAAATTTTTGCATATATAAAATACATATATACTTGCATATATGTATAAATTTTTGCATATATAAAGTTTTTCTAAAATCTAACTTTTGCATATATGAACATATATACACAGAGAACATATACATATATGCACATTTTTATAATAATGAAAAAAATAAGAGGAAAGGGCGCCAGCGGTCGGACCGAAGGTGGCGGCGTGTGGTCGGGGCGACGGCGAGGGGGTTGGGGAAGGGGCGGCGCGCGCGGCAACAGCGACGGTGTCGGGGAAGGGGTGGTGCGCGCAGCGACGATGACGGGGTCAGGGAACAGGTGGCGCGCGTGGCG
>NC_041388.1:586852255-586884531 GCF_002162155.2 Triticum dicoccoides
TTTCTTTGTTGCTTTATTTATTTTATTTTGTTGATACTTACAACAAAATACTTATTGTTGCTATTTTTATTTTTTTTCCAGTTTTTTTGTTTTGTTTTCTATATTATTTATTTTCTTTTGTTTTTTGCTTTATTTTTTAATTCCTTTTGCTTTTAGGTCAGCAAAATTATAAACTTTCTGTTAATGCCATTAGTTTTAGAAAAAATATAAACTTTCTGTTAGTGCCATTAGTTTTCAAATTTGAATAGTTAAAATTTGAACATAGATGCACCTATAGAGAAAATTCGACCTAAATTCATAGTTTTCAAATGAACTGTGAAAAAGGTGGCATAGCATACTCGTCTGTTACAAATTTGGCATGGTATCATCATAATAGTTGCGGGAGAAAGTCTTCACTTTTTCTTCACTTGTGTCATTTGCTTACTGTGCCATAAACGTGGATAATCTTCATTGTTTATCAGGATGCTTGGGTCAGCCTTGACATTGAAGGGAGGAATTTCATGAAACTTTTCATAATCTTCAGACATGTCTGTCTTGCCGTCCACTCCCAGGATGTCCCTTTTTCCTGAAAGAACTATGTGGCGCTTTGGCTCATCGTATGATGTATTCGCTTCCTTATCTTTTCTTTTTCTCGGTTTGGTAGACATGTCCTTCACATAGATAACCTGTGCCACATCATTGGCTAGGACGAACGGTTCGTCAGTATACCCAAGATTTTTCAGATCCACTGTTGTCATTCCGTACTGTGGGTCTACCTGTACACCGCCGCCCGATTGACCCATTTGCACTTAAACAAAGGGACCTTAAAATCAGGTCCGTAGTCAAGTCCCATATGTCCACTATGTAACCATAATATGTATCCTTTCCGCTCTCGGTTGCTGCATCAAAGCGGACACCGCTGTTTTGGTTGGTGCTCTTTTGATATTGGGAGATCGTGTAAAATGTATTCCCATTTATCTCGTATCCTTTGTAAGTCAATACAATCAAAGATGGTCCCCTGGACAACAAGTACAACTCGTCACAAACAGTGTTGTCACCTCTGAGACATGTTTCCAACCAACTGCTGAAAGTATTGATGTGTTCACATGTAATCCAGTCGTCGCACTGCTCCGGGTGTTTGGAGCGCAGACTGTTCTTGTGTTCATCAACATACGGGGTCACCAAGGTAGAGTTCTGTAGAACTGTGTAGTGTGCTTGAGACCAAGAATATCCGTCCCTGCATATTATTGAGTCTCTTCCAAGAGTGACTTTTCCATTCAGTCTCCCCTCATACCGCGATTTAGGGAGACCTATCTTGTTAAGGCCAGGAATGAAGTCAACACAAAACCCGATAACATCCTCTGTTTGATGGCCCATGGAGATGCTTCCTTCTCGCCTAGCGCGATTACGGACATATTTCTTTAGGACTCCCATGAACCTCTCAAAGGGGAACATATTGTGTAGAAATACGGGCCCTAGGATGACAATCTCGTCGACTAGATGAACTAGAACGTGCGTCATGATATTGAAGAAGGATGGTGGGAACACTAGCTCGAAACTGACAAGACATTGCGCCACATCACTCCTTAGCCTTGGTACGATTTCTGGATCGATCACCTTCTGAGAGATTACATTGAGGAATGCACATAGCTTCACAATGGCTAATCGGACGTTTTCCGGTAGAAGCCCCCTCAATGCAACCGGAAGCAGTTGCGTCATAATCACATGGTAGTCATGAGACTTTAGGTTCTGAAACTTTTTCTCTGGCATATTTATTATTCCCTTTATATTCGAGGAGAAGCCAGTCGTGACCTTCATACTGAGCAGGCATTCAAAGAAGATTTCTTTCTCTTCTTTCGTAAGAGCGTAGCTGGCAGGACCTTTATACTGCTTCAGAGGCATGCCGTCTTTTTCGTGCAAACGTTGCAGGTCCTCCCGTGCCTCAGATGTATCTTTTGTCTTCCCATACACGCCCAAGAAGCCTAGCAGGTTCACGCAAAGGTTCTTCATCACGTGCATCACGTCGATTGAGGAGCGGACCTCTAGGTCTTTCCAGTAGGGTAGGTCCCAAAATATAGATTTCTTCTTCCACATGGGTGTGTGTCCCTCAGCGTCATTCGGAACAGCTAGTCCACCGGGACCCTTTCCAAAGATTACGTAGTGTAAATCATTGACCATAGCAAGCACGTGATCACCGGTGCGCATGGCGGGCTTCTTCCGGTGATCTGCCTCGCCTTTGAAATGCTTGCCTTTCTTTCGACATTGATGGTTGGTCGGAAGAAATCGACGATGGCCCAGGTACACATTCTTCCTGTATTTGTCTAGGTATATACTTTCAGTGTCATCTAAATAGTGCGTGCATGCGTGGTATCCTTTGTTTGTCTGTCCTGAAAGGTTACTGAGAGCGGGCCAATCGTTGATGGTCACGAACAGCAACGCCTTAAGGTTAAATTCCTCTTGTCTGTGCTCATCCCATGTACGTACACCATTTCCATTCCACAGCTATAAAAGTTCTTCAACTAATGGCCTTAGGTACACATCAATTTCGTTGCCGGGTTGCTTAGGGCCTTGGATGAGAACTGGCATCATAATGAACTTCCGCTTCATGCACATCCAAGGAGGAAGGTTATACATACATAGAGTCACGGGCCAGGTGTTGTGATTGCTGCTCTGCTCCCCGAAAGGATTAATGCCATCCTCTCTTAAAGCAAACCATACATTCCTTGGGTCCTTTGCAAACTCACCCCAGTACTTTCTCTCGATTTTTCTCCACTGCGACCCGTCAGCGGGTGCTCTCAACTTCCCATCTTTCTTTCGGTTCTCACTGTGCCATCGCATCAACTTGGCATGCTCTTCGTTTTTGAACAGACGTTTCAACCGTGGTATTATAGGAGCATACCACATCACCTTCGTAGGAACCCTGTTCCTGGGGGGCTCGCCGTCAACATCACCAGGGTCATCTCGTCTGATCTTATACCGCAATGCACCGCATACCGGGCATGTGTTCAGATCCTTGTATGCACCGCGGTAGAGGATGCAGTCATTAGAGCATGCATGTATCTTCTCCACCTCCAATCCTAGAGGGCATACGACCTTCTTTGCTGCGTATGTACTGTCGGGCAATTCGTTATCCTTTGGAAGCTTCTTCTTCAATATTTTCAGTAGCTTCTCAAATCCTTTGTCAGCCACAACATTATCTGCCTTCCACTGCAGCAATTCCAATACGGTACCAAGCTTTGTGTTGCCATCTTCGCAATTGGGGTATAACCCTTTTTTTGTGATCCTCTAACATGCGATCGAACTTCAGCTTCTCCTTTTGACTAATGCATTGCGTCCTTGCATCGACAATGACCCGGTGGAGATCATCATCATCGGGCACATCGTCTGGTTCGTCTTGATCTTCAGCAGCTTCACCCGTTGCAGCATCATTGGGCACATCGTCTGGTTCCTCTTGATCTTCACCAGCTCCCCCCGTTGCAGCATCACCGTATTCAGGGGGCACATAGTTGTCATCGTAGTCTTCTTCTTCGCCGTCTTCCATCATAACCCCTATTTCTCCATGCCTCGTCCAAACATTATAGTGTGGCATGAAACCCTTGTAAAGCAGGTGGGAGTGAAGGATTTTCCAGTTAGAGTAAGACCTCGTATTCCCACATGAGTGCATGGACAACACATAAAACCATTCTGCTTGTTTGCCTCAGCCGCATCGAGAAACTCATGCACGCCCTTAATGTACTCGCGGGTGTGTCTGTCACTGTACATCCATTGCTGGTTCATCTGTGTGCATTATATATAATTAAGTGTCCAAATTAATAGAAGTTCATCATCACATTAAAACCAAAGTGCATACATAGTTCTCATCTAACAACATATAGCTCTCCAGAGCATCTAATTAATTAAACCATACATTGAAACTATGTAAAACATTTCAATGCGAAAACAAATGCGATCATAATCGCAACCAAGGTAACAATTGATCCAACGGCATAATGATACCAAGCCTCGGTATGAATGGCATATTTTCTAATATTTATAATCTTCAAGCGCATTGCATCCATCTTGATCTTGTGATCATCGACGACATCCGCAACATGCAACTCTAATATCATCTTCTCCTCCTCAATGTTTTTAATTTTTTCCTTGAATAAATTGTTCTCTTCTTCAACTAAATTTAACCTCTCGATAATAGGGTTGGTTGTCATTTCCGATTCACATACATCCTAGATAAATAAAATCTATGTCACGTTGGTCGGCATAATTTTCATAAACAATAAATGAACCAATAGTTATAAAGATAATATACATACCACATCCGAATCGTAGACAGGACGAGGGCCGACGGGGGCGGATACCAAAACCATCGCACTATATAAGATGCAATAATAAATGTAAGAAAATGATACAAGTATCTATCTAAACATACAAGTAAGAATAATTTTTCTTTCAGAAAGAAGATAAGAACAAGAGGCTCACCACGGTGGTGTCGGTGATGAGATCGGCGCGGATGATCAACGACGGTGAAGACGGGTACGGGGCGTGACGGACCGCTAAATCTAGACAAATCTTGAGGAAAATGGAGCTTGGAGGTCGAGCTTCGAGAGGAGAAAGCTTAAGTAGTGTGGCTCGGGCATTCCATCGAACACCTCATGTGCATAGGAGGTGAGCTAGAGCACCACAAAGCCCTCTCCCCCTCGGCCAGAAAAAACAGAGCACTGTGCTCTGCTCTTGCGCGAGGGGGTATATATAGGCACCTCATTGGTCCCGGTTGGTGACATGGGCCGGGACTAAAGGGGAGCCTTTGGTCCCGGTTCAAGCCACCAACCGGGACCAATGGTGGTGGGCCAGGAGTGAGGCCCATTGGACCTGGTTCATCCCACCAACCAGGACCAAAAGGTCCAGATGAACCGGGACCAATGGCCCACGTGGCCCGGCCGGCTCCCTGGGCTCACGAACCGGGACCAATGCCCACATTTGTCGTTCTAGACTGAACCGGGACTAATGGGCTGACCCGGCCTGGACCAAAGCCCTGTTTTCTACTAGTGTTAGAACAAGCAAATGGTAGGTTTTTATTGGCCGATGTTCTGATAACACTTCAATACGACCTGCTTTTTATTTGCCGATGTTGTCATCATGGTAGGTTTTAGTGCCGAGGCCTTCTCAGGCATCTGATCGCAATCTTCAGATGTGTTTGGCAATTTACCGAGGTAAAACGTCTGGGATTTGATAGTCTTTCTTGCAGCTTTGGTTCTCCGAGTAGACTTGATATCTTTGGGGTTCTAACCAAGGAATAGTTGGAGCGTCAAAAGCATAAACTTCTGCCTTCTTTTTCGAAATGGCAATTAACCTGCATAAACTTCTGTCTTAAGCCAAGCTCCCACACCATCTTAGTCGCACATCATCCTACACCGGTGTCTACAAGCCCACCAACCAGCACTACCACCGAAGTAGCCCATCAACGAAGAAGCAGTACCGACATCCGCCGCCACAAATCGCACCTCAGGAGACCACCGACGACCAACCTCCAGAACAAGGCAGCATATCCGTCAATGGTGCTCTAGACGCAGAGCCACCGGACACTGCGCAAGTCGTCGTGCCCCGTCGTGCACCGTGTAGACAAGGAACGAAGGAGTGCTGCCCAAAGCCAAGAACCACCTTGGTTCCAAACCGCAACCAAGCATCAGAAGCACCGACACGCCCCATGTGCGCCACCGCGGCCGCCGGAGACCAGATCTGCAAAACTTGCAGCTGGAGCCACCTTTTCCTTTCCATTCAGGGCCCCCAATCCGCGCACCACCGCACTCCTTCTAGCGAAAGCCACAGACCGAGCACTGCACAGGCCACCCGAGCCCCTCTGCCTTGCGCCCCGCCAGTCCTCCAACATGCCGGAGCATGCGACCAACAGGACACAGCTCTGCGTTAAGCATCGCGCCAGGCCATTAGGCCCCTCCACGCACCGCCACCCCCCCATGTGGACAAGTGCGGCCACACCACCACCGGTCGCTAATCAGAGAAACCGCATGCTATCCCATCTCATGTGTGCCACCGTGTCGCCGTCATTTACCATGGTACACAGCGGCATCGATGGACCTGTAGATGCCGGCTCGAACCATCGTATCCCGAGCAGCCTGCCACCCGCGCTGGTCCGCCGCAGCCGTCACCAGCCACGTCGGAAATGGGCTCAGGCCTCTGACCCGTGCCCTCCACGCAGTAGTGCCAAGGAAGCGACGATACGCCGCATCACCCTTACCACTACGTTTCCCGGGCCGCCATCTCGGCCTACCAGTGCCGCCCCTAGTCGAACTCGAAGGTTGCCAACACCAAGACAAGAAGCCTCCCCCGGCACCATTAATTTGGAGGCGGGGACCCACCGCAACCACAGTGACAGGAGCGGGCGGCAGCGGCAGCGAGGAAGCACATGGGAGGGATAATTTGGGGTGGCGGCAGTTTCGCCCCCAGTGCCGCCTCGGTGCGAGGGGATACAATTAAAATTTGCTTTATGTGGAAACAAATTATTCCAGGTAGCATGGATACTTATATCAGCCCTTCAAATAAGGAAACAATCAATCATGATAGCTAGCAGCATATAGTTGAGTACCTGAGTCGAGACCTCATGAAAAAATATAAAAGGTGGATGGGATTCTAATCATTTGCTTCAGAAAACAAAAATGTATATGCTTTTATTAGCAACCGTGTGTGTCCGAGCCAATGTTTTATTAGACAAGATAATAATGTAGCAGGCAGTCCGCACGAAGAGCTGTGATAGCTGTTACAACTTATGTAAGATTTATACAGTAGAATCCACAGTAGTGTAATTATAAGGAAAAGTCCTACTCTATCCCAAGCTCTAATGACCTCGGGATGAATAGTAAATTCAGAAAAAATGTATTTAATTTTTTTGAAATTTTTTAATGGCAAACACTGACAAATTTTCTAGATTCTTGCAAAATTTCAACATGAAAGACCATTCATGGAAGTCGTTGCAAAAATAACAAAATCAACACTCCAAAATGCTTTTGAAAATAGCAGTTTTGAAGCATCGGTTCTATTTTATTTTTGCCATAATTTCCAGGAATGTTGTTCCATGACAAAATTTTGCAAGCATCCAGAAAATTTATCCATGTTTAGCACAAAAAATATTCAAAATTTTTGATTGTTTTTTCATATTATTTTGGAATTTACTGTTCATCCGAGCGCATTTGAGCTCGGGCTGAGAAACATCACGTCTTATAAGCTAGTATACTCTCACTAATTACGAGAAGGAACTATTTTTTATTCAGATGCGTACAGAGATACATGTACTCTTGTTCTTCAAAAAATTATTAAGTGCACTTTCCTGGTATATAAGGGTTGTACGTATACTCTTATTCTTCACAAAAATGTTAAGTGCACTTTCAGTTATAAATGGTCCAAATAAGCTAATTGTTTCTGCAGCTATTAATAAATGGTGTGTGTAAAGAACATATTTTAATGAAAGGTAAAATTTTTTAAATGCAATAACACAATGGAATTGTATTTGAACTCCTATGACTTCAAGGATCGAACTAAGATCATGCTACATATGTGTTGACACGTTTGCTTGTCGGCATTGCATATATCCTTCACAATAGTTCTATACGGATTCTATTCAAAGTGAATTTCATTAGCATGGTTTCTCCATTCTGACCATATTTTGCTCTATAGTCTATACATCCCTACTGCCAAGGTCTTAAGATGCAGCTGTGCATCATCGAAGTTGGAGGCCATTCTCGGTGGCATACCGTTTGTGAAGGTAAAACCTAAAGAGACAACGACAGGAGCATGGGATTGTGCGGTGTGGTTTGTCGTCTGTCAACTTTGATGTGCGGATTTTGTACGTGGTCTCTGAGGCCACCTGCCGACTCATCCAATGACGCCGAATTATTACTGGGATGAAACAAGCGGGATGACTTGTAGCATGAGGCATTTTGAGGTAGCCAGGCAACTCTAAATTTTGTTCTATTGTTATAGATGAATAGAAGGCTTTGGATCATGTACACTTACTTGCTTTAGTATGCGTAAAACCTCAAAATGGCATTTGACATGAGTATGGCGTTTTGGAGCTTGGCCTCCATGGAGGTCGATTTTTGAAAAAAAAATCAAAATTCGAATTTTTCGGTTTCAACAATTTGAAAAAAATTATACAAGTAAAAAAGGATGTGAGCTGTATGTGTGTAAATTTTAGGATGAAGCACGTTGAAATGTGATCTGCACAAAAAAGACAAATTCATGGTCTGGGATGATAAATAGTATCATTTGTTAAAAAGCCCTAGATTTTTTTATTGCACAACCCTCATTTCAATGTATTTCGTCCTGAAAATTTACACACTTGTGCATTATGCTTTCATTTATGTCTGTATTTTTTCAGATTTTTTTTGAAATGTAAAAATATGAATTTTCACAAATTTTGAATTTTGCATTTGGAGGCCTCCATAGAGTTCGGCCTCCAATAGGAATTTCCGCTTTGACATCCACTATAAGTACTATTAGTGATGAGAAGGACTAAAAAGGGTGGTAGCACAACTTCTCAAGGCTCACATGTTATTAATGCTAGATCCCTTTTATTTGTAGACAGCTGGGATACGTCATAATAATGGTAAGAGTACTGAAAACAAGTGGGGCATTAGCACAAGCAGCTCATACGGTGGGATGCACGCAACTCGTCTAGGTCATCTCATGAAATTTTCCCTCGAAAATATTCTTCAAATCCACCCGTAGTGCGACTTAAAATAGTTGGATTCAATGGCTAGCTTACTCGATATATCTTGCTGCAGAATTAGACCTATCTATGAGTGAATAAACCGAAAAGAGCACTTGAACATATTTCAATAAACCTTTCAAGCTTTTATTTTTCTATACTTTTATTTTTCACCTGAAAAAGCATTCCTTGCAGTACTTGAACTTCTCGTTGTTTCACTATGAACTTCTTTCAAGAGATAATAATTTTTTGAATACATAAAAACATGTTTTAAATGGTATACATGAAAATTTTAAACCGTCAATCGAAATGGGGCACATAATATACCGGTGGAAAGCTTATGAATAGCAGCAAGTTTTTCATGTAGACATGTGTTACAAATTTCGTTGTCGTTTGAGACAGTTTTTAAAATGGCAAAACAACGTTGTTTTTTGCCTTTTAAAACATGTAAATGAACGACAGACGTCTCGTAAATATAATTTTTGAACCGTGCAGGGTGGAGCACGTGAACTTCTTGCAACAAATCTTTTAGGCTTTTAGTTTTGTATTCTTTTATTATTTTCTAAAACGCATTCCGTGTAGTAGTTGAACTTCCCGCTGTTTTCACCTTGAACTTCTGTCATGTTTTCATAATTCTCCACATATACATCTGAATTGCACAAATAATATACCTTTGCAAACATGCTGAAAAGATATAACTTTTTCTAATATGGTTAAGCTTTTGTTTCGAACAACATGCACCATTTTGTTTTAACCGTTTTTTAGAATAAGATTACCTATAGACCTTGAAAAGTTGTTGAATATAAGAATTTTTTTAATGTATAGCATTTTAATTTTAAATTTGTAATGGATTGAGAGAATTATTTTAATTCACAAAAACAACATTGTTTGTGCGTTTTTGCACAAGTAAATACATGGTGAACCTCTTTCGCAAGTATTTTTGAACTCCGCCTGGCCAAGCACTTGAACTTCACGCAACAATTTTTTTAGAGTTTACCTTTTATTTATTTATTTTTCTCATATGAAAACACACACCATGAAGTACGTGAATTTCTGGCAGTTATGAATTTGAACTTCTCACTGTATCACTTTAGTAACGGGAAAAATCCAAGTTTATTTATAGACATCGAACCGATCTAACTTTTTTATTTGAACTTCTTCGTGTGTTTTTTAGAAACATGAAAATTGGAGTTTTGTTAGAAACATCAAACTTCTTCGTTATTTAAAATTGAATTTATTGGTTTTATTCTTTAGTAACTAGAAAAATCTTATTTTTCAAATAAATATCAAACTGCTTCGCGTTTTCCAACTGAACTTCTTGGTTTTATTCTCTAGTAACATGAAAACCTGACTTTTTTATATACATTGAACTACTTGGTTCTTCGAAACTGAACTTCTTGGTTTTAATCTTTTAGCATTGGGGAAAATCTGACTTTTATAAACATCGAAGAGCTTCATATTTTTTTGGACTTCTTGGTGTTATTCACTGGCAACGAGATTTCATATAGTTGTTGACTGCTCACTGTTTTCAGTTTGAACTTCTGTCACATTTTTTTGGTTGTAATTCCTCACCCGTTCGTTGAAGGTGCATAATGATATACCTTTAGAAACTTGTTTAAAAGATGCCACTTTTTCTAATACGGTTAAACTTTTGTTTTATATAACATTCGCCAATTTGTTTTAACCGTTTATTTTGGAATATATCAAACGGTCTACCCTCGAAAAGTTGTTGAATAGGAGGAACTTTCTTTCATGTAGAATTTCTCCGAGCACATCACTTGAACTTCTAACAACAAAATTTCTAGACTTTGCCATTTTATTAATTTTTTCTCATATGAAACGCACATCATTCAGTACGTGAACTTCAAACTGGTATCACTTTAACTTCTTATTTTTTTTCTAAAAACACTTGATAGATCCAATCTTTGTTCTAATGATTGAACTGCTCTCATTTAAAAATTGAACTTCCTGGCTTTTACTCTTGAGGTGTGGGATACATATATTTTATATAAAGTTCAAATTGCTCTACTAATTTAACTTGAACTTCTTTGTTTTTGCTCTCCCAAGCACAAAACGGACAATAGCAAGCACAAATTTGTTTAGATAAAAATATGAGTTTTTATAAACTTCGAACTTCTCTATTATTTTAATTGGAATTTCCCTATTTTATTTTTAGAGAAAAATATGGTTTTCAAATAGGCATCAAACAATTTCTTTAATATTGAACTTCATACTTTTATTTTTCCTAGAATTGGAAAGAATTTTGAGTTTTCCATATAGATTGAACTAACCCATCATTTTAATTTTTACTTTTATTCTATTAGTAATGATGAAAATCTGAGTCTTTTATAGACATCGAACTCCTCCATTATTTTTAATTTAAACTTCCTTGTTTTATTCTTTTTAATAATAAGGAAAATCCTAATTTTGTAAATAAACCCCAAACCACTCTGTTTTTTAAAATTGAACTTGATGTTTTTTGAGAAACGGAAAATCCATTTTTTCATAAACACTGTACTCCTCTATTTTTTAAATTTGAACTTCTTAGGGTTTATTTTTATTTGAAAAATTGGCATAAACGTATACATTGTCAACTACTGGCAGATACACACGACACTTAAATTAAGAATAATTGAAGCCTCAAATGCTCATTTAAGTACATGGTGAATTTCCAAAATAAGCAACCCTTTTTCAAATGCATCATAGTAGATCAGATTTAGCTTCTTTGAAAATTGGCATTTCTTTTTCTTTTTTTGACATCATGCTTTATGGGAAACAATCTTCTAGTTTGCGAGCAGTCTTAAAAATGGCAACAATAGATAAAAAAATTATACATCAAGAGCACAAAATGTAGAAGAAACTTCTCGAAATTCTCTCCACGGATGTCAAGTCAATTTTTTCACGAGCCAAATACATAAACAATCGAAGAAGAAAAAGGCATACTTTTGTATAAAAAAGACATGTCGTATCTCTCATTCCTCACCACACTCTGAATGAAAAAAGGTACAAGAACACATTTTTTTGATGGTTGGTGCTCCCTTGAGCTTGGGGAAATAACTACAGGCGAACGAAACCACCTGCTCCTTGAATTACTTCATTAGTAGGATAACACAGCAGACATCGACGGACGTCCGTGCTCATATTTTTTCTTGTTTTTGGTGAAGATTGTTTTTTGGCCTGCAGATTTGTAGTAGCATTGCAGGGCAAGCATAAAACAACCATCTTTGTTGAAATAAAATGGATGAAAAATGACAGAGAGTAGTGCTACGTCTTGAGCTTGTGTTGGTTTTCCCCGAAGAGGAAGTGATGCTGCAGCAGAGTAGCGTAAGTATTTCCCTCAGTTTTTGAGAACCAAGGTATCAATCCAGTAGGAGGCCACGCTCAAGTCCCTCGTACCTGCACAAAACGATAGCTACTCGCAACCAACGCGATTAGGGGTTGTCAATCCCTTCACGGTCAGTTACGAGAGTGAGATCTGATAGATATAATATTTTTGGTATTTTTGGTATAGAGATGCAAAGTAAAAAGTAAAAGCAATGTAAAAAAGCAAAACAAGATTAAAGTGATGGAGATTAATATGATGAGAATAGACCCGGGGCCCATAGTTTTCACTAGTGGCTTCTCTCAAGAGCATAAGTATTCTACGGTGGGTGAATAAATTACTGTTGAGCAATTGACAGAATTCAGCATAGTTATGAGAATATCAAGGCATGATCATGTATATAGGCATCACGTCCGTGACAAGTAGACCGAAACGATTTTGCATCTACTACTATTACTCCACTCATCGACTGCTATCCAGCATGCATCTAGGTATTAAGTTAAAAACACAGTAACACCTTAAGCAAGATGACATGATGTAGAGAGATAATTCATGCAATATGAAATAAACCCCATCTTGTCATCCTCGATGGCAACGATGCAATACGTGCCTTGCTGCCCCTTCTGTCACTGGGAAAGGACACCGCAAGATCGAACCCAACACTAAACACTTCTTCCATGGCAAGAACTACCAATTTAGTTGGCCAAACCAAACGGATAATTCGAAGAGACTTGCAAAGATAACCAATCATACATAAAAGAATTTAGAGAAGATTCAAATATTATTCATAGATAGACTTGATCATAAACCCACAATTCATCGGTCTCAACAAACACACCGCAAAAAGAAGATTACATCGAATATATCTCCACAAGAGAGGGGGAGAACTTTGTATTGAGATCCAAAAAGAGAGAAGAAGCCATCTAGCTACTAGCTATGGACCCGAAGGTCTGAGGTAAACTACTCACACTTCATCGAAGAGGCTATGATGATGTAGAAGCCCTCCATGATGACGGCCCTCTCCGACGGAGCTTCGGAACAGGCCCCAAGATGGGATCTCATGGATACAGAAAGTTGCGGCGGTGGAATTAGGTTTTTGGCTCCTCTTCTGTTCGTTTGGGGGTACGTAGGTATATATAGGAGGAAGAAGTATGTCGGAGGAGCACCGAGGGGCCCACAAGGCAGGGGGCGCGCCCTAGGGGGGGCTGCCCCCCACCCTCATGACCGCCTCTCCGATGCCTTGGCGGATCACGTTCGGTAAGAAAATCACGTTCCCGAAGGTTTCATTCCGTTTGGACTCCGTTTGATATTCCGTTTCTTCGAAACACTAAAATAGGCAAAAAACAGCAATTCTGGGCTGGGCCTCCGGTTAATAGGTTAGTCCCAAAAATAATATAAAAGTGGAAAATAAAGCCCAATATAGTCCAAAATAGTAGATAATATAGCATGGAGCAATCAAAAATTATAGATACGTTGGAGACATATCAGGCATCCCCAAGCTTAATTCCTGCTCGTCCTCGAGTAGGTAAATGATAAAAAGAGAATTTTTGATGCGGAGCGCTACTTGGCATAATTTCAATGCAAATCTTCTTAATTGTGATATGAATATTCAAATTCGAAAGATTCAAGACAAAAGTTTATATTGACATAAAAATAATAATACTTCTGTAGCGACCAGACCTCATATAGTCTGATCTCTGTGCTCCGGTGTCATCCCTCGATCAGTAATGCTGACACCACACAGTACTCGAAGGATTTATAGCAGAGTAGCAATCACACACTTATTACATCGAGTGTCTCAAAAGAGAACTTATTACAATAAATATGACTTAAGGCCATCTAATAACGATAACTGCGGAAGGCTTGGAAGATAAGTGAGTCCATCAACTCCAACGGCATCACTGAGTATAGAACCACGACCTAAAAACTCCTTAATCATCGTCTGAAAAGTCTGCAACATTAACGTTGCAGCCTGAAACGGGTCAGCACTTGGAATATGCTGGCAATGTAACACATAGAGAGTAATGGAATGGAACAGCTATAATATATGCATATTTGGCTGGTGGAAAGCTCTATGGTTACAATTTTGCGTAAAGCCAATTTTTCCCTACTTCAAAGGAATAAAATTTAATTACTATCATGGTAGTTGTTAAACATTGAGAATGGTTGACATCATTCTCAATCCCAATTAAGCATCATCATTAAACATAACCCAACAAAATTAATTTAGAGTAACATGTTGAGATTCACATGAAAATCCAGGTACTAGATACTCAAGATGTCCATAACCGGGGACACGGCTAACCATGATTAGTTTGTTACACTCTGTAGAGGTTAACGCACTTTTCCCCACAAGACTCGATCGCCTCCATTTGGTTTCTCGCACTACTTGGTGTTTGAGAAGACGGATGACCGAGACATCATCTTTCAGAAGCGCTAGCACCTTACGATCGGGTAGACCGTACCACCTACATCCCCTACATCTGCTAGTCTACCACTGTAAGAGTTCGCACAACTTTGTCAACTATGCTAGAGCCCATAATAGCTTGTGGCTGCACACGGAAGTTTCTATTATGAATAGTCTCATGATCCCTTTGAGCCTGGGTGGCGGTCCAAAAGAAAACAGGCAAGTCCTGGAATACCCAGGTGCCTCAATCCACCCAGATGTGTGTTTAAGTTGCCACCTTAGATAAACCATTAATTAACAATCTCACATCTGTCATGGATATCACTCACCCAATCCACGTCTACTAGCATAGCATGGCATAATAAGCAAACATAGAAGTAACTCCCAAAGGTTTGATAATAACAGGTAATAGGTACTACCTCATCTACTTCCCATCCCACAATTTAATTAGATCCTAATAATGCAATGTGTGAGGATTGATCTAATGCAATAAAACTGGGTAGTAGAAAAGGTATGATCAAAGTGTTACTTGCCTTGCTGATGATCCGCGAAACCTAACAATTCGAAGTAACAGGTGGCGCACTTCGGGTACTCTATCACAGACAAACAAACAAGCATACAATAAGTACTCATCTAATGCACAGGTAAAACTCAAATAAGAGATCTAACCTGAAGGTTCAACTTAAGAACTCCGGTTGGCAAAAATAATCAAATCGAACGAAGCAACGAAAGTCAAACGGCGAAAGAAAACAACTTTGTTCTAGTAATCTGGATCTAGGGCAAATTTTACAGTAGAAAAATCTTGTTTAAGTTGGTTAAACGGATAGAGGGTTTCGAGACGAAACTCTAGGCGCTTGAATCGCCTAATTCCGATCAACGAGCGAAAAATGAAAATCGGATCAGGAATCGCGATCAAAAAAATCGCGGATTTAATCCGAGAAAAAGAAAAACGACAAACGCTCGATAGAACGATCGAATGGACGAACGCTCGCTATTTAAATAAACCGGAAAAAAACCGATCTATTTAAAAAAACCGAAACTAAAAAAACCGACGAAAAATGACTTTTTTAGAAAAAAAACGGTGGCACGGAAGTCGAGGCGGCGGCGAACCTCGGCGGCGGCAGCGGCAGCGGCGGGCAGCGGCGGCGCGTGGGGGCGAGCGGCGGCGGCGCGGGGCTCGAGGGCGGGTGAGGCGGCGACTAGGGTTTCTCCCTGGGGTGGCTGGGCCGGCTTATATTGCCTAGTCGGGCCAGAGTCCTAGTCGGACACGGCCCGTTAGGTCGGTTCGTTTTTTTTAATTATTCCGCTCGGAAGAAAAATAAAAATAAATACTAAATGGACTCCAAAAATTCTGAAATAAATTTTCACGGGCTTCTAAAATCAAGCCGCACAAGGTGAACATTTATTTGGGACTTAAATGCAATTTTGAAAAATGCACATTTTTCCTAAATTCAAATAAAACACCGAAAAACTCCGAAATAAAATCTTATTTGATTTTATTATGAAATCCTCAATATTTCTCTATTTTGGGAAAGTCATTTTATTCTCTCTCTCATATTTTTGTAATAGAAATAATTGATGATAAAATAAATAAAATCAAATGATCCTATTCTCAAAATTTGAGAGAACTCAAATATGAAAATAACAAAATCCCCAAATCTCTCCGTGGGTCCTTGAGTTGCGTAGAATTTCTAGGATCAACCAAAATGCAAAATAAAATATGCTATGCAAAATGAAAATTTGGGATGTTACAAACCTACCCCCCTTAAGATGAATCTCGCCCTCGAGATTCGGGTTGGCTAGAAAATAGGTGAGGGTGGTCCTTGAGCAAATCTTCCTCTCGTTCCCAGGTGGCTTCATCCTCTGTGTGGTGGCTCCACTGAACTTTGCAAAACTTGATAACCTTGCTGTGAGTAACTCAGCTGGCAAATTCGAGGATCTTAACTGGTGTCTTCTCGTAGGTCAAATCGTTATCCAACTGAATAGTTTCCAATGGCACTGTGTCTCTAAACGGTATGTCAGCCATCTCCGCATGACACTTCTTCAACTGGGAAACGTGGAACACATCATGAACTCCTGACAATCCTTCAGGTAATTCCAACTTGTAGGCCACTTCTCCCATACGCTCCAAAACACGATATGGTCCTACAAATCGTGGTGCTAACTTTCCTTTAACTCCAAAATGCTTTGTTCCCCGAAGTGGAGATACTCGAAGATAAGCTCTATCTCCGACTTCGTAAACTGTCTCCTTGCGTTTAGAATCTGCATAACTTTTCTGCCTGGACTGGGCTACCTTGAGCCTATCGCGAATCAACTTCACCTTCTGTTCAGACTCTTTAATCAGGTCAGGTCCAAACAACTGGCGGTCTCCAACTTCGTCCCATGACAACGGTGTCCTGCACCTCCTTCCGTACAAAGCTTCGAAAGGGGTCATCTTTAAACTGGTTTGATAATTGTTGTTGTAAGAAAAGTCTGCATATGGAAAATTATCGTCCCAACTAGATCCATAATCTAGCGCACAAGCTCTCAGCATATCCTCCAAAATCTGATTGACTCTCTCGGTCTGTCCATCTGTCTATGGATGAAAAGGTGTACTGAATTCTAGACTGGTTCCCAAAGTTTCGTGCAACTGCTTCCAGAACTTTGAGGTAAACTGGGTTCCTCTATCTGATACGATACTCCTTGGAACTCCATGCAGACATACGATCCTGGTCATGTATATCTTTGCCAACTTAGCACTGGTGTAAGTGGTCTTTACTGGGATGAAATGAGCTACTTTCGTCAATCGATCGACTACAACCCAAATCGAGTCATAGCCTGAACGAGTCCTGGGCAATCCCGTGATAAAATCCATGCCTAGCTTATCCCACTTCCATTCAGGTATCGGCAATGGTTGTAAAAATCCTGCTAGCTTCTGATGCTCTGCCTTTACTCTCTGACATACATCACAAACTGCTACATACTCCGCAATATCCTTCTTCATTCCGGTCCACCAGAAAATATCCTTCAAATCCAGATACATCTTGGTATTTCCTGGGTGAATCGAATATGGTGAATCATGTGCCTCTTGCAAAATCAACTTCCTAATCTCCGGGTCATTGGGCACATAAACGCGGTCTTCAAACCATAGGGTGTCGTGCTCATCCTCACGAAATCCTTTAGCTTTTCCTTTGCTCAATTTCTCCTTTATAGCGGCAATCTCTTTGTCAGCTTTCTGAGCTTCTCTGATTCTATCCATCAAAGTTGACCGAATCTCCAACGCTGCTACGTAGCCTCTCGGAACTATTTCCAAACATAGTTCACGAAGATTTTCTGCTAACTCCCTTGGTATTTATCCCGTCATTAACGTATTGACGTGGCTCTTGCGGCTTAATGCGTCTGCTACTACATTAGCCTTTTCGTGGTGATAATGCAATTTCATATCATAATCCTTGATAAGCTCCAACTATCTTCTTTGTCTGGGATTCAACTCCTTCTTTGTGAAAATATACTTCAAACTCTTATGATTCGTATACACCTCGCAATGGTTTCCAATCAGAAAATGTCTCCAAGTCTTCAGTGCATGCACTACGGCTGCTAACTCCAAATCATGTGTAGCATAATTTAACTCATGAGGCTTCAGTTGTCTTAAGGCATATGAAACAACTCTCCCTTCCTGCATAAGCACTTCTCCAAGTCCTCGACGTGAAGCGTCGCAATACACCTCATAATCTTTGGTCTGGTCTGGCAAAATCAACATTGGTGAGGTAACTAAGCGTTTCTTCAACTCCAGGAAACTACCCACACATTCCTCTGTCCATATGAACTTGGTATCTTTCTTCAGCAACTCCGTCATAGGCTTCACAATCTTTGAGAAATTCTCAATAAATCTTCGGTAGTATCCTGCGAGTCCAAGAAAACTCCGGATCTCTCCAACTGTTGTTGGGGCTTCCCACTTGGTCACGGTATCAACTTTAGCGGAATCTACTGCTATTCCTTCTCCAGATATAACGTGTCCGAGGAATCCTACTTCTTTCAACCAAAACTCACATTTGCTGAACTTGGCATATAATTGATGTTCTCTGAGCTTTCCAAGTACCAAACGCAAATGCTCCTTATGTTCCTCTTCATTCTTCGAATAAACCAAGATATCATCAATGAACACTACGACGAACTTATCCAAAAACTCCATAAACACTTTGTTCATCATGTTCATAAAATAGGCAGGTGCGTTAGTTAGACCATATGACATAACGGTATACTCATACAGCCCATACCTGGTAGTAAAAGCTGTCTTCGGAATATCCTGTTCTTGAATTTTCAACTGGTGGTATCCTGTTCACAGATCAATCTTGGAAAATACCTTAGCTCCTTGCAATCGATCAAACAGATCATTAATCATTGGTAGTGGCTACTTGTTCTTGATCGTTACTTCATTCAATCCTCGATAATCAACAACCATCCTTAACGATCCATCCTTCTTCTCCACTAGTAGTACTGGCGTTCCCCAAGGCGAAGTACTTGGGTGAATATATCCCTTATCCAGTAACTCCTTAATCTGCTTCTTAATTTCCACCAAATCCTTTGCTGGCATCCTATATGGTCTCTTTGATATCGGCCCTGTGCCTGGCAATAGCTCAATCAAAAACTCAATATCTCTATCCGGTGGCATGCCTGGCAACTCCTCTGGAAATACATCAGGGAAATCCCTTACCACTGGTACTTCCTCCTGCACAACTCCTGTTAAGAAATTTACTTGAGTCCTCTTTGGCACATGCCGGGATACATACTTGATCCTTCTCCCTTCTTGGGTGGTAAGCAAAATGGACTTACTAGCACATTCTATATTCCCTTCATACTTTTATAACCAATCCATGCCTAATATCACATCCAATCCTTGGGATTCCAATACTATTAGGTCTGAGGGAAAAACATAGTTACCAATCCTTAATGGTAACCGATCACACCATAGACTAGCCACATACTCTACTCCGGGCGAGGTTACTAACATGGGTGACCTAAGGGCTTGGGTTGGTAGGTTATACTTATCCACAAATCCCCTTGAGATGTATGAATGCGACGCACCAGTATCAAAAAGAACGAGTGCAGTAAATGACTTAACCAAAAACTTACCTATTACTGCATCGGGCTGAGCTTCAACCTCCTCCACGCTAACGTGGTTCACCTGTCCCCTGTTCAAAGGGTTCGGCTTCTTCCCAGAACTTCCATTGCCATTTTGGCCTTCAGGACATTCATTTGCATAATGTCCAGTCTTCTGACACTTAAAGCAAGTGACTTGGCTCAGGTCCTTCTTGGCCGGGGTTGATGGGTTGGTGCGATTCTGGACGTTGCTTCCTCCGTTGCCATTTCCATTCTTGGCGCCATTGTGATTGTGCGAGGTACCTCCTCCATGGGTATGCTGAAAATGTCCTCTCGGTCTAGGGGTAAAACGTGGCTTCTGCTGAGCTCCTGAATTGTACTTCCGTTGTCCATACTTCCTCTTGCGGTTCTCAATCTGTTGTTGCTTCCCTTCAATCATAAGAGCATGATCTACCAACTCCTGGTAGTTGTTGAAGGTTGCTACCAATAACTGCATGCTCAACTCATCATTCAGTCCTTCCAGAAACTTCTCCTGCTTAGCTGCATCCGTAGCGACGTCGTCTGGGGCATAATGTGCTAGCTTACTAAATTCCTCCACATACTGGCCAACTGTCCGTCCTCTTTGGCGCAAGTTGCGAAACTCACGCTTCTTCATGGCCATAGCTCCTGCTGAAACATGTGCAGTATGAAAAGCCTGCTGAAACTGGTCCCATGTGACAGTGTCAACTGGGAAAGTGACTGTGAAATTCTCCCACCATGATGTTGCGGGTCCTTCTAGCTGATGTGCGGCAAACGTCACCTTCTCCGCATCTGTGCATCCTGTTGTGGTCAATTCCCTAGCTGTCTTGCGGAGCCAATCATCTGCTACTATCGGCTCGGTGCTACTGGAAAACACCGGCGGATTCAGCCTAAGAAAACGGGCTAAGTGGTCAACAGGTGGTGGTGGTGGTGGTGGGTTGTTGTTGTTGTTGTTGTTGTTCCCTTGATTCAGATTCTGGACTAGCAACTGCATCAATGTGTTCTGCTGCTGGATCAACTGGGTGAGCTCCGATGAAAGGCAAATCCGGGGTCACGTCTCGAAGGCATCTGAGGGGTTTAGAAAAGATGAGATGTAAGAATAGAGGGGGTCTATAGAGAAAACACTACCCATATGCACATGAGGCAAAAGCAAACAATTCACTTCAATCAATCAAACAAAGGCATACAATCGATCTATCTATCGCAAAAGTGCTCGGACTACTATATTTACATGGTGGACTACTACTACTAATGGGGTGGTCTACTAGAAATATTCTTCGGTTGCAGACTCCATGATATCTGCTCCAGCTTCATCAACATAGTCATCATCGCTACTATCTGCTTCTGAGTCGATGTTGTCGATGATGATGTAGTCTTCCGGGCTAATTTCATGGGGTTCTTTGTCTTCATCTACTGGCGTAGGGCCTCCCATAAATATTCCAATCTTCTTGATTAGGTCGTCATTCTTCTCCACCAATACTTCAATTTCCTCTTCATAATCTTCACGTGTAGCCTTGAGTTCTTCCTCCAGTTCCTTGATTCTAGTATTAGCCTTCTTCAGGTCTATCATGTCGGCGCACATCTGATTCTCCTATCGTCGAATGTGCTGGTTTAGCTCCTAGATAAAAGCTGCGATTGATCTATCCTTCCTAGTGCTGATCATCTCCCAGTGCTCATCTCGGCGCCCACAAATCTGGTAGATAGTATCCTTGAGATCCTTGTGGTAGACTTCTCCAATGCGTCCCATGGTGATGTGAGCTGCCATGCTCTTTCCTAGACTCCAAGTTGGTGCATCAAAAGAAAACTCTATGGGCTCAGTGACTGGCATGAACGTACTTCCTGGAACTTAAACTTGAATCATCCAGCGCTCTTCTTCAGGTAAAGTGGCGTTGTAGGTTCCTGTGAAGCTTGGTACTCCTATGTTCAGGTATCTAGTGACTTCCTTCAAGTGTCGTCCAAAGGGTGTATCTTCATCCGGTTGCGTGAACTTGTTCCTTGCATCCGCCATCCTAAAGAGTAGAAAAGATGAGAAGTCAGAAGAGAAGAGAGTGAAAAGTGATCTAGGTCTTTTAGCTTAGTGGTCGTGTCCTACAGTCAGCGTGTGCTCTGATACCATCTCTATAGCGACCAGACTTCAAACAGTCTGATCTCTGTGCTTCGGTGTCATCCCTGGATCAGTAATGCTGACACCACACAGTACTCGGAGGATTTACAGCAGAGTAGCAATCACACACTTATTACATCGAGTGTCTCAAAAGAGAACTTATTACAATAAATATGGCTTAAGGCCATCTAATAACGATAACAGCGGAAGGCTTGGAAGATAAGTGAGTCCATCAACTCCAACGGCATCACTGAGTATAGAACCACGACCTAAAAACTCCTTAATCATCGTCTGAAAAGTCTGCAACATTAACGTTGCAGCCCGAAACGGGTCAGCACATGGAATATGCTGGCAATGTAACACATAGAGAGTAATGGAATGAAACAGCTATACTATATGCATATTTGGCTGGTGGAAAGCTCTATGGTTACAGTTTTGCGTAAAGCCAATTTTTCCCTACTTCAAGGGAATAAAATTTAATTACTATCATGGTAGTTGTTAAACATTGAGAATGGTTGACAGCATTCTCAATCCCAATTAAACATCATCATTAAACATAACCCAACAAAATTAATTTAGAGTAACATGTTGAGATTCGCATGAAAATCCAGGTACTAGATACTCAAGATGTCCATAACCGGGGACACGGCTAACCATGATTAGTTTGTTACACTCTGTAGAGGTTTGCGCACTTTTCCCCACAAGACTCGATCACCTCCGTTTGGTTTCTCGCACTACTTGGTGTTTGAGAAGACGGATGACCAAGACATAGTCTTTCAGAAGCGCTAGCACCTTACGATCGGGTAGACCGTACGACGTACATCCCCTACATCTGCTAGTCTACCACTGTAAGAGTTCGCACAACTTTGTCAACTATGCTAGAGCCCATAATAGCTTGTGGCTGCACACGGAAGTTTCTAGTATGAATAGTCTCATGATCCCTTTGAGCCTGGGTGGCGGTCCAAAAGAAAACAGGCAAGTCTTGGAATACCCAGGTGCCTCAATCCACCCAGATGTGTGTTTAAGTTGCCACCTTAGATAAACCATTAATTAACAATCTCACATCTGTCATGGATATCACTCACCCAATCCACGTCTACTAGCATAGCATGGCATAATAAGCAAACGTAGAAGTAACTCCCAAAGGTTTGACAATAACAGGTAATAGGTACTACCTCATCTACTTCCCATCCCACAATTTAATTAGATCCTAAGCATGCAATGTGTGAGGATTGATCTAATGCAATAAAACTGGGTAGTAGAAAAGGTATGATCAAAGTGTTACTTGCCTTGCTGATGATCCGTGAAACCTAACGATTCGAAGTAACAGGCGGCGCACTCCGGGTACTCTATCACAAACAAACAAACAAGCATACAATAAGTACTCATCTAATGCATAGGTAAAACTCAAATAAGAGATCTATCCAGAAGGTTCAACTTAAGAACTCCGGTTGGCCAAAAGAATCAAATGGAACGAAGCAACGAAAGTCAAATGGCGAAAGAAAACAACTTCGTTCTAGTAATCTGGATCTAGGGAAAATTTTACAGTAGCAAAATCTTGTTTAAGTTGGTTAAACGGATAGAGGGTTTCGAGACGAAAATCTAGGCGCTTGAATCGCCTGATTCCGATCAACAAGCGAAAAGTTAAACTAAAACAAAAATCGGATCAGGAATCGCAATCAGAAAAATCGCGGATTTAATCCGAGAAAAAGAAAAATGACGAACGCTCGCTAGAACGATCGAACGGACAAACGCTTGCTATTTAAATAAACCGAAAAACCTGATCTATTTAAAAAAACAGAAACTAAAAAAACCGACAAAAACCGATTTTTAAAAAAATGGTGGCACGGAAGTCGAGGCGGCGGCGAACCTCGGCGGCGGCGGCGGTGGGTAGCGGCGGCGCGCCGCATGGGGGCGAGCGGCGGTGCGGGGCTTGAGGGCGGGCGAGGCGGCGGCTAGCGTTTCTCCCTGGGGGGCTGGGCCGGCTTATATTGCCTAGTCGGGCCAGAGTCCTAGTCGGACACGGCACGTTAGGTCGGTTCGTTTTTTTTAAATTACTCCGCTCGAAAGAAAAATAAAAAGAAATACTAAACGGACTCCAAAAATGCTGAAATAAATTTTCACGGGCTTCTAAAATCAAGCTGCACAAGGTGAACATTTATTTGGGACCTAAATGCAATTTTGAAAAACGCACATTTTTCCTAAATTCAAATAAAACACCAAAAAACTCTGAAATAAAATCTTATTTGATTTTATTATTAAATCCTCAATATTTCTCTATTTTGGGAAAGTCATTTTATTCTCTCTCTCATATTTTTGTAATAGAAATAATTGATGATAAAATAAATAAAATCAAATGATCCTATTCTCACTGGTAGAAAAAGGGCTTGTTGTCCCGGTTCATAAGGGCCTTTTGTCCCGGTTCTGGAACCGAGACTAAAGGGTCGGTACTAATGCCCTGTCCCTTTAGTCCCGGTTCAATCCAGAACCGGGACAGATGGGCCTGGACGTGGCCTGTGCGTGGAGCCCAGGCAGGAGACCCTTTGGTCCCGGTTGGTGGCACCAACCGGGACCAATAGGCATCCACACGTCAGCATTTCTGTGGCTGGGGTTTTTGTTTTTTTTGAAAGGGGGGGGTGGGGGGTTAATTTAGGTGTTTCATATATTGTGTTAGCTAGCTATAATTAATAGAGAGAAGTGTCCTCTCTTATGTACGTGCTTGGTCGACGCTACGTACTATACATACGTATAGAGAGGACTAGACACGCTAGCTAGCTAGTAAGCAAACGAAGGAAACAGAAGATCGTCATGAACATATATGCATACAAAGAGAAGTTCTCATATATCTATCCGACACTACCGGCTACATATATACAATAATTATCTCTTACAAATATAATCATACGGACTCAGGGTCCACATAGTATTCTCCATCTTCAGGGATCACGTGGTCAAGAAAGAATGTCGCCAATTCCTCTTGAATTGCTCGCATGCGAGCTGGTGCTAGGAGTTCATCCCGCTTCCGAAACATCTAATTTAAAGAAGGGGGTCAATACATATATATATATATATATATATGAATGAAACTCAACACAAATGATGGAAATAAAATAAAATTGTGAATGTTGTTATTTACGTACTTCATATTGTTCGTCAGTGTAGCCCCGCTCACAGGTCGTGTGGGGGATGGACTCGCAAACGTAGTATCCACAGAAATCATTCCCTTGTTCCTGTCACAACCACTTTACAAGAAATAGAGGTCAATCAAACTGATAAGCAAGAATGCCAAATGGTATTGATGAAACTAGCGCTTGAATGACTAGTAGATGCGCGGAACATGCTACTATATTACTTACTTTCGGGTGTCTAAATTGCAGCGCCTTCGGCAGTCCCGGAGATTTTCTGGTGAATTTTCTCCAAACCCTGCCGGACAAAGAAAACAATTACTTGATATATCAGGAAATGAACAAAGTTGTTGATATGGTGGATAATGATCGATTTAACTTACTTCTCGAGTATTTGAGTCATGTCTGCATAGTCCTGGGGATCTTTTCGTCTTGAGTCTAAGACGGTTACTAGTCCCTGCTCAAGCTTAATCTCTAGGAGAATATAGTGGAAACTGCACACGCATGCATAACTCATCAATTAAATTACTATAACCTTGACTAATATATAAGGGAAACCGAATACGCACAAGACAGTAACACTCACTTGAAGTTGTAAGGAAAGAGTATTATATCTTTGTTTTCATTTATTACGAACGATCGTAGCAAGTTGGCCTCGGTAGCTGCGGCATGAAATTTAACCTGAGTTGCATCTATGAGATATGTGTTAATGAACCCAATATCACTGAATTGTCTTTTCTTCAATTCGGCGATCTTCAATCTGCATAATATAGTGAGGATGATTATAAATACATGCAATGAAAGAGCTGAGCTATATAGAGACACTTAATGAGAGAAGTAGTACTACTTACAGACAGTAGCAGGCGTCCGTTGTTTTATCGAGGGCCAATTAATTGAAAAACTGATAGAACTCCTCAAATGGAACAGGCAACAGTTCAATTCCAACAAAGTCATGCTCCTTTTTAACTTTCACATACAAAGTACTCCTCCCCCCAGAGTCTCTGCAGATTTTCAAGTACCAATCATGCAATCTTCGCATCATCGTTGATAGAGATCTTTCATCTTTGACGAGAGGCTTCCCGTACTCGTATCTTTGTATCTGCACGTCCATGGGTTCATAATGTACATCGTCGGGCAGGTAATCTGCAAGATTGCTATAACCGGGCACCATCCTCGGATCATTAGCAACATTGCGGCTAGGCTCCTTGAGCGGGGGGCACGATTGCTTCGCTTGTTCGCCGAGCTGGGCAATTTGTTTCCCAGCTCGTCGTTCTTTCAGCCTTTGATCACTGATTGTACTTCCCGACCGCTCCGCTTCGGCAAATTCCTTTCCAATAATGCGCTCATAGTTTCCTTTCGGCGAAGACTTCGGTGGTTTTGTCAGGGCAGCCAGAGTGCGCTTCGCTTTCACCGGATCTACCTTCTCCTATGGAAGTGGATGTCTCTTCGCTTTCAACCCTTGAAATCAGTCATCCACTTCGGTTCGTGCGATCTCGGCGTTCTCCTCCGGGGTCCTCTCGTATGGTAACTTCTCTGGAGTCTTCAGAGAAGGACCGAATCTATATGTCCTCCCGCCTCTGGTTGTACTGCTAGACGCCGACCGAGCAGACGGAGCGGTTGTCTTGTTTACTTGCTTACGAGGCAGAGGAGAAGGACTACGACGCGCCGGAGCAGCCGAAGCGGCGGCAGGTCTCTTCTGCCCTTGCTGACGAGGCAGAGAAGGAGGAGGCTGGCTGCTCACGCGCGTCGGCACAGGCAGAGAAGGAGGCGGAGTGCCGCCACGCGCTGGAGAAGGAGCCGGTCGAGTGCCCTGATCGTCACTCGCCGGAGGAGGAGGCGGAGTGCCCTGACTCACCGGAGGAGGAGGCGGTGGATGAGGCGGAGTGCCCTGACTTGTCGGAGGAGGAGGAGGAGGCGGAGGCATCCTGTTCGGAAGGTTGATGAGCTCCTTCCGCCATAGGCATGGAGTCTTCAAAGCAGACCCCAACCTAGTCTCCCCTTCACCGGTAGGGTGGTCAAGCTCGAGGTCCTCAAATCCCTCCGTTATTTCATCCACCATCACCCTAGCATATCCTTCTGGAATCGGCCGGCGGTGAAAAGTTGCGCCGGGTTCAGTAGGATAAACAGAGCCAACAGCCGCCTTGACCTTCAAATTCATCCATTGCCTCATAAGGTGGAAATTTTGAAACTCCGTGATAGCATCCACGGGATAGCTGGCAGGAGCCGTCAAGGCATGCTCCGGCTGAAGCAGCTCAGTGGAAGCCACGCTGCTTCTACGCTGAGATGGCAGGGTAGCTTCGGGGGAAGCTTCGGCAGTACGTTTTCTGCGATTTGCTTCTTGTTCCTCTATCGCGTCTACCCTTGCTTGCAGCGCCTGCATTTGGGTCTGCTGCATTTCTTTCCTCCTCTCATGGGATTTGTAACCGCCTGCGTCCGGAAACCCAACCTTCTATGGAATGGAGCCTGGCATGCCTCGTGTCCGTCCAGGGTGCTTAGGATTCCCGAGGGCCATTGTGAGCTCGTCGTTCTCTCTGTCTGGAAAGAACGTCCCTTGCTGCGCTGCTTCGATATACTGCTTAAGCTTCCTGACTGGTATGTCCATTTGATCGTTCGTCCAAATGCACTTCCCTGTTACAGGGTCCAAGGTTCCGCCAGCCCCGAAGAACCAAGTCCGGCAACGGTCTGGCCAGTTAATTGTCTTTGGTTCAATCCCTTTATCAACCAGATCATTCTCAGTCTTGGCCCACTTAGGCCGGGCTACAAGGTAGCCACCTGACCCCGTGCGATGGTGTTGCTTCTTCTTCGCAGCATTTTGCTTGTTTGTCGCCGACATCTTCTTACTCTTTTCCGATGTCTTGTGGGCCACAAATGCGGGACAGTGATCTCTGATCTTCTCATATCTGCCCTTGAATTATGGTGTCTCATCATTTTCGACAAACTTATTCAGCTCTTTCTTCCAGCTCCTGAATACTTCTGCCATCCTCTTAAGAGCAAAAGACTTGATTATTGCTCTTTAACTGGGTTCTCTAGATTATCCTCTGGCGGTAGGGTGAAATTTGACTTCAGCTCAGTCCAAAGATCATTTTTCTGCATATCATTGACATAAGACACCTCAGGGTCTTCTGTAGCCGGCTTAAACCATTGCTGGATGCTGATTAGGATCTTGTCCCTAACCAGAACCCTGCACTGAGCAACAAATGCGTTCTTTGTTCGGATGGGTTCAATCGGTTGGCCGTCGAGCGCGATTGCTATGATCTCAAACCTTTCATCCGAGCTCAACTTTTTCTTCGGGCCTCGTCTCTTTACCGAAGTTGTGCTCGATTCGGAGGGCTAGAAAAAAGAACAAAGACTTAATTAATATGTGTACATACCAAAACAATGAATGCATCAATTAGCTAGTCAGCACAGGCTTAACTAATATATATACCTGGCCGGACTCGGTTCGGTCACCGGAGCCGTCATCACGGTCTCCTTCTTGCACCGGCATTGGGTCACAGGAGACGTCCTCATGTTCTTCTTCTTGCACCGGCATTAGGTCATCGTAGCCAGCTTCTTCACCCTCTCCTTCCAGACCATCGGTGTCATTGAGAAACAAAGAGACGGCATCACTTCCTTCTGCGATTATGTCCCTCAACAACGCTTCTTTTGCTTCGTCTCGGGCGGTGTCCATAGTTTCTACAAATATTTACAACATGGCAATTATTATTCAAACATGACAGATGGATATATTAGTGGCAAATGTAGAACTAGCTACCTAATCATAGTAAGGAATCATATATATTAATTAGAGGCCTCGACGCTGCTTCTCTAGGGTTTGAGGTGGCCTCGACAACGCTTCAAGGGTTTGGGGTGGCCTCGAGAACGCTTCAAGGAGTGGGTAATATCGACCCCCCCCCCCACGTGTTGAAGCTATCGGGAGGGGGTATATATCGACAACGACGACACTACATCTATGTCCCTCGACGACCCTCGTTCCCGATAAAAAAAAGAGGAAGAAGAAGAAAAAAAGAGGAGAAGAAAGAATAGAGGAGAAGAACTCCTCTATTCTTTCTTCTCCTCTTTTTTTTCTTCTTCCTCTTCTTTTTTTATCCTCTTCTTCCTCTCATGTTCGAGAGGATCGCCAAGGGGTCGGGAGGTTGCCTAGTGTCAAAGGATTCAACAAAACCATGTCTTCATCATTAGGCGAAAGTAACAGGTGCATGATGGTACAAAGCTCTCCAAAGTTATTTTGGAACGGAGTCCCAGATAGGATAATTCGCTTTTTGGTACAAAGTTCAGCAAGAACCTTCCAAATATCATTATTTGGCAGGCCTTTGCTGAAATTCATACAAAAAGGCAAATTATCCTATCCGGGACACCATTCCAAAATAACTTTGGAGGACTTCGTCATGCCCTGGTTACTTCTGGCTAATGATGAAGCCATGGATTTCTTCAATACTTTGACACTAGGAAACCTCTCTCTCGACCCCTCGGTGATCCTCGACCCCTCGAACCCTCGATGACCCTGGAACCCTCGACCCCTCGGCGATCCTCTTCTTCCTCTCATGTTCGAGAGGATCGCCGAGGGGTCGGGAGGTTGCCTAGTGTCAAAGATTCAACAAAACCATGTCTTCATCATTAGGCGAAAGTAACAGGTGCATGATGGTACGAAGCTCTCCGAAGTTATTTTGGAACGGAGTCCTAGATAGGATAATTCGCTTTTTGGTACAAAGTTCAGCAAGAACCTTCCAAATATCGTTATTTGGAAGGCATTTGCTGAAATTCATACAAAAAGGCAAATTATCCTATCCGGGACACCATTCCAAAATAACTTTGGAGGGCTTCGTCATGCCCTGGTTACTTCCGGCTAATGATGAAGCCATGGATATCTTCAATACTTTGACACTAGGAAACCTCTCTCTCGACCCCTCGGTGATCCTCGACCCCTCGAACCCTCGACGACCCTGGAACCCTCGACCCCTCGGCGATCCTCTTCTTCCTCTCATGTTCGAGAGGATCGCCGAGGGGTCGGGAGGTTGCCTAGTGTCAAAGGATTCAACAAAACCATGTCTTCATCATTAGGCGAAAGTAACAGGAGCATGATGGTACGAAGCTCTCCAAAGTTATTTTGGAACGGAGTCCTAGATAGGATAATTCGCTTTTTGGTACAAAGTTCAGCAAGAACCTTCCAAATATCGTTATTTGGAAGGCCTTTGCTGAAATTCATACAAAAAGGCAAATTATCCTATCTGGGACACTATTCCAAAATAACTTTGGAGGACTTCGTCATGCCCTGGTTACTTCCGGCTAATGATGAAGCCATGGATTTCTTCAATACTTTGACACTAGGAAACCTCTCATATATATCCATCTATAGCCACATACATATATAAATGGAAAAAATGCTATGAACAAAAATACATATATATCAATGCATACATCCATGGATCATCATTGCTAAAATATCCATAGTCATATATAAAAACTTTCTGCCTATGAACAAAAAAGTTTCTATGAACAAAAAACTTTGTATGAACAAAAAAACATTTTTGACATATTTACCACATTCTAAATTTTCCTAACTCTTTTACAACCACAAAAATTACTCCAACTTCATGACAGTACCCACACTCCATTTCACCAAAAACCTTCTGATCCATAGTTTAAATTTTTTAATTTCATTCAAATGAAATTTGAACCAGATTCAAATTCCTTGCTGAAAACCTATTCTAAACCAATCAAAAAATTCTAAAATTTTGCCATATACACAGAGAACATACATACATATATACATTTTTATAAAAATGCAAACAACAAAAAATCTTAAAAAGGACATATACACGCTCCTTCTTTTCCTTCTTCTTCCTTCTTCCTCTTTTCTTCTCCAACACAACACTTTTTTTCTTAAATGTTACATATGAACATATAAAGAGCATTATACAGCATATACAGAGCATTATATATACAGTGAACATACATACATACATACATCTTAACAAAAAAATGAAAAATAGGCCGCGGTGGTCGGCGACGGCGACGATGGTTGGCGGTGGAACTTACGGATGGCATGCGGGGACGGCAATGAGAAGGGAAGGGGAGGAGGCAGGGGCTCACAGTGCGGGGAGAGGTCGCGGTCGCCGGCCGGAATCGGTGTGGCGGCGGACGAACGGCCTCGGGGATGAACAGGTCGCGGGAGCCGATGTGGTGCTTCCCCGGAGCGACGGCGACAACGGGCACGGGGAGGGGTCAGGGCCGGCCTGAGGCAGAGGCGGTGGCGCGTGGGGCAGGGACGGTGTCAGGGCGACGTGGGGCAGCGGTGGCGTCGAGGCGGCGAGGTCAGGGCAGCGGTGGAGCGGGGCGGCGACGACGTCGGGGCGGCGCGGTGAGGCGGACGGCGATGGCGCGGGGTGGCACGCGGCGACGGGGGCGGTGATGATGGGCGCGGGCGACGACGGCGGCGGCGACGGGCACGGGCGACGGGGCAGAGGGCGGCGGGGCAGCGGGAGAATGAGGAACGGAATGAAAATTTCACAAGTGTTTTCTTATATACTGAGACCATTGGTCCCGGTTCATGGAACCAACCGTGACGAATGGTCCCCTATAGTCCCGGTTGGTGGCACCAACCAGGACCAAAGGTCTCTTTTCAGCAGCCCAAAAGGCGGGAAGCGGAGGCCTTTGGTCCCGGTTGGTGGCACCAACCGGGACTAAAGGGGGGCATTGTTGTGCTGCCCCGCGTCAAAAGTTTAGTACCACCTCGCTAGCTGAGAGAGCTCGAGAGTGGTTTATAAGCGCTGCTGCGCCCACCCTCCCGAGCTCGTCTCAACTGCAGGCTTTCGGGCCTAATCTGTCACTGCAATGCCTGTGGGCCTACTGGGCCTGCTGCGGGCCTGAATCCTGGCGCATGGTAGGGTTTCTAGTCATATTCAGGCCGTGGTGGCCCAGTAGGTGGCATTTTTTGCTTTTTTTGTTGCTTTATTTATTTTCTTTTGTTTTTTGCTTTATTTTTTAATTCTTTATGCTTTTAGTTTTAGAAAAATTATAAATGTTTTGTTAATGCCATTAGTTTTCAAATTTGAAAACACTTTTTTAGTTTTTTTTAGTTTTCTTGTTGCTTTATTTATTTTATTTTGTGATTAACTTTACTATAAAAATAGTTTTTCCTGTTTTTTTTATCTGTTTTTTGCATTATTTATTTTCTTTTGTTTTTTGCTTTAATTTTTAATTATGTTTGCTTTTAGGTTAGCAAAATTATAAACTTTCTGTTAGTGCCATTAGTTTTAGAAAAATTATAAACTTTCTGTTAGTGCCATTAGTTTTCAAATTTGAAAACACTTTTTTAGTTTTTTTTTGTTTTCTTTGTTGCTTTATTTATTTTATTTTGTGATTAACTTTACTATAAAAATAGTTTTTTTCCTGTTTTTTTGATTTGTTTTTTGCATTATTTATTTTCTTTTGTTTTTTGCTTTAATTTTTAATTCTGTTTGCTTTTAGGTTAGCAAAATTATAAACTTTCTGTTAGTGCCATTAGTTTTAGAAAAATTATAAACTTT
>NC_041388.1:586884541-586935269 GCF_002162155.2 Triticum dicoccoides
TTTGTGATTAACTTTACTATAAAAATAGTTTTTTCCTGTTTTTTTGATTTGTTTTTTGCGTTATTTATTTTCTTTTGTTTTTTTTTAATTTTTAATTCTATTTGCTTTTAGGTTAGCAAAATTATAAACTTTCTGTTAGTGCCATTAGTTTTGGAAAAATTATAAACTTTCTATTAGTGCCATTAGTTTTCAAATTTGAATAGTTAAAATTTGAATTCTTTGAAAATTGTTTGAATCACAAGTTTGTGATTAACTTACTAAAAAAATGAGAATAGATGCGCTTATAGAGAAATTTCAACCTAAATTCCTAGTAAATTTCTATGAATTTCAGAGAAATTCACTATGAATTTAGGTTAAACTTTTCTCTATTAGGGCATCTATTTTCACTTCGAGAGGAGCTCAACAAGGCAGAGAGGGAAGGGCTTATAAACCGGTGTGAGCCTCCTTCGGTTGGCGAGGTGGGACTAAACTCTGCCCGCAATGTGGACCAACCCTTTAGTCCCGGTTTGTGGCACAAACCGGGACTAATGGTCATGGGCCAGGGGCGAGGAGCAAAATTATAAACTTTCTATTAGTGCCATTAGTTTTAGAAAGTTGAAAGTTGAAAGTTGGCATGGGCCAGGGACTAATGGTCATGGTATTACGAGGGCCGAACCATAAGACATGAAAGCATTTCAAATGAACTCTGAAAAAGTTGAAAGTTGGGATGGTATCATAATTTCACCCACATAGCATGTGCATGTACAAAACGGACAATGGTAGCATGTTCGTGTGTTACAAAGTTGGCATGGTATCATCATAATAGTTGCGGGAGAAAGTCTTCACTTTTTCTTCGCTTGTGTCATTTGCTTATTGCGCCGTAACCATGGATAATCTTCATTGTTTATCAGGATCCTTGGGTCCGCCTTGACATTGAAGGGAGGAATTTCATGAAACTTTTCATAATCTTCAGACATGTCTGTCTTGCCGTCCACTCCCAGGATGTCCCTTTTTCCTGAAAGAACTATGTGGCGCTTTGGCTCATCGTATGATGCATTCGCTTCCTTATCTTTTCTTTTTCTCGGTTTGGTAGACATGTCCTTCACATAGATAACCTGTGCCACATCATTGGCTAGGACGAACGGTTCATCAGTGTACCCAAGATTTTTCAGATCCAGTGTTGTCATTCCGTACTGTGGGTCTACCTGTACCCCGCTGCCTAACAGATTGACCCATTTGCACTTAAACAAAGGGACCTTATAATCAGGTCCGTAGTCAAGTTCCCATATGTCCACTATGTAACCATAATATGTGTCCTTTCCGCTCTTGGTTGTTGCATCAAAGCGGACACCGCTGTTTTGGTTGGTGCTCTTTTGATCTTGGGCGGTCGTGTAAAATGTATTCCCATTTATCTCGTATCCTTTGTAAGTCAATAAAATCAAAGATGGTCCCCTGGAAAACAAGTACAACTCATCACAAACAGTGTTGTCACCTCTGAGACGTGTTTCCAACCAACTGCTGAAAGTCCTGATGTGTTCACATCTAATCCAGTCGTCGCACTGCTCCGGGTGTTTGGAGCGCAAACTGTTCTTGTGTTCATCGACATACGGGGTCACCAAGGTAGAGTTCTGTAGAACTGTGTAGTTTGCTTGAGACCAAGAATATCCGTTCCTGCATATTATTGAGTCTCTTCCAAGAGTGCCTTTTCCAGTCAGTCTCCCCTCATACCGCGATTTAGGGAGACCTATCTTGTTAAGGCCAGGAATGAAGTCAACACAAAACCTGATAACATCCTCTATTTGATGGCCCATGGAGATGCTTCCTTCTGGCCTAGCGCGGTTACGGACATATTTCTTTAGGACTCCCATGAACCTCTCAAAGGGGAACATATTGTGTAGAAATACGGGCCCCAGGATGACAATCTCGTCGACTAGATGAACTAGGACGTGCGTCATGATATTGAAGAAGGATGGTGGGAACACCAGCTCGAAACTGACAAGACATTGCGCCACATCACTCCTTAGCCTTGGTACGATTTCTGGATCGATCACCTTCTGAGAGATTGCATTGAGGAATGCACATAGCTTCACAATGGCTAATCGGACATTTTCCGGTAGAAGCCCCCTCAATGCAACCGGAAGCAGTTGCGTCATAATCACGTGGCAGTCATGAGACTTTAGGTTCTGAAACATTTTCTCTGGCATATTTATTATTCCCTTTATATTCGACGAGAAGCCAGTCGTGACCTCCATACTGAGCAGGCATTCAAAGAAGATTTCTTTCTCTTCTTTCGTAAGAGCGTAGCTGGCAGGACCTTTATACTGCTTCGGAGGCATGCCGTCTTTTTTGTGCAAACATTGCAGGTCCTCCCGTGCCTCAGGTGTATCTTTTTCTTACCATACACGCCCAAGCAACCTAGCAGGTTCACGCAAAGATTCTTCGTCACGTCCATCACGTCGATTGAGGAGCGTACCTCTAGGTCTTTCCAGTAGGGTAGGTCCCAAAATATAGATTTCTTCTTCCACATGGGTGCGTGTCCCTCAGCGTCATTCGGAACAGCTAGTCCACCGGGACCCTTTCCAAAGATTACGTAGTGTAAATCATTGACCATAGCAAGCACGTGATCACCAGTGCACATGGCGGGCTTCTTCCGGTGAGCTGCCTCGCCTTTGAAATGCTTGCCTTTCTTTCGACATTGATGGTTGGTCGGAAGAAATCGACGATGGCCCAGGTACACATTCTTCCTGCATTTGTCCAGGTATATACTTTCAGTGTCATCTAAACAGTGCGTGCATGCGTGGTATCCTTTGTTTGTCTGTCCTGAAAGGTTACTAAGAGTGGGCCAATCGTTGATGGTCATGAACAGCAACGCCTTAAGGTTAAATTCCTCCTGTCTGTGCTCATCCCACGTACGTACACTGTTTCCATTCCACAGCTATAAAAATTCTTCAACTAATGGCCTTAGGTACACATCAATTTCATTGCCGGGTTGCTTAGGGCCTTGGATGAGAACTGGCATCATAATGAACTTCCGCTTCATGCACATCCAAGGAGGAAGGTTATACATACATAGAGTCACGGGCCAGGTGTTGTGATTGCTGCTCTGCTCCCCGAAAGGATTAATGCCATCCGCGCTTAAAGCAAACCATACATTCCTTGGGTCCTTTGCAAACTCATCCCAGTACTTTCTCTCGATTTTTCTCCACTGCGACCCATTAGCGGGTGCTCTCAACTTCCCATCTTTCTTTCGGTTCTCACTGTGCCATCACATCAACTTGGCATGCTCTTCGTTTCTGAACAGACGTTTCAACCGTGGTATTATAGGAGCATACCACATCACATTCGCAGGAACCCTCTTCCTGAGGGGCTCGCCGTCAACATCACCAGGGTCATCTTGTCTGATCTTATACCGCAATGCACGCATACTGGGCATGAGTTCAGATCCTTGTATGCACCGCGGTAGAGGATGCAGTCATTAGGGCATGCATGTATCTTCTCCACCTCCAATCCTAGAGGGCATACGACCTTCTTTGCTGCATATGTACTGTCGGGCAATTCGTTATCCTTTGGAAGCTTCTTCTTCAATATTTTTAGTAGCTTCTCAAATCCTTTGTCATCCATAGCATTCTCTGCCTTCCACTGCAGCAATTCCAGTACGGTATCGAGCTTTGTGTTGCCATCTTCGCAATTGGGGTATAACCCTTTTCGTGATCCTCTAACATGCGATCGAACTTCAGCTTCTCCTTTTGACTTTCGCATTGCGTCCTTGCATCGACAATGACCCGGCGGAGATCATCATCATCGGGCACATCGTCTGGTTCCTCTTGATCTTCAGAAGCTTCACCCGTTGCAGCATCATTGGGCACATCGTCTGGTTCCTCTTGATCTTCACCAGCTCCCCTCGTTGCAGCATCACCGTATTCAGGGGGCACATAGTTGTCATCGTACTCTTCTTCTTCGTCGTCTTCCATCATAACCCCTATTTCTCCGTGCCTCGTCCAAACATTATAGTGTGGCATGAAACCCTTGTAAAGCAGGTGGGAGTGAAGGATTTTCCGGTTAGAGTAAGACCTCGTATTCCCACATTGAGTGCATGGACAACACATAAAACCATTCTGCTTGTTTGCCTCAGCCGCATCGAGAAACTCATGCACGCCCTTAATGTACTCGCGGGTGTGTCTATCACCGTACATCCATTGCCGGTTCATCTGCGTGCATTATATATAATTAAGTGTCCAAATTAATAGAAGTTCATCATCACATTAAAACCAAAGTGCATACATAGTTCTCATCTAACAACATATAGCTCTCTAGAGCATCTAATTAATTAAACCATACATTGAAACTATGTAAAACATTTCAATGCGAAAACAAATGCGATCATAATCGCAACTAAGGTAACAATTGATCCAACGGCATAATGATACCAAGCCTCGGTATGAATGGCATATTTTCTAATCTTTCTAATCTTCAAGCGCATTGCATCCATCTTGATCTTGTGATCATCGACGACATCCGCAACATGCAACTCCAATATCATCTTCTCCTCCTCAATTTTTTTTATTTTTTCCTTCAACAAATTGTTTTCTTCTTCAATTAAATTTAACCTCTCGACAATAGGGTCGGTTGGCATTTCCCATTCACATACATCCTACATAAATAAAATCTATGTCACGTTGGTCGGCATAATTTTCATAAACAATAAATGAACCAATAGTTATAAAGATAATATATATACCACATCCGAATCATAGACAGGACGAGGGCCGACGGGGGCGGATACCAAAACCATCGCACTATATAAGATGCAATAATAAAAGTAAGAAAATAATACAAGTATCTATGTAAACATACAAGTAAGAATATTTTTCCTTTCAGAAAGAAGATAAGAACAAGAGGCTCACCACGGTGGTGATGGCGATGAGCTTGACACGGGTGATCGACGGCGGTGAAGATGGGGACGGGGCGTGACGGACCGCTAAACCTAGACAAATATTATGGAAAATGGAGCTTGGAGGTCGAGCTTGGAGAGGAGAAAGCTTAAGTAGTGTGGCTCAATCATTCCATCGAACACCTTGTGTGCATAGGAGGTGAGCTAGAGCACCACCAAGCCCTCTCCCCCTCGGCCAGAGAAAAACAGAGCACTGGGGTGCTCTGCTCGCGAGGGGTATATATAGGCACCTCATTGGTCCCGGTTGGTGACATGAGCCGGGACTAGAGGGGAGCCTTTGGTCCCGGTTCAAGCCACCAACCGGGACCAATGGTGGTGGGCCAGGAGCGAGGCCCATTGGTCCCGGTTCATCCCACGAACCGGGACCAAAAGGTCCAGATGAACCGGGACCAATGGCCCACGTGGCCTGGCCGGCCCCCTGGGCTCACGAACCGGGACCAATGCCCACATTGGTCCCGGTTCTGGACTGAACCGGGACTAATGGGCTGACCCGGCCTGGACCAAAGCCCTGTTTTCTACTAGTGTCTCAAAATTTGAGAGAACTCAAATATGAAAATAACGAAATCCCCAACTCTCTCCGTGGGTCCTTGAGTTGCGTAGAATTTCTAGGATCAACCAAAATGCAAAATAAAATATGCTATGCAATGATGATCTAATGCATAACATTCCAAATTGAAAATTTGGGATGTTACAACTTCAAGCATACTAACAAAGCAATTATGTCTTCTCAAAATAACATGGCCAAAGAAAGTTATCCCTACAAAATCATATAGTCTGGCTATGCTCTATCTTCACCACACAAAGTATTTAAATCATGCACAACCCCGATAACAAGCCAAGCAATTGTTTCATACTCTAACTTTTTCAATCTTCACGCAATACATGAGTGTGAGCCATGGATATAGCACTATAGGTGGAATAGAATGGTGGTTGTGGAGAAGACAAAAAGGAGAAGATAGTCTCACATCAACTAGGCGTATCAACGGGCTATGGAGATGCCATCAATAGATATCAATGTGAGTAGGGATTGCCATGCAACGGATGCACTGGAGCTATAAGTATATGAAAGCTCAAAAAGAAACTAAGTGGGTGTGCATCCAACTTGCTTGCTCATGAAGACCTAGGGCAATTTGAGGAAGCCCATCATTGTAATATACAAGCCAAGTTCTATAATGAAAGATTCCCACTAGTATATGAATGTGATAACATGAGAGACTCTCTACTATGAAGATCATGGTGCTACTTTGAAGCACAAGTGTGGTAAAAAGATAGTAACATTGTCCCTTCTCTCTTTTTCTCTCATTATATATATATATATATATAAATATATATATATATCTTTTTATTTGGGCCTTTTCTCCCTTTTTTATGGCCTATTTTCATTTGGGCTTCTTTGGCCTCTTTTATTTATTTTTCGTCCGGAGTCTCATCTCGACTTATGGGGGAATCATAGTCTCCATCATCCTTTCCTCACTTGGACAATGCTCTAATAATGATGATCATCACACTTTTATTTTTCTTACAACTCAACAATTACAACTCGATACTTAGAACAAAATATGACTCTATATGAATGCCTCCGGCGGTGTACCGGGATATGCAATATGACAATGATGAATGTGTCATGAACGGAATGGTGGAGAGTTGCATGGCAATATATCTCGGAATGGCTATGGAAATTCCATAATAGGTATGTATGGTGGCTATTTTGAGGAAGGTATATGGTAGGTGTATGATACCGGTGAAAGATGCGCGGTATTAGAGAGGCTAGCCAAGGTGGAAGGGTGAGAGTGTGTATAATCAATGGACTCAACATTAGTCATAAAGAACTCATATACTTATTGCAAAAATCTAGAAGTTATCAAAGCAAAGTATTACGCGCATGCTCCTAGGGGGATAGATTGGTAGGAAAAGACCATCGCTCGTCCCCGACCGCCACTCATAAGGAAGACAATCAATAAATAAATCATGCTCCGACTTCATCACATAACGGTTCACCATACGTGCATGCTACAGGAATCACAAACTTTAACACAAGTATTTTTTAAATTCACAACTACTCAACTAGCATGACTTTAATATTATCACCTCCATATCTCAAAACAATTATCATGTTTCAATCTTTTCTTAGTATGCAACACACTCAAAAGAAAGTTTCACAAATCTTGAATACCAAGCATATTATTATTAAGCAAATTACCATGCTCTTAAGATACTCTCAAAATAATTTAAGTGAAGCATGAGAGATCAATAGTTTCTTTAAAACAAATCCACCACCGTGCTCTAAAAGATCTAAGTGAAGCACATAGAGCAAAATTAAAACGCTTAAAAGATATAAGTGAAGCACATAGAGCAAAACTACATACCTCAAAAGATATAAGTGAAGCACAGAGAGCAAAACTATAACGCTCAAAAGATATAAGTGAAGCACATAGAGCAAAACTATAACGCTCAAAAGAAATAAGTGAAGCACATTGAGTATTCTATCAAATTTTAATTCATGTATGGCTCTCTCAAAAGGTGTGTAAAGCAAAGATGATTGTGGCATACTAAGACACAAAGACACAAATAATATAAGATGCTCCAAGCAAAACACATATCATGTTGGTGAATAAAAATATAGCTCCATGTAAATTACCGATGGAAGTGGACAAAAGAGGGGATGCCTTCCGAGGCATCCCCAAGCATTGACTTTTTGGTGTCCTTGGATTATCTTGGGGGTGCCATGGGCATCCCCAAGCTTAGGCTCTTGCCACTCCTTGTTCCATAATCCATCACAAGAATTCACCCAAAACTTGAAAACTTCACAACACAAAACTTAAAGTAGAAAACTCGTGAGCTCCGTTAGCGAAAGAAAACAAAAGACCACTTCAAGGTACTGTAATGAACTCATTCTTTATTTATATTGGTGTTAAACCTACTGTATTCCAACTTCTCTATGGATTATAAACTATTTTACTAACCATAGATTCATCAAAATAAGCAAACAACACACGAAAAACAGAATCTGTCAAAAACAGAACAGTCTGTAGTAATCTGTATCTAGCGCAAGATCTGGAACCCCAAAAATTCTAAAATAAATTGATGGACGTGAGGAATTTATCTATTAATCATCTGCAAAAATAATTAACTAAGTAGAACTCTTAAAATAAAAATTACAGCAGTTCTCGTGAGCGCTAAAGTTTCTGTTTCTTTACAGCAAGTTCAACAAGACTTCCCCCAAGTCTTCCCAACGGTTCTACTTGGCACAAACACTAATTAAACACAAAAAACACAACCAAAACAGAGGCTAAATAATTTATTTATTACTAAACAGGAGCAAAAATCAAGGAATAAAAATAAAATTGGGTTGCCTCCAAACAAGCGCTATCGTTTAACGCCCCTAGCTAGGCATAAAAGCGAGGATTGATCTAGGTATTGCCATCTTTGGTAGGCAATCCATAAGTGGCTCTCATGATAGTTTCATATGGTAATTTTATTTTATTTCTTGTAAAGTGTTCCATGCCCTTTTTTAATGGAAATTGAAATCTAATATTCCCTTCCTTCATATCAATAATCGCACCAACCGTTCTAAGGATAGGTCTCCCAAGAAGAATAGGGAAAGAAGGATTGCAATCTATATCAAGAACAATGAAATCTACAGGAACATAATTTCTATTTGCAACAATAAGAACATCATTAATCCTTCCCATAGGTTTCTTAATAGTGGAATCCGCAAGATGCAAGTTTAGAGAGCAATCACCAAAATTACGGAAATCAAGCATATCACACAAAGTCTTGGGAATAGTAGAGACACTAGCACCCAAATCACACAAAGCATAAAACTCATGATCTTTAATTTTAATTTTAATAGTTGGTTCCCACTCATCATAGAGTTTTCTAGGGATAGAAACTTTCAACTCAAGTTTTTCTTCATAAGATTGCATCAAGGCATCAACAATATGTTCGATGAAGGCTTTATTTTGACTATAAGCATGTGGAGAATTTAGCACGGATTGCAACAAGGAAATACAATCAATTAAAGATCAACTTTCATAATTAAATTCCTTGAAATCCAATATAGTGGGTTTAGCAACATCTAGATTTTTATTTCTTTCAAGCCCACTTTCATCAATTTCATCATAAAGATCTAAATAATCTGAATTTTTAGAACGCCTTCTTGGTAAAGGAAGATCATATTCACTTTCAACAAGATTCATATTGCAAAATAAAGATTTAATAGGGGACACATCAATAACTTTTAGATCTTCATCTTGATTTTCATAGGAATTGGAAGAACACGCTTTAATAAAGGCATCTTTGGAAGCACGCAACCCAATGATTCTTTCCTTGCACTCATCAATGGAAATTCTCATGGCTTTGAGAGACTCATTGATATCGTGCTTAGGAGGAATAGATCTAAGCTTTAAAGAATCAATCTCAAGAGAAATTCTATCAACGTTTCTAGCCAAATCATCAACTTTAAGCAATTTCTCTTCAAGCAAAGCATTAAAATTCTTTTGTGAATTCATAAACTCTTTAACACTATTCTCAAATTCAGAGGGCATCTTATTTTAATTTCCATAAGAGTTGTTGTAGGAATTCCCATAGTTATTAGAAGGATTACTAGGATATGGCCTAGGATTAAAATTCCCTCTATAAGTGTTGTTACCAAAATTATTCCTACCAACAAAATTCACATCCATAGATTCATTGTTATTCTCAATCAAAGTAGACAAAGGCATATCATTAGGATCAGAAGAAACACTCTTAGTAGCAAATAATTTCATAAGTTCATCCATCTGTCCACTCAAAACATTGATTTCTTCTATCGCATGCACTTTTTTATTAGAAGATCTTTCAGTATGCCATTGAGAATAATTAACCATAATATTATCTAGTAGTTTAGTAGCATCTCCTAAAGTGATTTCCATAAAAGTGCCTCCCGCGGCCGAATCTAAAAGATTTCTAGAAGCAAAATTCAATCCGGCATAAATTTTTTGTATAATCATCCACAAATTCAAACCATGAGTAGGCCAATTACGTATCATTAATTTCATTCACTCCCAAGCTTGTGCAACATGTTCATGATCAAGTTGCCTAAAATTCATAATATCGTTTCTAAGAGAGATGATCTTAGCGGGAGGGAAATACTTAGAGATAAAAGCATCTTTGCACTTGTTCCAAGAATCAATACTATTATTAGGCAAAGACGAAAACCAAGCTTTAGCATGATCTCTAAGCGAAAAAGGAAATAGCTTCAATTTAATGACATCATTATCAACATCTTTTTTCTTTTGCATATCACATAAATCAACGAAGGTATTCAGATGAGTAGCGGCATCTTCACAAGATTCAACAAAGGAGTATTGATTTCACAAGATTCAGTATCGGCAAGAGGAGCAATCGGAGTGCTAAGGAAATCATTATTATTGGTATTGGTGAAGTCACAAAATTTGGTAGTATCTTGAGCCATCGCGACAAACAAGCAATCCAACACACGAGCAAACAAAATTCAAGCGGGCAAAAGAGGTAAATAGAGAGGCAGGGTAGAGAGAGAGAGGGCGAATAAAACAGCAAGGGTGAAGTGGGGGAGAGGAAAACGAGAGGCAAATGGCAAATAATGTAATGCGAGAGATAGGGATTGTGATGGGTACTTGGTATGTTGACTTTTTGCGTAGACTCCCTGGCAACGGCGCTAGAAATCCTTCTTGCTACGTCTTGAGCTTGCGTTGGTTTTCACCATAGAGGAAGGGATGATGCAGCAGAGTAGCGTAAGTATTTCCCTCAGTTTTTGAGAACCAAGGTATCAATCCAGTAGGAGGCCACGCTCAAGTCCCTCGTACCTGCACAAAACGATAGCTACTCGCAACCAACGCGATTAGGGGTTGTCAATCCCTTCACGGTCACTTACGAGAGTGAGATCTGATAGATATAATATTTTTGCTATTTTTGGTATAGAGATGCAAAGTAAAAAGTAAAAGCAAAGTAAAAAAGCAAAGCAAGATTAAAGTGATGGAGATTAATATGATGAGAATAGAACCGGGGGCCATAGGTTTCACTAGTGGCTTCTCTCAAGAGTATAAGTATTCTACGGTGGGTGAACAAATTACTGTTGAGCAATTAACAGAACTGAGCATAGTTATGAGAATATCTAGGCATGATCATGTATATAGGCATCATGTCTGTGTCAAGTAGACCGAAACGATTCTGCATCTACTATTATTACTCCACTCATCGACCGCTATCCAGCATGCATCTAGAGTATTAAGTTAAAAACAGAGTAACGCCTTAAGCAAGATGACATGATGTAGAGAGATAAATTCATGCAATATGAAATAAACCCCATCTTGTTATCCTCGATGGCAACGATGCAATACGTGTCTTGCTGCCCCTTCTGTCACTGGGAAAGGACACTGCAAGATCGAACCCAAAGCTAAGCACTTCTACCATGGCAAGAGCTACCAATCTAGTTGGCCAAATCAAACGGATAATTCAAAGAGACTTGCAAAGATAACCAATCATACATAAAAGAATTCAGAGAAGATTCAAATATTATTCATAGATAGACTTGATCATAAGCCCACAATTCATGGGTCTCAACAAACACACCGCAAAAAGAAGATTACATCGAATAGATCTCCATAAGAGAGGGGGAGAACTTTGTATTGAGATCCAAAAAGAGAGAAGAAGCCATCTAGATATTAGCTATGGACCCGAAGGTCTGAGGTAAACTACTCACACTTCATCGGAGAGGCTATGATGATGTAGAAGCCCTCCGTGATGACGGCCCTCTCCGGCGGAGCTCTGGAACAGGCCCCAAGATGGGATCTCGTGAATACAGAAAGTTGCGGTAGTGGAATTAGGTTTTTGGCTCCTCTTCTGTTTGTTTGGGGGTACGTAGGTATATATAGGAGGAACAAGTACGTCGGAGGAGCACCGAGGGGCCCACGAGGCAGGGGGCGCGCCCTAGGGCGGGGGGCGCCCCCCACCCTCGTGACCGCCTCTCCGATGCCTTGGCGTAGGGTCCAATTCTCCTGGATCACATTCGGTGAGAAAATCACGTTCCCGAAGGTTTCATTCTGTTTGGACTCTGTTTGATATTCCGTTTCTTCGAAACACTGAAATAGGCAAAAAAACAGCAATTCTGGGCTGAGCCTCCGGTTAATAGGTTAGTCCCAAAAATAATATAAAAGTGGAAAATAAAGCCCAATATACTTTAAAACAGTAGATAATATAGCATGAAGCAATCAAAAATTATAGATACGTTGGAGATGTATCAAGTATGAAATCAGAGGTATGAGGCCGAAACCTTCCTCGTCTGAGCATGGCAAGAGTAGGATTTCGGGGGCCCTGTAGTTGTGAACCTCCACGGGCTGCGTACTTGAATGGCCGGAGGAGGCGTCGATGAATGCCATGGTGCGGCAGTGAAGCTGCACCGGTAGTAGTCTGCGCGGTGGTGGGGGAGCCTCTGCCTGGTAGCATCATCAGGGAGACGGAGGAATGGGGCAGCGACCCATTGACGCACGCGGATGGTTGGGGCGTGGTTTGTGAGGTCCCCTGCTCGGGACAGCGGCGGCCGATCCACATAGCCGATTGTGGTGACCGGGGTGGACCACTGCAAGAAGGTAGGATGGGCTCTCCGATACACCACTGTTGACAAAACCAAAGCCAAACAACGAGCCATTAGAGAGAAGAAATATTCCATTGGTAATCAAATGTATTTCTGAATATTGCCGCTTCATGTTATCCAGAGGTTGGGTAAGACAAGCATCCATAGCATAATGAAGCGTGGCGTATGCACCGTGCATTCATGTGTATAAAAGGTGAGCCCTTCAAGATGGAAATCTTCAGAAACCATCCATTCATTGACGTACTCTGAAATGTTCACAAGACAATTAGAGTATCATTTGGTAGAGGAAATATTGGTTTCACATGCAAGAGAGCAAAAATAGATATTGATGGGAGAACGGGCACGCGGGAGCGTAGATGGGCAGCAATGCTCCGACCTGTCGAATAGAGCCCAAAGAAGTAACCTCCCGCCGCCATCCATCTGTAGATGCAGGTCGAGTCCTCCTCTTGCTTCAGGCTGAGGCCTCCTCCTTCTGCAAGTGGTGGCGAGGTGGCTCGATGGACGGCGACGGGGTGCGCCGGTGGGAAGCATGGAGCACTGATCGGAGATGAATTCTTCAAGAGAAAAGCCGGTTAGTGCTCTCGTCGGCCACAAATGTCTCTATCTCTCTCCATTAAACACAAGGCTTGATACAAGTACACAAAAACAATTAACTCTCCACAACGTTGATGCATTTTTGGAAATATAAACTTGGAAGAAGACTGTGAAATTAAAACCAACTAACCAAAACATCAGTTTTTTGCACCTAAACATACAGCTGAACTTCAGACACTGGCTACGAGCACTAGTTACCCGAGCTGTCGTCGAAGCCGAGAGAGTACAAAGGTGACTGGGCATGGCGAGTGCACCGGTGGTTGACATCGGTTGCCATCGATCTCACTCATCTTCAGTCATCAAAACCCACGTGGTGTAGGGACGGACGGATCCCGCGGCCAAAATCCAAGCAGAGCCCAACCGGTGGGTGAGGAATTAAGAAGGGAGGAGGGGGATGCTTCCTTCTGGCCTAGCGCGGTTATGGACATATTTCTTTTGGACTCCCATGAACCTCTCAAAGGGGAACATATTGTGTAGAAATACGGGCCCCGGGATGACAATCTCGTCGACTAGATGAACTAGGACGTGCGTCATGAGATTGAAGAAGGATGGTGGGAACACCAGCTCGAAACTGACAAGACATTGCGCCACATCACTCCTTAGCCTTGGTACGATTTCTGGATCGATCACCTTCTGAGAGATTGCATTGAGGAATGCACATAGCTTCACAATGGTAATCGGACATTTTCCGGTAGAAGCCCCCTCAATGCAACCGGAAGCAGTTGCGTCATAATCACGTGGCAGTCTTGAGACTTTAGGTTCTGAAACTTTTTCTCTGGCATATTTATTATTCCCTTTATATTTGACGAGAAGCCAGTCGTGACCTTCAGACTGAGCAGGCATTCAAAGAAGATTTCTTTCTCTTCTTTCGTAAGAGCGTAGCTGGCAGGACCTTTATACTGCTTCGGAGGCATGCCGTCTTTTTCGTGCAAATGTTGCAGGTCCTCCCGTGCCTCAGGTGTATCTTTTGTCTTCCCATACACGCCCAAGAAGCCTAGCAGGTTCACGCAAAGGTTCTTCGTCACGTGCATCCCTTTATTGAGGAGCGGACCTCTAGGTCTTTCAAGTAGGGTAGGTCCCAAAATATAGATTTCTTCTTCCACATGGGTGCGTGTCCCTCAGCGTCATTCGGAATAGCTAGTCCACCAGGAGCCTTTCCAAAGATTACGTAGTGTAAATCATTGACCATAGCAAGCACGTGATCACCGGTGCGCATGGCGGGCTTCTTCCGGTGATCTGCCTCGCCTTTGAAATGCTTGCATTTCTTTTGACATTGATGGTTGGTCGGAAGAAATCGACGATGGCCCAGGTACACATTCTTCCTGCATTTGTCCAGGTATATACTTTCAGTGTCATCTAAACAGTGCGTGCATGCGTGGTATCCTTAGTTTGTCTGTCCTGAAACGTTACTGAAAGCGGGCCAATCATTGATGGTCATGAACAGCAACGCCTTAAGGTTAAATTCCTCCTATCTGTGCTCATCCCACGTACGTACAGCGTTTCCATTCCACAGCTGTAAAAGTTCTTCAACTAATGGCCTTAGGTACACATCAATTTCGTTGCTGGGTTGCTTAGGGCCTTGGATGAGAACTGGCATCATAATGAACTTCCGCTTCATGCACATCCAAGGAGGAAGGTTATACATACATAGAGTCACGGGCCAGGTGCTGTGATTGCTGCTCTGCTCCTCGGAAGGATTAATGCCATCCGCGCTTAAAGCAAATCATACATTCCTTGGGTCCTTTGCAAACTCATCCCAGTACTTTCTCTTGATTTTTCTCCACTGCGACCCGTCAGCAGGTGCTCTCAACTTCCCATCTTTCTTTCGGTTCTCACTGTGCCATCGCATCAACTTGGCATGCTCTTCGTTTCTGAATAGAAGTTTCAAGCGTGCTATTATAGGAGCATACCACATCACCTTCGCAGTAACCCTCTTCCTGAGGGGCTCGCCAACAACATCACCAGGGTCATCTCGTCTGATCTTATACCGCAATGCACCGCATACCAGGCATGCGTTCAGATCCTTGTGTGCACCGCGGTAGAGGATGCAGTCATTAGGGCATGCATGTATCTTCTCCACCTCCAATCCTAGAGGGCATACGACCTTCTTTGCTGCATATGTACTGTCGGGCAATTCGTTATCCTTTGGAAGCTTCTTCTTTAATATTTTTAGTAGCTTCTCAAATCCTTTGTCAGCCACAGCATTCTCTACCTTCCACTGCAGCAATTCCAGTACGGTACCGAGCTTTGTGTTGCCATCTTCGCAATTGGGGTATAACCCTTTTTTCTGATCCTCTAACATGCGATCGAACTTCAGCTTCTCCTTTTGACTTTCGCACTGCGTCCTTGCATCGACAATGACCCGGCGGAGATCATCATCATCGGGCACATCGTCTGGTTCCTCTTGATCTTCAGTAGCTTCACCCGTTGTAGCATCATTGGGCACATCGTCTGGTTCCTCTTGATCTTCACCAGCTCCCCCCCGTTGCAGCATCACCATATTCAGGGGGCACATAGTTGTCATCATACTCTTCTTCTTCGCCGTCTTCCATCATAACTCCTATTTCTCCGTGCCTCGTCCAAACATTATAGTGTGGCATGAAACCCTTGTAAAGCAGGTGGGAGTGAAGGATTTTCCGGTTAGAGTAAGACCTCGTATTCCCACATTGAGTGCATGGACAACACATAAAACCATTCTGCTTGTTTGCCTCAGCCGCATCGAGAAACTCATGCATGCCCTTAATGTACTCGCGGGTGTGTCTATCACCGTACATCCATTGCCGGTTCATCTGCGTGCATTATATATAATTAAGTGTCCAAATTAATAGAAGTTCATCATCACATTAAAACCAAAGTGCATACATAGTTCTCATCTAACAACATATAGCTCTCTAGAGCGTCTAACTAATTAAACCATACATTGAAACTATGTAAAACATTTCAATGCGAAAACAAATGCGATCATAATCGCAACCAAGGTAACAATTGATCCAACGGCATAATGATACCAAGCCTCGGTATGAATGGCATATTTTCTAATCTTTCTAACCTTTAAGCGCATTGCATCCATCTTGATCTTATGATCATCGACGACATCCGCAACATGCAACTCCAATATCATCTTCTCCTCCTCAATTTTTTTATTTTTTCCTTCAACAAATTGTTTTCTTCTTCAACTAAATTTAACCTCTCGACAATAGGGTCGGTTGGCATTTCCCATTCACATACATCCTACATAAATAAAATCTATGTCACGTTGGTCGGCATAATTTTCATAAACAATAAATGAACCAATAGTTATAAAGATAATATATATACCACATCCGAATCATAGACAGGACGAGGGCCGACGGGGGCGGATACCAAAACCATCATACTATATAAGATGCAATAATAAAAGTAAGAAAATAATACAAGTATCTATGTAAACATACAAGTAAGAATATTTTTCCTTTTAGAAAGAAGATAAGAACAAGAGGCTCACCACGGTGGTGCCGGCGATGAGCTCGGTGCGGGTGATCGACGGCGATGAAGACGGGGACGGGGCGTGACGGACCGCTAAACCTAGACAAATATTATGAAAAATGGAGCTTGGAGGTCGAGCTAGGAGAGGAGAAAGCTTAAGTAGTGTGGCTTGGGCATTCCATCAAACACCTTGTGTGCATAGGAGGTGCCCTAGAGCACCACCAGGCCCTCTCCCCCTCGGCCAGAGAAAAATAGAGCACTGGGGTGCTCTGCTCGCGAGCGAGGTGTATATATAGGCACCTCATTAGTCCCGGTTGGTGACATGAGCCGGGACTAAAGGGGAGCCTTTGGTCCCGGTTCAAGCCACCAACCAGGACCAATGGTGGTGGGCCAGGAGCGAGGCCCATTGGTCCCGGTTCATCCCACCAACCGGGACCAAAATGTCCAGATGAACCGGGACCAATGGCCCACGTGGCCCGGCCAGGCCCCTGGTCTCACGAACCGGGACCAATGCCCACATTGGTCCCCGTTCTGGACTGAACCGGGACTAATGGGCTGACCCGGGCTGGACCAAAGCCCTGTTTTCTACTAGTGTCTCAAAATTTGAGAGAACTCAAATATGAAAATAACGAAATCCCCAACTCTCTCCGTGGGTCCTTGAGTTGCGTAGAATTTCTAGGATCAACCAAAATGCAAAATAAAATATGCTATGCAATGATGATCTAATGCATAACATTCCAAATTGAAAATTTGGGATGTTACAACTTCAAGCATACTAACAAAGCAATTATGTCTTCTCAAAATAACATGGCCAAAGAAAGTTATCCCTACAAAATCATATAGTCTGGCTATGCTCTATCTTCACCACACAAAGTATTTAAATCATGCACAACCCCGATAACAAGCCAATCAATTGTTTCATACCCTAACTTTTTCAATCTTCACGCAATACATGAGTGTGAGCCATGGATATAGCACTATGGGTGGAATAGAATGGTGGTTGTGGAGAAGACAAAAAGGAGAAGATAGTCTCACATCAACTAGGCGTATCAACGGGCTATGGAGATGCCATCAATAGATATCAATGTGAGTAGGGATTGCCATGCAACGGATGCACTGGAGCTATAAGTATATGAAAGCTCAAAAAGAAACTAAGTGGGTGTGCATCCAACTTGCTTGCTCATGAAGACCTAGGGCAATTTGAGGAAGCCCATCATTGTAATATACAAGCCAAGTTCTATAATGAAAGATTCCCACTAGTATATGAATGTGATAACATGAGAGACTCTCTACTATGAAGATCATGGTGCTACTTTAAAGCACAAGTGTGGTAAAAAGATAGTAACATTGTCCCTTCTCTCTTTTTCTCTCATTATATATATATATATATATATTTATATATATATATATATATCTTTTTATTTGGGACTTTTCTCCCTTTTTATGGCCTATTTTCATTTGGGCTTCTTTGGCCTCTTTTATTTATTTTTCGTCCGGAGTCTCATCCCGACTTATGGGGGAATCATAGTCTCCATCATCCTTTCCTCACTGGGACAATGCTCTAATAATGATGATCATCACACTTTTATTTTTCTTACAACTCAACAATTACAACTCGATACTTAGAACAAAATATGACTCTATATGAATGCCTCTGGCGGTGTACCGGGATATGCAATATGACAATGATGAATGTGTCATGAACGGAACGGTGGAGAGTTGCATGGCAATATATCTCGAAATGGCTATGGAAATGCCATAATAGGTAGGTATGGTGGCTATTTTGAGGAAGGTATATGGTAGGTCTATGATACCGGCGAAAGATGCGCGGTATTAGAGAGGCTAGCAAAGGTGGAAGGGTGAGAGTGCGTATAATCAATGGACTCAACATTAGTCATAAAGAACTCATATACTTATTGCAAAAATCTAGAAGTTATCAAAGCAAAGTATTACGCGCATGCTCCTAGGGGGATAGATTGGTAGGAAAAGACCATCGCTCGTCCCCGACCGCCACTCATAAGGAAGACAATCAATAAATAAATCATGCTCTGACTTCATCACATAACGGTTCACCATACATGCATGCTACGGGAATCACAAACTTTAACACAAGTATTCTTTAAATTCACAACTACTCAACTAGCATGACTTTAATATTATCACCTCCATATCTCAAAACAATTATCATGTTTCAATCTTTTCTTAGTATTCAACACACTCAAAAGAAAGTTTCACAAATCTTGAATACCAAGCATATTATTATTAAGCAAATTACCATGCTCTTAAGAGACTCTCAAAATAATTTAAGTGAAGCATGAGAGATCAATAGTTTCTTTAAAACAAATCCACCACCGTGCTCTAAAAGATCTAAGTGAAGCACATAGAGCAAAACTATAACGCTCAAAAGATATAAGTGAAGCACATAGAGCAAAACTACATACCTCAAAAGATATAAGTGAAGCACATAGAGCAAAACTATAACGCTCAAAAGATATAAGTGAAGCACATAGAGCAAAACTATAACGCTCAAAAGATATAAGTGAAGCACATAGAGTATTCTATCAAATTTTAATTCATGTATGGCTCTCTCAAAAGGTGTGTAAAGCAAAGATGATTGTGGAATACTAAGACACAAAGACACAAATAATATAAGATGATCCAAGCAAAACACATATCATGTTGGTGAATAAAAATATAGCTCCAAGTAAATTACCGATGGAAGTGGACAAAAGAGGGGATGCCTTCCGGGGCATCCCCAAGCTTTGAATTTTTGGTGTCCTTGGATTATCTTGGGGGTGCCATGGGAATCCCCAAGCTTAGGCTCTTGCCACTCCTTGTTCCATAATCCATCACAAGAATTCACCCAAAACTTGAAAACTTCACAACACAAAACTTAAAGTAGAAAACTCGTGAGCTCCGTTAGCGAAAGAAAACAAAAGACCACTTCAAGGTACTGTAATGAACTCATTATTTATTTATATTGGTGTTAAACCTACTGTATTCCAACTTCTCTATGGATTATAAACTATTTTACTAACCATAGATTCATCAAAATAAGCAAACAACACACGAAAAACAGAATCTGTCAAAAACAGAACAGTCTGTAGTAATCTGTAGCTAGCGCAAGATCTGGAACCCCAAAAATTCTAAAATAAATTGATGGACGTGAGGAATTTATCTATTAATCATCTGCAAAAATAATTAACTAAGTAGTGCTCTTCAAATAAAAATTACAGCAGTTCTCATGAGCGCTAAAGTTTCTGTTTTTTTACAGCAAGTTCAACAAGACTTCCCCCAAGTCTTCCCAACGGTTCTACTTGGCACAAACACTAATTAAACACAAAAACACAACCAAAAAAGAGTCTAAATAATTTATTTATTACTAAACAGGAGCAAAAATCAAGGAATAAAAATAAAATTGGGTTGCCTCCCAACAAGCGCTATCGTTTAACGCCCCTAGCTAGGCATAAAAGCGAGGATAGATCTAGGTATTGCCATCTTTGGTAGGCAATCCATAAGTGGCTCTCATGATAGTTTCATATGGTAATTTTATTTTCTTTCTTAGAAATTGTTCCATGCCCTTTTTAATGGAAATTGAAATCTAATATTCCCTTCCTTCATATCAATAATCGCACCAACCGTTCTAAGGAAAGGTCTACCAAGAATAATTGGGCAAGAAGGATTGCAATCTATATCAAGAACAATGAAATCTACGGGCACATAATTTCTATTTGCAACAATAAGAACATCATTAATCCTTCCCATAGGTTTCTTAATAGTGGAATCCGCAAGATGCAAGTTTAGAGAGCAATCATCAAAATTACGGAAATCAAGCATATCACACAAAGTCTTGGGAATAGTAGAGACACTAGCACCCAAATCACACAAAGCATAAAACTCATGATCTTTAATTTTAATTTTAATAGTTGGTTCCCACTCATCATAGAGTTTTCTAGGGATAGAAACTTTCAACTCAAGTTTTTCTTCATAAGATTGCATCAAGGCATCAACAATATGTTCGGTGAAGGCTTTATTTTGACTATAAGCATGTGGAGAATTTAGCACGGATTGCAACAAGGAAATATAATCAATTAAAGATCAACTTTCATAATTAAATTCCTTGAAATCCAATATAGTGGGTTTAGCAACATCTAGATTTTTATTTCTTTCAATCCCACTTTCATCAATTTCATCATAAAGATCTAAATAATCTGAATTTTTAGAACGCCTTCTTGGTAAAGGAAGATCATATTCACTTTCAACAAGATTCATATTTCAAAATAAAGATTTAATAGGGGACACATCAATAACTTTTAGATCTTCATCTTGATTTTCATAGGAATTGGAAGAACACGCTTTAATAAAGGCATCTTTGGAAGCACGCATCCCACCGGTTCTTTCCTTGCACTCATCAATGGAAATTCTCATGGCTTTGAGAGACTCATTGATATCGTGCCGAGGTGGAATAGATCTAAGCTTTAAAGAATCAATCTCAAGAGAAATTCTATCAACGTTTCTAGCCAAATCATCAACTTTAAGCAATTTCTCTTCAAGCAAAGCATTAAAATTCTTTTGTGAATTCATAAACTCTTTAACACTATTCTCAAATTCAGAGGGCATCTTATTATAATTTCCATAAGAGTTGTTGTAGGAATTCCCATAGTTATTAGAAGGATTACTAGGATATGGCCTAGGATTAAAATTCCCTCTATAAGTGTTGTTACCAAAATTATTCCTACCAACAAAATTCACATCCATAGATTCATTGTTATTCTCAATCAAAGTAGACAAAGGCATATCATTAGGATCAGAAGAAACACTCTTAGTAGCAAATAATTTCATAAGTTCATCCATCTCTCCACTCAAAACATTGATTTCTTCTATCGCATGCACTTTTTTATTAGAAGATCTTTCAGTATGCGATTGAGAATAATTAAGCATAATATTATCTAGTAGTTTAGTAGCATCTCCTAAAGTGATTTCCATAAAAGTGCCTCCCGCGGCCGAATCTAAAAGATTTCTAGAAGCAAAATTCAATCCGGCATAAAATTTTTGTATAATCATCCACAAATTCAAACCATGAGTAGGGCAATTACGTATCATTAATTTCATTCACTCCCAAGCTTGTGCAACATGTTCATGATCAAGTTGCCTAAAATTCATAATATCGTTTCTAAGAGAGATGATCTTAGCGGGAGGGAAATACTTAGAGATAAAAGCATCTTTGCACTTGTTCCAAGAATCAATACTATTATTAGGCAAAGACGAAAACCAAGCTTTAGCATGATCTCTAAGCGAAAAAGGAAATAGCTTCAATTTAATGACATCATTATCAACATCTTTTTTCTTTTGCATATCACATAAATCAACGAAGGTATTCAGATGAGTAGCGGCATCTTCACAAGATTCAACAAAGGAGTATTGATTTCACAAGATTCAGTATCGGCAAGAGGAGCAATTGGAGTGCTAAGGAAATCATTATTATTGGTATTGGTGAAGTCACACAATTTGATAGTATCTTGAGCCATCGCGACAAACAAGCAATCCAACACACGAGCAAACAAAATTCAAGCGGGCAAAAGAGGTAAATAGAGAGAGAGAGAGGGCGAATAAAACGGCAAGGGTGAAGTGGGGGAGAGGAAAACGAGAGGCAAATGGCAAATAATGTAATGCGAGAGATAGGGATTGTGATGGGTACTTGGTATGTTGACTTTTTGCGTAGACTCCCTGGCAACGGCGCCAGAAATCCTTCTTGCTACGTCTTGAGTTTGCGTTGGTTTTCACCAAAGAGGAAGGGATGATGCAGCAGAGTAGCATAAGTATTTCCCTCAGTTTTTGAGAACCAAGGTATCAATCCAGTAGGAGGCCACGCTCAAGTCCCTCGTACCTGCACAAAACGATAGCTACTCGCAACCAACGCGATTAGGGGTTGTCAATCCCTTCACGGTCACTTACGAGAGTGAGATCTGATAGATATAATATTTTTGCTATTTTTGGTATAGAGATGCAAAGTAAAAAGTAAAAACAAAGTAAAAAAGCAAAGCAAGATTAAAGTGATGGAGATTAATATGATGAGAATAGAACCGGGGGCCATAGGTTTCACTAGTGGCTTCTCTCAAGAGTATAAGTATTCTACGGTGGGTGAACAAATTACTGTTGAGCAATTGACAGAATTGAGCATAGTTATGAGAATATCTAGGCATGATCATGTATATAGGCATCATGTCCGTGACAAGTAGACCGAAACGATTCTGCATCTACTATTATTACTCCACTCATCGACCGCTATCCAGCATGCATCTAGAGTATTAAGTTAAAAACAGAGTAACGCCTTAAGCAAGATGACATGATGTAGAGAGATAAATTCATGCAATATGAAATAAACCCCATCTTGTTATCATCGATGGCAACGATGCAATACGTGTCTTGCTGCCCCTTCTGTCACTAGGAAAGGACACTGCAAGATCGAACCCAAAGCTAAGCACTTCTACCATGGCAAGAACTACCAATCTAGTTGGCCAAATCAAACGGATAATTTGAAGAGACTTGCAAAGATAACCAATCATACATAAAAGAATTCAGAGAAGATTCAAATATTATTCATAGATAGACTTGATCATAAGCCCACAATTCATGGGTCTCAACAAACACACCGCAAAAAGAAGATTACATCGAATAGATCTCCACAAGAGAGGGGGAGAACTTTGTATTGAGATCCAAAAAGAGAGAAGAAGCCATCTAGATACTAGCTATGGACCCGAAGGTCTGAGGTAAACTACTCACACTTCATCGGAGAGGCTATGATGATGTAGAAGCCCTCCGTGATGACGGCCCTCTTCGGCGGAGCTCCGGAACAGGCCCCAAGATGGGATCTCGTGAATACAGAAAGTTGCGGCGGTGGAATTAGGTTTTTGGCTTCTATTCTGTTTGTTTGGGGGTACGTAGGTATATATAGGAGGAACAAGTACGTCGGAGGAGCACCGAGGGGCCCACGAGGCAGGGGGCGCGCCCTAGGGCGGGGGGCGCGCCCCACCCTCGTGACCGCCTCTCCGATGCCTTGGCGTAGGGTCCAATTCTCCTGGATCACATTCGGTGAGAAAATCACGTTCCCGAAGGTTTCATTCCGTTTGGACTCCGTTTGATATTCCGTTTCTTCGAAACACTGAAATAGGCAAAAAAACAGCAATTCTGGGCTGAGCCTCCGGTTAATAGGTTAGTCCCAAAAATAATATAAAAGTGGAAAATAAAGCCCAATATATTCTAAAACAGTAGATAATATAGCATGAAGCAATCAAAAATTATAGATACGTTGGAGATGTATCAAATATGAAATCAGAAGTATGAGGCCGAAACCTTCCTCGTCTGAGCATGGCAGGAGTAGGATTCCGGGGGCCCTGTAGTTGTGAACCTCCACGGGCCGCGTACTTGAATGGCCGGAGGAGGCGTCGATGAACGCCATGGTGCGGCAGTGAAGCTGCACCGGTAGTAGTCTGCGCGGTGGTGGGGGAGCCTCTGCCTGGTAGCATCATCAGGGAGACGGAGGAATGGGGCAGCGACCCATTGACGCGCGCGGACGGTTGGGGCGTGGTTTGTGAGGTCCCCTGCTCGGGACAGCGGCGGCCGATCCACATCGCCGATTGTGGTGACCGGGGTGGACCACTGCAAGAAGGTAGGATGGGCTCTCCGATACACCACTGTTGACAAAACCAAAGCCAAACAACGAGCCATTAGAGAGCAGAAATATTCCATTGGTTATCAAATGTATTTCTGAATATTGCCGCTACATGTTATCCAGAGGTTGGGTAAGACAAGCATCCATAGCATAATGAAGCGTGGCGTATGCACCGTGCATTCATGTGTATAAAAGGTGAGCCCTTCAAGTTGGAAATCTTCAGAAACCATCCATTCATTGACGTACTCTGAAATGTTCACAAGACAATTAGAGTATCAATTGGTAGAGGAAATATTTGTTTCACACGCAAGAGAGCAAAAATAGATATTGATGGGAGAACGGGCACGCGGGAGCATAGATGGGCAGCAATGCTCCGACCTGTCGAATATAGCCCAAAGAAGTAACCTCCCGCCGCCACCCATCTGCAGATGCAGGTCGAGTCCTCCTCTAGCTTCAGGCCGAGGCCTCCTCCTTCTGCAAGTGGTGGCGAGGTGGCTCGGTGGACGGCGACGGGGTGCGTCGGTGGGGAGCATGGAGCACTGATCGGAGGTGAAATCTTCAAGAGAAAAGACGGTTAGTGCTCTCGTCGGCCACAAATGTCTCTATCTCTCTCCATTAAACACAAGGCTTGATACAAGTACACAAAAACAATTAACTCTCCACAGCGTTGATGCATTTTTGGAAATATAAACTTGGAAGAAGACTGAAATTAAAACCAACTAACCAAAACATCAGTTTTTTGCACCTAAACATACAGCTGAACTTCAGACACTGGCTACGAGCACTAGTTACCCGAGCTGTCGTCGAAGCCGAGAGAGTACAAAGGTGACTGGGCATGGCGAGTGCACCGGTGGTTGACGTCGGTTGCCATCGATCTCGCTCGTCTGCAGTCATCAAAACCCACGTGGTGTAGGGACGGACGGATCCCGCGGCCAAAATCCAAGCAGAGCCCAACCGGTGGGTGAGGAATTAAGAAGGGAGGAGGGAGACGACAACAGGGGAGGGTCGCCGGTGATACCACGGCGGCGACTGGTAGAGGAGGCGGCCCCGGCGAAGGTTGGGAGAGGAGATCCAGGGCGACGGCTGTCAGCGGTGCGGGGCCCTGGGCATCGCCCGGGGGCAGCGATGTTGCCTGGGCGGTGAAGCTAGGGGGCCTGGTGAGAGTTGGGGATGGGGGCATGGGCCCTGGGCAATGCTCCAGAGTAGTGTCCCGGCGGCGGGCGGTGGCGCTCGGGAGCAGGGGCCCGGCGGCAGGGGGCGGTGCTCGGGAATAGTGTGGAGGCGACAGAGGTGGTTGGGGCGGAGGGCGCGCGGCGCGGTATGGCGTGGAGCTGGCCGGCGCGTGGTGCGGCGCATCTGGGGCGTCGTCGGTGGTTAGAGACCGGGGCGGCGGTTGGGAGCAGGGTGGGGGCGCCGCGTGCGGTGGACTGAGGCAGGGCACGCTCAAGGCAGGGCACGCTGTGCCCTGAGGCCCACAATCCACCATCCGCTCCCCGTCTGACGGACTGCAGCGAGTCAACCTAAAATTGGACCAGTCCGCTCGATCCTTTTTCTTTCTCACGCACGTGATGCACGACGCGCCGCTCGTACTCGCCCTCGCCGAGCCCCATCGAGCGGAGGAGCTCCCGAATCACCCGCGTCTCCCGAGGTTCGTCCGCGGCGGAGGCACCCGCCGCCGCTGCCGACGGAAGAGATGGCCGTCCGCCGCCGCCGTCCATGGTTTGCTGGCATCCCCTTCCTCTGCTCCACGCGCGATGACGCGAGGCGAGCTGCTGGTCCCGTCGCTGAGGGGAAGGGAGACGAGCTGCTCCGGCTGCTCCTCCAGGACATGAGGAAACGACCTCGACGGCCGCCCACCTCTGGCTGCTCCGTCCGCCTACCCTCTGGCGGCTGCCTCCGCACGTTCTGATGGCCCGTCCACCCGCCCGCTCGGACTGCCACAGGCGCCCTGGACAGAAGCAGCGAGGACATGTCTGTACTACACACGAACAGCAAACTCATTTAGCAGTTAGCACTGCACAACTCCAGGATACAAAATTCAGTAAAATGAAAATAGGGACAGCATCAATAAAGTGTTTAATCTGCAGAATTTAGTACCAAAAATGAACTGAAGAAGAGTTGAACTGAGGCATTCATTAGACAATCAATTAGAAAATAAAATCAAAATGAATTGAACAATGTATAATCTTTGAGTATTAGTAACTCAAATTTGGCAACAACAATCTGTTCTTACATAATCCTTGAAGTACATAAATTAGGCCAATCTACTGGCACACTTAGGCCACGAAAGACTATAGTCAGCCCCCAAAATCCAAAATACTATTGTCATCTTTGTTCAAAATACTAGTCAAAATGTTCAAAATACTATCTAACAAGCTTGTACATGTTAGAACAAATCTTCATCATAAACACCACCAAGGGGAGCCATCAACAGTTGTGTGTACCTGACATTTGCTTGAGGTTGTACAACATCATCCTTCTCCACTCTTACTTGAGACCATGTGCCATCATTTTTCTTTTGTTGCTACCATGAAAATTCCAGTATTTAGTCTAGGAATGAGTGGTAACAATATATCATGTATAGATGGGAACATACCTTTGTTGGTTTTTTTGGACGAGGCACCTTTAGTTAGTTTGCGCTTCCTCCTGAGTAACTTATCAAGCCAACCTCTCTTTATCCTCAAGTTTTTTGATTGAACCTCTTTTTTCTTGAGCTTTGCGGCACTAAGAAACTCACTAGTTAGTTGCACACACTACTAGGGAAAAGTCTAGCAGCAGCGCGGACCTATCAATAGCGCAGGGTTATGCGCTACTGATAAGCCGCTACAGCTAACGTGTAGCAGTAGCGTGCCTCCTCCCACGCTACTGCTAAATCGACTTAGTAGTAGCGAGTTCTCGGAGGAGCGCTACTGGTAATTAGTAGTAGCGCTTCTCCATGCCCGCGCTGCTACTATTATTTCGTATTTTATTTCTTTTTAATTTCATGTTGTATTCGTACACCTTTACATAAGTTTTCATACAACAGAAATTTAGAAATTGTTTTTACATCATAATGAGTTATTACATCACGGGGTGAAAGAACCATGTGGACTAGTTTCAAGTGGATGGACATCCACTTGAAACTAATCCGCGGTTCTTTCACCCAATGATATAATAAATATCATCATCATATCATTGGTCACTAGTCGTAATCACAAGTACTCCTCACATCATCAATTCTAACACATTGTATCACATAAAAAACATATTGTACCTCATAGGACCTACTACATTCTCTTAGGACCTACTATATTCTCTACGGTAAAATAGCAAAAAACAAGATAGCCCCTGACTCTCCATTATGAAGAATGGAGATTATCCTGTCTCCAATTCTTGCCTTTCGCTTAATGTTACTTCCAAGAACCTCCTTGCGAATGACCAAACATTTTTCCATTCTTTGATTAGCATGTGTTCACCGCTTTTAGAAATCCGATATGCACAGGTGAGCTCCTTAGATTCACCTGGATGTATGTTCATAACTGCAAGGCGACCATTCTGATACAGCAGATGAGTCACACAATCCATCAGGATTTCCTGTTGAAAAACATAGTAATAACTTCGTAGTTAGCAATGATGTACTAGTTTTAGGAGTATGCAAAAGATGCACGGATGTCGTAATAGTAAAAAATCTTACCAGGGTATCTCCATAGAAGTTAACGTGGTTCAACACGTGCACTAGTGGCACGTATTCACCATAATTTGGAGGAGTTCGATAATAGGTATTGTAATTCTCAAGAAAAGTACAATAAGCAATCAGATGACTTTTCTCCTTATAAGTTAATTCGGAGCCATCAGTGTAGTGGGTTTTGTCTACCATCTTCTACACATTTTTGAAGATTCAAAATAAGCTGTCAATGGAAATAAGCTGTCAACTATTTCGAAATAAACAATATAAATTAGTTAATAACTATGTTTGAGAAACTCACATTGTGGTAGAATCGGAAGCGTATCAACAAGGACCCAGATGTCCATATTGTCTTGCTCGATGTCAGGATTACCAAGATCCATGGTGACAATCATACCCTCATAAAAACCATACATTTTGCAAAGTGCTTCCCAATTTTCGCAACCAAAATGGGTTACGCTCTGAGAATTGTACAGATTTACTTCAAAATCGATATCATGATGGGTCCTTACGTGTATTTTCTTTGTTTCATAATTTTCATGGTATTCAAAACCCATTCTCTCCAAGACATAGCGTCTTGCATGGCATGGGATAAGCTAGTCGAATTGTAAAAGATGAAAATTAGATGTTGAAATAGTTGAAGTCATGCTTAATTACGAAAAAATACACTTGTCGTTGTTGCGTACTGTTTCAACATCGAAGGTCTCCTCGACCTTAATGCTGAAGCGCCGATCTTCATCCAGCTCAACGAACCTGTCGCACATATCTCGATCATCGTGGCACCAGCTGCACTCCCCCGGGAGACTGTCGTCGTCCGAGTACGACATTTCCTACGTTCATAATTCAAAGATTAAACTTGTACATATTCTAGCACAAGTCATGCCAGAATTCATAGAAAAATCCGGCATGACCTTTGCTAAAAAAAGGACATATCGAGCGCCTGAAATTTGCCGGAACGGAAATTAATCAACACTCCGGCAAAACTTAGGCCACTCGAAGGTGTAACCAAAACATGAAATAATTGCTTAAACTAAAAAATAACAACAAATATGACATGTTCAACTAGTTCTATTAATTCAACTAGTTCTTACTAAATATAAATTTAGTATAAAAATAAAAAAACTAGTTCTTTCTAAAAATAAAGTAGTTCAACTAGTTATTAATTTACTTACTTTACTAGTTCAACTAAAACTTAACTAGTTCAACTAAAACTTAACTAGTTCTATTAATTCAACTCGTTCTTACTAAATATAAACTTACTATAAATAGAAAGAAACTAGTACATCTACTACTACTAATTAACATCTAACTACTACATCTACTACTAATTAACATCTACTACTGCTAATTATACAACTAGTTTACCATCACTACTAGTAATTAATATCCACTACTTCTAAAAATCATTATCTATGAACCCTAAATTAACATCTACTACTACTAAAATCATCTACTAACTAAGCAAAGAGAGAGGGGGTGGGGGGCTTACAGAGGGAGATACGATGGCGGGGAGGTGCTCGGCGATGGAGGGGCGGCGAGGGCAGGCTCGGGATCGGGAGGCGGCGGGCTCAGTCGAGGGCGGTGACGGTGAGGTCGAGGGCGGTGAGAGTGAGGTCGAGAGTGGTGGCGGGCGGCGGCGGTGAGGTTGAGGGCGGGCTCGGGCGGCGGCGGTGAGGGCAGGCGCGCTCGGGCTCGGGCGGTGGCGACAGGAGTAGGGGAACAGGCCGGGGGGAAGGAGGACTTAGCGAAATTTTGAGTTGGGGGGGTGGTTAACTCGAACTAGTAGTATCGCTCATATGGAAAACGCGCTATAGCTAACTTATCTATAGCGCGCTTCAGTGAAAACCGCTACTGCTAATGGAAGCAGTTATATCAAAAATATACATTGGTCATCATTGATCTTTTTTGTGTATAATCTAAATAGTCAACATGAATCCTCGCTGTACCTGTATAGGTACAGGCGAGGATTCATATTGCAACCACAAATCATACACATATAGTTCAATGAAGACCAAGTGCTCGAGATAGGTTGAGAAGTAGCATATTTAAGGTGGTAAACACCTTGTTCGCTTAGCAGTATGGGACTAAACTTAATTAGTTGCGGTGATACTTAGCAGTAGCGTGTTTTGAAGAAAACCATTGCTACTAAGTTCTTTAGCAGTAGCGCGTCCATGGGAAGGGCGCTACTACTATATCTAGCCCGGGGGCAACACCGTGGCAATTATAGTAGAAGCACTCTTTCACCTAGAGCGCTACTGCTACTTAGTCATTAGTAGCGCTCTTTTTTGAAGCTCGCTACTGCTAATTAGCAGCAGCGTTTGTTTTTAAGCCGTGTTGCTGCTAAGATTCTGTGTATAAGGTTTTCCCTAGTAGTGACATTTGGGTCAACATTTTCTAGGTCATCACATGGCTTGTTCGTAGCATCCGTAGTTGCATTGAGTTTCTCCTCTAGTTGTGGACCAACGCAATCAAGTGCATCTTCTAATATCAAACCACACTCAAGAGAGTTGGCTACTTTAGCTGCCATAGTGTGAAACTTGTGAGACACACCCCTGTACCAAAGTTGAGCTTCAAACTTTGGATTCTCTACCACATTCCTTTCTTGTCTATCTTGTATGCTTCCATTGCGTGCTTCTCTAGTCCATCTCTTTAACACATAATGTGTTGGTAATGTCTTTATATTCATCAAGTCAAGAACTTTGAGACCATGTCCACGCAATATTCCTGTCCGATTGAACATTCCACAACTACATGAAGCTGTTTTGGTCAAAGGATCACCAATCACTATGCGCTCCTCCTCAAATTCTAAATCACCATGCAAACTCCCAATAGCAACCCCAAATTTGTTATTTCCATCCAACACTCTAGCACATGCAGCCATGGATCTCTCATATTCACTTTGAAAATATTCAAAGATAATGGAGTGTATTCTTTTCTTGCTAGCACCAACATAGGTGTGTGCATCAAGATTCTTGGCAACTTCTTCCTTTGATCAAATTAAGATTGCAATTCCATTATTCTTTTTACCTCCACTGTCCTCTCAAAATGCATCAAGAACCGAACAATATGAAAATCTGATTTCAAATGGTTTTTCAATGAATTGTTGAAGCTCTCACTAAGTTGTGTACTTCTCACTCCCAAACTGAACACATCTCTCATATAACATTCAGCCCATTTTTCTTTCAACTTGTACATACTATCTAACCAAGTTTGCTTGTGCACTTTACTTATATTGTTAAATGCCTCTTCAAACTCTACTTTGTCCTCATAGCCATACATGCATTCACCAAAATCTGTGAGAATATGAGACTCTTCATCTTCATCTTGACCGCTGCCTTCACCCTCCTCTTCATCTTTTTCTTCACCCTTCAATGGACATATATGCTTAACAGCATTTTGCATTATATGAAAGGTGCACAATCCATGATATGATTCCGTGAAGACTTTCTCTATAGCTTTGCCCATTGTCGCATCTTGATCCGTATAAATAGTTCTAGGTTGCCTCCCATTATGTGTAGCTAAAAGTCTCAAAAAGCCATGTAAATGAGTCACATGTTTCATCAAATAGCAAGGCTGCACCAACAATGGTGGTTTCTCTAAACTGATTGAGTCCAAGAAAAACACCAAATGGCCTATATTCTTTATTTGTGCCTAATGTTGTATCAAATGTGACAACATCACCAAAGTGTGAATAATCAAGAACCATTTTAGCATCAGCCCAGAATATGTTGGCTATATCTTTCTCACAATCCAACTGCAAAGAATATTGGAAAGATGGGTTCTCAATCATTTTGTCATGAAAATACTTGAACATACTACCGGCTTGACCAAAAGCCAACTCTCTTTGATGCTTGCTTTGCAAATAATTCTTTTGATCACGACAAGTGTAGGCGAGATTAAATGGTCCACCAACTCGACGACAAGCAATCTCATGTGCAGCTTTGGGAATGATTCCAGAATCCTCGGCAGCTTCTATTTCAAAAGCTTGTAGTTCCAAAATCTTCCTTTGTGATTCCATCAAGTGACATGTTTGTGGCAATTCAAGGTAATGATTGTGTTCCAACACAAGATCTGTGACTTCGTAATTCATTGCTACTCGATCGAGTGATATAATCATGCGCATTTTGCAATTTGTTCTTATTTCAGCTCTAACACGCTTTGGCTCATTATCGATTGTTATCCCTTTCTTTCTTATACCCTCATTGGAACAAACAAATTTGCATGTAGTCACTTGACCATCCATCTTGCTTACATGTTTGTTTCTCTTCCTCACATCAAACCCAACACGGCCTCCATATGCAACCCAAAATAGCCAAGCTTCATCCGGTTTTCTAAACTTCATGCCAATTTGAGGCATCCCCTTGTCAATTTCTCCCATTGCAGAACACTTGCAAATGCACAACACTCACAATTGCATAGCACACTAATCAGCAGGAATTCTGTAAAATAAGACAATAAACACATCAGTCAAAACTCAGATTAATGCATGACAATGGAGACAATATAGGGTAAAGAAACACACAACCAGAAATTTTTCCAGCACTATTTTCAATATTGAAGTAACAGTCCAATGATATGGCTAATTTTCAGTACTAAACTAACAAGCAAGCACAATTTTCAGTTTCGAAATATACATATATAGAGGACGCACAGGGGACGGACAGAGGATAACCTGCTCTGTACTGGAGTGGTCACAGGGGTCGCAGGGAAGAACCTCGGTTGAGGGGACGCGGTCGTCGGAGCTGAGAGCTCGTCAGAGCGGGGCGGGAGGGCGGACGCAGCAGGACAAATGCGGTCGTCGGAGCTCGTCAGAGCGGGGCGGGGATGAGAACACTAGTAGAAAAAGGGTCAAATGTGAAGCACATTAGTGCCGGTTTGAATTTGAGTCGGCACTAATGTGTCCATTAGTGCCGGTTCCAACGGCTAGGCGGGCGGACATCATTAGTACCGGTTCGTGGTGAACCTTTAGCACCGGTTCGTGCCACAAACCGGTACTAAAGTGAGTGATGGCAGGATGTTGTCAGTCTGGGGCCCCTCCAGCACCTTTAGTACCAGTTCGTATCACGAACCGGTACTAAAGGTCATCCTACACATAAACCCTTCCTCCATCCGTGCTCGCTCTGTTCTTCCCCTTTCCCTCTCCTCTCTGTTCTTTCCCCCTTCCTCTCAAGCTCATCACACATTTTGCCCAAAATTTGTCAAGATTTGAAGGCCCCCATCCATTCAAATGATCACAAAGGTTAGCAACTTTGTCCTTTCATCTCTCATTGCTAGATAAGCTCTTGTAGTGCTTTATATAGTGATTGATTTGTGAGTTTAGTAATTTGGGAGGAATTATATATATGTGCTAGTATTTGATTTGAATGCAATTTGAGGTCAAAAATAACACTTAGTTTGCATATGTAGGTGTGGTTTACTTAGTGCCTTCTAAATCTCTGTCGTAACCACCGACGATCGCCCGTAACGTCCCTTCGCCGGCACCACCTTGTGGTGAGCCTCTTATTCATGAATGTTTTATATAAAAAATTGATGATTGTGTTATTTGGATATATAGTTACTCGTATAATTATCTTACCCATACATTATTTGTTATACATAGTGCCATGGTTTTGATATCCGTCCCCATCGGCCCTCGTCCGGGTTATGATTCGGATGTGGTATATGCTCTTTTAAAACTATTTGTTGCATTTCGTGTTTATGACAAATTATGCCCATCAAGTTGACATAGATATTTGTATGTAGGAGGTAGTTGAACCTAAAATTCCAACCGACCCTATTGTCGAGAGGTTAAATTTAGTTGAAAGAGAAAACGAGGATTTGAAGGGAAAATTGAAAAGAATTGAGGGGGAGAAGATGGCATTGGAGTTGCATGTTGCCGATGTCGTCGATGATCACAAGATTAAGATGGAGAAAATACGCTTGAAGATTAGAAAGATTAGAAAATATGCCATTCATAGTGAGGCTTGGTATCATTATGCTGTTGGATCAATTGTTATCTTAGTTGCGATCTTGATCGCATTTGTTGTTGCATTTAAATTCTTTAGCTAGAGAGTTATTTGTTTGTTGCATTTAAGTGTTGTATGAACTTGTATTAATTTGGTCTTTTTCGGTGTTGTGTAATGAAGATGAGCCGACAATGGATGTACGATGACTGATGCTCTCCCGAGTTCATTAATGGCGTGAAAACTTTTCTGCTGGCGGCTGAGGCAAACAAGCGGGCGGATGGTTTTATGCCTTGTCCATGTGCTGGCTGTAAGAATGATCTAAATTACTCTAAGTCAAGAACCATTCACGTCCACCTGTTTAAGTCCGGTTTCATGCCCCACTATAATGTTTGGACCAAGCACGGAGAAAGAGGGGTTATGATGGAAGACAATGAAGAAGAAGAGGACGACGACAACTATCCTTGCCATGTGTTCCCTGAATACGATGATACAACAATGGGGGAAGAAGCTGAGCCGGTAATGTGGGAAGAAGCTGAGCCGGCAATGCGGGAAGAAGCTGAAGAAGAGCCATCAGATGAGCCCGTTGATGATCTAGGTCGGGCCATTGCCGATGCAAAGAGAAACTGCGCAAGTGATTTGGAGAAGAAGAAGTTGCAGCGCATGTTAGAGGATCAAAAATAAATATTGTACCCGAATTGCGTAGGTGACAAGAAAAAGCTGGTCACCACACTGGAATTGCTGCAATGGAAGGCAGAGAATGGTGTATCTAACAAGAGATTTGGAAAGTTGCTGGTAATGATAAAGAATATGCTTCCAAAGAACAATGAATTGCCCGAGAGTATATACAAAGCAAAGAAGGCTGTCTGCCCTCTAGGGTTAGAGGTGCAGAAGATACATGCATGCCCTAATGATTGCATCCTCTACCACGGTGAGTACGAGGATTTGAACGCTTGCCCGGTATGCGGTGCATTGCGCTATAAGATCAGCCGCGATGACCCTGGTGATGTCGAGGGCGAGCGGTCCAGGAAGAATATTCCTGCCAAGGTGATGTGGTAGGCTCCTATAATACCACGGTTGAAACGTTTGTTCCAAAACAAAGAGCGTGCCAAGGCGATGCGATGGAACAGAGAAGACCGTAAGAAAGACGGAAAGTTGAGAGTACCCGCTGACGGGTCGCAGTGGAGGAAAATAGAGAGAAAGTACGGGAACGAGTTTGCAGATGACGCAAGGAACATATGGTTTGGTCTAAGTGCAGATGGCATTAATCCTTTTGGGGAGCAGAGCAGCAACCATAGCACCTGGCCTGTGACTCTATGTTTGTATAACCTTCCTCCTTGGTTGTGCATGAAGCGGAAGTTCATTATGATGCCAGTGCTCATCCAAGGCCCTAAGCAACCCGGCAACGATATTGATGTGTACCTAAGGCCATTAGTTGAAGAACTCTTACAGCTATGGAATGGAACATGTGTACGTGCGTGGGATGAGCACATGGCGGAAGAATTTGACCTAAAGGCATTGCTGTTCATGACCATCAATGATTGGCCTGCTCTCAGTAACCTTTTAGGACAGATAAACAAGGGATACCGCGCATGCACGCACTGTTTGGACGATACCGACAGTATATATTTGGCTAATTGTAAGAAGAATGTGTACCTGGGACATCGTCGATTTCTTCCGAGCATGCATGCCGTAAGAAAGAAAGGCAAGCATTTCAAAGGTGAGGCGGATCACCGGATGAAGCCTCGCCACCGTACTGGTGCTGATGTACATGATATGGTTAAGGATTTGAAGGTAGTCTTTGGAAAGGGTCCTGGCAAAAAACCTGTTCTGAATGATGCTGACGGACGCACACCCATGTGGAAGAAGAAATCTATATTTTGGGACCTGCCCTATTGGAAAGACCTAGAGGTCCGCTTCGCAATCGACGTGATGCACGTGACGAAGAATCTTTGCATGACCCTGCTTGGCTTCTTGGGTGTGTATGGGAAGACAAAAGATACACCTGAGGCACGGGAGGACCAGCAACGTATGCACGGAAAAGACGGAATACATTAGGGTCATGCCAGCTACGCTCTTACCAAAGAAGATAAGGAAATCTTTTTTGAATGCCTGCTCAGTATTAAGGTACCGTCTAGCTTCTCGTCGAATATAAAGGGAATAATAAAAATGGCAGAGAAAAGTTTCCAGTAAAGTCTCATGGCTGCCACGTGATTATGACACAATTGCTTCCAGTTGCATTGAGGGGTCTTCTACCGGAAAACGTTCGATTAGCCATTGTGAAGCTATGTGCATTCCTCAATGCAATCTCTTAGAAGGTAATCGATCCAAAACTCATACCAAGGTTAGAGAATGATTTGGTGCAATGTCTTGTCAGTTTCGAGTTGGTGTTCCCACCATTCTTCTTCAACATCATGACGCACGTCCTAGTTCACCTATGCGAAGAGATTAACGTTTTGGGTCCTGTATTTCTACACAATATGTTCCCCTTTGAGAGGTTCATGGGAGTCTTAAAGAAATATGTCCATAACCGTGCTAGGCCAGAAGGAAGCATCTCCAAGAGCCATGAAAATGAGGAGGTCATTGAGTTTTGTATTGACTTTATTCCTGACCTTAAGCCGATTGGTGTTCCTGAATCGCGGCATAAGGGCAGACTGGATGGAAAAGGCACGCTAGGAGGGGATCAAATAACATGTATGGACGGACGTTCTCTCACTGAAGCACACTACACAGTTCTACAGAATTCCGCCTTGGTGGCTTCGTATATGGACGAACACAAGAATTTTCTACGCTCCAAACACCCGGAGCGGTTTGATGACTGGATTACACGTGAACAAATCAGGAGTTTCGCCAGCTGGTTGCAGACACATACCATGCATGACGCCTCTATTGAAGATGACATGTACTCGCTGTCCTAGTTATCATCTTTGAATATAATGACTTTCAAAGGGTACGAGATAAATGGTAATACATTTTACACGATCTCCCAAGATAAGAAGAGCACGAACCAAAACAGTGGTGTCCGCTTTGATGCAGCAACCAAGACGGTAAAGGAAACATATTATGGTTATATACAGGACATATGGGAACTTTACTATGGACGTGGTTTGAAGGTCCCTTTGTTTCGGTGCAAATGGGTCAATATGACACGAGGCGGGGTAACGGAAGACCCATAGTACGGAATGACAACAGTGGATCTCAACAATCTTGCATATGCAGACGAACCATTCGTCCTAGCCAATGATGTGGCACAGGTTTTCTATGTGAAGGACATGTCTACCAAGCCGAGAAAAAGAAAAGATAAGGAAGCGAATGCATCATACGATGAGCCAAAGCGGCACATAGTTCTTTCTGGGAAGATAAACATCATGGGAGTGGATGACAAGACAGACATGTCAGGAGATTATGAAAAGTTTGATGAAATTGCTCCATTCACAGTGAATATTGACTGAGCATCCCGTTAAATGATGAAGATTTTCCATGGTTACGGCGCAAAGGGACACATGCAAAGAAAAAGTTTCACACCCAAAGATCTAGGATGTGATCGGCTTCACTATCATCACTTTGTTCTGTGTTTCACACCCAGGAGGGAATCTCTGTAATAGTTAGGGTAGTTATGTGTTTTGGCATTTGAAACCCAAAGAAATTTTATGTGCAAATAAATTCTTTCATGCATTTACTGATTTTTTTCAGCTAAATTGAAAAACACTTCAAATGAACTCCGAAAAGGTTGAAAGTTGGCATGGTATCATAATTTCACCCACATAGCTTGTGCAAAAAAGTAGAGAGGGTTACGGCATAAACTGGATGCACTTCGCGTACAAAATGGACAATCTCTTTCGAACTATCAGGGTTTCGGACGAAAACTCATCTGTTACAAAGACATTTCATTTTTTAACCAACCTAAGCATTACCAAATTGAATATAATGATAAAACACACTAATATTAAACATAATAAAAAAGAATCACTGAAAAATGTATTTTTAAAGTTAAGTTATTCACAAACTAGTGATTCACACAAATTTCAAATAATTCAAAATTTAAACTATTCAAATTTCAAAACTACCAGCACTAACTGAAAGTTTCTAATTTTTTGTACCTAAAGAAAAAATATTCACAAAGTAACTCTAAATACAACAAAAAACAACTAAAAATAAATAAAACAAAATAAATAAAGCAGAAAAGAAAAAACTAAATGAAAAAAGCCCACCTACTGGGCGACAACGGCCTGCATACGACTAGAAACCCAAATTCTAATTGGGCCAGGATGCAGGCCCGCTAGCCCAATAGGCCCGAAAAGCCTGCTTAAGAGAGGAGCTCGAGAGAGCTACCGCACTAGGGCTTATAAACCAGTGCGGGCGCCCCTCGGCTAGCGAGGTGGGACTAAATTTGCCGCACCGCACCTGCGCCAGCGCACCACCTTTAGTACCGGTTGGTGGCTGGAACCGGTACTAAAGGGTTGGTCTTTAGTACCGGTTCCAGCCACCACCCGGTACTAAAGGTGTGCTCTTCCCGCCGCATGGCCTAACCAAATTTGACCTTTAGTACCGGTTGGTGGCTCCAACCGGTACTAAAGGCTCCTCCTATATATATAGCACTCACGAAAATTTCGTCAGTTTCCTCCCAGTTCTCTCTGCTTCATCACCGCCGCCCCGTCCCGTGCCATCGTCGTCGCGCCGTCCCCGTCGACTCCGCGCCGCCCCCGTCGTGCCGTCCGCGTCGCCGACCCGTCCCCGTCCCTGCACCAGCCCGCGTCCCCATCCCCACACCGGCTCGCGTCGCCGTCACCTCGACCTCGCCGGCGCTGTGAGCCTCAGTCCCCCCTCTCCTCCCTCCAATCGAAGCCGTCGCGCACGCTGCCGGCGCCTTCGATCGCCTTGGCTCGCCGTCGCGGGTGTCCCCGTCCCCGCACCGTCGCCTGCACACACAACACACACACATACATAATTTTTGTTCTGTTTTTTGTTTTATTTTGTTCTGTTTTTAGTTTTTAGTTTTCTGTTATTAGTTATTAGTTGTTAGTTTTTCTGTATTAATGTTATGGAAATGTTAGTTATATATTGAAATGTTAGTTATATATAGAAATGTTAGTTTTTTCTGTATTAATGTTATTGAAATGTTAAAGAAAAAATTTGTTATAGAAATGTTAGTTTTAGATATGGTCAATGTTTTTTTAGTTTATTATTTTTTAGTTATAAAATTTAGAATTTGCATATATGAAATCACAATCCATCATTTAAAAAATGTTACTTTACTTTTGCGGCATATAGTATTTGTTGTCGACGATGCCTGGCACGCATCCTCGCCGTCAACCCGTTCGCGACGACGTCCTGCTTCAGAGGACCCATGTCCGGGACTGGGCTCCGTCGGGCAGGCACTGGGAGGTGCTACCTTCAGGGGCGCGACGCTTGGTGAGGAACCCGGCCCCGGGTCCCGTCGTCGACCCTGATCTCCTTTGGTGGCGTTCGCGTGGGCAACTTTCGGTGCGGAGGGAGTTGGCCCTGCCGGAGGTGGTACGTCATCGTGTCAGGGAGGAGGACGAGCACGTCCATCGCTACATGGCTGCTATGGACGTCAGGTTCTCCAGTACCTGGTATGTTCTTTGGGGAGATCACCGGAGTTATGATCTAGTGATGGTTCCTTCACTTTTGTTGTCCACCGTCCGCGCCTCAGGAACCGCGAGTGGCCTAGATTACTCTCTAGTATTCAATATTTATTAGCTAGCTAGTGATGTATTCGATATATAATATTCGAGATTATATATATTATTCGATATGATGTATTTGAGATTATATCTATTATTCGAGACGACATATTCGAGATTATACACTATAAAAAAATACACTTCCGTGATGATACGTGTTTGTCACAGTAGGTCGCTTTTTTGTCATGCATGTACATCCATGACAAATTTATGACAGAATCAAGATAGTCATACCTGTGCTGTCGTAGAAGTGTTCCATGACATTACCAAAATTATCATCACGGAAGTGTCCACTTCCATGACGATAAATCACGCATCACAGAAGTGCTTTCATCAAGGGTGACTGACATGTGGCATCCATCGTAACGAAACGCCGTTAAGCTATCGGGTCGGGTTTTGGATCCGATAACCCGTTAACAGCCCCGACCAATGGGGATTTTCCACGTGTAAAATCATCATTGGCTAGAAGAAACACGTCTCGGCTCATCGTCGGGACAGATGTCATCCACTCATTGGACAGAAGGCGCCTATGATACGTCGACATGTGGCACGGCCCAACAAGTTTAAATGGGCCGGCCCAACTAAAGGAGCAGAAGATTTTGCAGACCATAATGGGCCGGCCCAGCTAAAGGCCCACGAGATTTTGCGGACCATAATGGGCTAGCCCAGCTAAAGGCCCACAGGATTTCGCGGGCCATAATGGGCCGGCCCAGGTAAAGGCCCACAAGATTTTTGTGTGCCATAATAGGTTGGCCCAGGTAAAGGCCCACAAAATTCTTGCGGATCATAATGGGCCAGCCCAGCTAAAGGCCCACGAGATTTCGCCGACATTAATGGGTCGGCCCAGCTGTAGGCCCACAAGATTTTGAGGACCCTAGTAGGCCGGCCCGTTAAGTGGCTGCCATGTTTTGGGCCAAATGCCGGGCCATATTTGATACGGTCTATTAATGGCCTGCCACGCTCCGGGCCTAATAGTGGCCCATATGAGATCTGGCCCGTTAAAAGCCTACCACGTTCTGGGGCAAATTACGGCCCAGATCAGGTCCGGCCCTATAAGAGGTTTTGGGCCTAATTATGGCCCATGTCAGATTTGGCCCGTCAACTAGACACTATGCTTTTGGGCCCACTTGCTAAAGGCCCACTTAGTAATTCGGCCTGATATTAGTTTTGGCCTGTTAAGGGCCCATTTAACATTTCGGCCCTATATTAATTTCAGCCTGTTAAAAGCCGTCATATAGTTGGGCCTAACTACGGCCCGGTTTTGCATCTAGCTTGCTCGCAGCCAATATCTGATTGGGCCAAACAAGGACCGAGACAATTTTTCGGCCTGTTAAAAGCCCGTGATTTGATTCGCACAATCATGGGCCGGGGTTCATTTCGGGCTGCTGCCGGCCTATGAGCTGATCGGCACGTTTCAGGCCCAACCTACATCGTGATTGCATGACGGCCTGATTATGTACCGTAATTTTACGGGTTGGCCGGTTTACTACGAAGACATGATATATATACAGTAAAATAACTGCAGCATCGTGAATAAGAAAAAAACCTATACTATACAATAAAGAAATTACGGCATATTACATCCACTGGGCCTCAAAGTTCGCCACTATGATAATAAAGCACAAGTAGACAGTAGATTACATACACTGGGCATCAAAGATCGCCACCAGTGCAAATAAACACGCCGACAAAATAATATACAAAACCGATAACACTTCAATAGAGTTCAAGAAAGGTTAGCCCTGCTTGGGAGCTACAGCGCAAGCAACTAAGCAAGATGATGAGACTGCGCTTGTTCAACACTTATATCTTCCTGACTCTGAAAGATAAACAAGCAGACAGATGACATGTTTTGCACATAAAAGTATGAGTGCTGACAATTCATCACATTTCTTATTGACGAATAAAGTGACACAATTTAAGTTTCCATTAACACAACATGGTATTGTTCAGGTCAAGATATGACAGGAAATGACATTGTGAAGGAGTTGGTAGATTCACGACACCACTGGATTACAGATCAAGAACTCATAAGTTTCAACGGTTAGTGTGCTGTCAATTTATACAATTTCAGATTGGCAAATAAAGAGACGCTTTAAATAATGGTAGAATGATATGACATTTTTCATAGTTAAGACATTGCAGAATATGACATTGTGCTGTAGTGAGTAGGTTCACCACACCACTGGATTACAGATGAAGAACAGAAGCATACATGCAGTGCAAAAGAAGATCACTTGCTCTGTATAGTTTAATTAACATGGTATGAAGAAGGAACTTGGTTGTACAACTGAAAACTTAAATTGAGAAAGGATGAACTTTTGTTTATGAACTACATATAATAAACTTTAAACAAGCAATTTGATGCAAACACCAAAAATAAACAGCTGTTGCAGTCATGCCTAACCAAATATATACAACAAAGTTTGAAGGCTTGAGATGGACAAACTTACATTAATTGTGAAGACAGACTCTATAAAGGTCTTGTCCATGCTGATGGGGGGGCGCAATTCAAGAAGTTTACCACAGAATCTTTTTCAAAAACATTGCCTTTATTCTACATTTTGTTAAGAGTAAATATAGATGTGATAATATACGAAAAAATGGAGAGATGAAGAGTGATGCTATATAACCAAGTAGCTATAAATGTAAGTGCAGCGATACAGGCAAAAGGTACAACCAAGAGCAATGCACAGCTAAACTTCTTCAGTACCAACCTTATGGTAATAGTAAATATAGATCTGATGTGTAGAAAATGGAGGGCAAAGGAAAATAAGCTGCAGAGAGATGGTACATGAACAACTACATGTCATTATAAGTACACTAATAAAGGACAACATGTACTTACAAGAACAATGCAGATCTAAAAAACATTGGCATTGGATATATTCTACACTAATGTAACCATTCATACAGATCAGATAATTTGGAGCAAACAATTGATAAGCAAGCTATCATGCATACTGCTGTCACATAATGAACCAGCTATGTATGCAAGTACAGTGATACAGGACAACAGGTACTAACAAGAGCAAAGCAGCGGGCAGCATATTTGCGATATCCTGTCGTTCTTGTCAAACCGGAATTCTTCTTCGAGCAGATTTCCTACAAAAAAGATCCGTAAGACACATGCAGAAAAGTAGTTCAAATTGTCATGTGATTTCATAGACAGTACCTCATCCTGGGAACGAGACCAGTGCATAACAAGGTTTTTCCATTCAATGTCTTCTAAATTTAGCACAGGAGACTTCATCAGAAATTCGTTTATAGACGTGCCATCAAAGTGTGATTTCCTCAGGTAACACCGATACTGCTGCAATGCTTCCTTGAAAAGCACAAGCAAGCTTTGCTCGTCATGACTATCCAGATTGACCCTCGCCAAGTTACAACAATGTAATGTAAATCATTGATGTGTTCAATCAGCAGAAAACAGGAAAATAATAGCCATGAATGATAGCACTTACACGTAAGTTGGACAGGAAGATGTGAAAATGGTGTTTGTCTTCACAATAATCATCCCATGATGGGAATATATGCATGTAGTCCCTAACAACATTGATAGCATTGTCTTTTAAACTGGGAGTAAATGGAATGGGGTTCCAGTCTGTAGGAATTGGCCGTCTCTGCAGTTGGGATAGGTCTTCGGCTAGTGGACTTGCTGTACTATTTGCTGCAGTGGGATTTTTCTGTGGTACAGCTGAAGGAAATATGCCCTAGAGGCAATAATAAAGTTATTATTTATTTCCTTATATCATGATAAATGTTTATTATTCATGCTAGAATTGTATTAACTGGAAACGCAATACTTGTGTGAATACATAGACAAACAAAGTGTCACTAGTATGCCTCTACTTCACTAGCTCGTTAATCAAAGATGGTTATATTTCCTAACCATAGACATGAGTTGTCATTTGATTAACGGCATCACATCATTAGGAGAATGATGTGATTGACATGACCCATTCCATTAGCTTAGCACCCGGTCGTTTAGTATGTTGCTATTGCTTTCTTCATGACTTATACATGTTCCTATGACTATGAGATTATGCAACTCCTATTTACCAGAGGAACACTTTGTGTGCTACCAAATGTCACAACGTAACTGGGTGATTATAAAGGTGCTCTACAGGTGTCTCCAAAGGTACATGTTGGGTTGGCGTATTTCGAGATCAGGATTTGTTGCTCCGATTGTCGGAGAGGTATCTCTGGGCCCTCTCTGTAATGCACATCACTTAAGCCTTGCAAGCAATGCAACTAATAAGTTAGTTGCAAGATGATGTATTACGGAACGAGTAAAGAGACTTGCCGGTAACGAGATTGAACTAGGTATTGAGATACCGACGATCGAATCTCGAGCAAGTAACATACCGACGACAAAGGGAACAACATATGTTGTTATGCGGTCTGACCGATAAAGATCTTAGTAGAATATGTAGGAGCCAATATGAGCATCCAGGTTCCGCTATTGGTTATTGACCGGAGGCATGTCTCGGTCATGTCTACATTGTTCTCAAACCCGTAGGGTCCGCACGCTTAACGTTACGATGATAGTTTCATTATGAGTTTATATATTTTGATGTACCGAAGGTTGTTCGGAGTCCCAGATGTGATCACAGACTTGACGAGGAGTCTCGAAATGGTCGAGACATAAAGATCAATATATTGGACGACTATATTTGGACATCGGAAAGGTTCCAGGTGAGATTGGGACAATATCGGATCACCCGGAGGTTATCGGAACCCCCCGGGAGGTATATGGGCCTTATTGGGCCTTAGTGGAAAGGAGGGGAAAGGAGCAAGGGAGGGGGCACCCCCCCAAGCCCAATCCGAATTTGGAGGGGGGCCGACCCCCCCCTTTCCTTCCTCCCTCCTTCCTCTTCCTTCCCTCTCCTACTCCTAATAGGAAAAGGGGGAGTCCTACTCCCAGTGGGAGTTGGACTCCCCCCCCTTGGGCGCGCCACCCTCCTTGCCCGGCCCCCTCCTCCACTCCTTTATATACGGGGGCAGGGGGCACCCCAGAGACACAACAATTGATCAATGATCTCTTAGCCGTGTGCGGTGCCCCCCTCCACCATAATCCTTGATAATATTGTAGCGGTGCTTAGGTGAAGCCCTGCGATGGTAGAACATCAAGATCGTCACCACGCCGTCGTGCTGACGGAACTCATCCCCGACACTTTGCTGGATCGGAGTCCGGGGATCGTCATCGAGCTGAACATGTGCAAAAACTCAGAGGTGTCGTAGTTTCGGTGCTTGATCGGTCGGGCCATAAAGACATACGACTACATCAACCGTGTTGTTATAACGCTTCCTCTTCCGGTCTACGAGGGTATGTAGACAACACTCTCCCCTCTCATTGCTGTGCATCACCATGATCTTGTGTGTGCGTAGGAAATTTTTTGAAATTACTACGTTCCCCAACAGTGGCATCCGAGCCTAGGTTTTACATGTTGATGTTATATGCACGAGTAGAACACAAGTGAGTTGTGGGCGATATAAGTCATACTGCTTACCAGCATGTCATACTTTGGTTCGGCGGTATTGTTGGATGAAGCGGCCCGGACCGACATTACGCGTACGCTTACGCGAGACTGGTTCTACCGACGTGCTTTGCACACAGGTGGCTGGCGGGTGTCAGTTTCTCTAACTTTAGTTGAACCAAGTGTGGCTACGCCCGGTCCTTGCGAAGGTTAAAACAACACCAACTTGACAAACTATCGTTGTGGTTTTTGATGCGTAGGTAAGATTGGTTCTTACTAAGCCCGTAGCAGCCACGTAAAACTTGCAACAAACAAAGTAGAGGACGTCTAACTTGTTTTTGCAGGGCATCTTGTGATGTGATATGGTCAAGGCATGATGCTAAATTTTATTGTATGAGATGATCATGTTTTGTAACCAAGTTATCGGCAACTGGCAGGAGCCATATGGTTGTCGCTTTATTGTATGCAATGCAATCGCCATGTAATGCTTTACTTTATCACTAAGCGGTAGCGATAGTCGTAGAAGCATAAGATTGGCGAGACGACAATGATGCTACGATGGAGATCAAGGTGTCGCGCCGGTGATGATGGTGATCATGACGATGCTTCGGAGATGGAGATCACAAGCACAAGATGATGATGGCCATATCATATCACTTATATTGATTGCATGTGATGTTTATCTTTTATGCATCTTATCTTGCTTTGATTGACGGTAGCAATATAAGATGATCTCTCACTAAATTTCAAGATAAAAGTGTTCTCCCTGAGTATGCACCGTTGCCAAAGTTCATCATGCCCAGACACCATGTGATGATCGGGTGTGATAAGCTCTACGTCCATCTACAACGGGTGCAAGCCAGTTTTGCACACGAAAAATACTCAGGTTAAACTTGACGAGCCTAGCATATGCAGATATGGCCTCGGAACACTGAGACCAAAAGGTCGAGCGTGAATCATATAGTAGATATGATCAACATAGTCATGTTCACCATTGAAAGCTACTCCATTTCATGTGATGATCGGTTATGGTTTAGTTGATTTGGATCACGTGATCACTTAGAAGATTAGAGGGATGTCTTTCTAAGTGGGAGTTCTTAAGTAATATGATTAATTGAACTTAAATTTATCATGAACTTAGTACCTGATAGTATCTTGCTTGTTTATGTTTGATTGTAGATAGATGGCCCGTGTTGTTGTTCCATTCAATTTTAATGCATTCCTTGAGAAAGCAAAGTTGAAAGATGATGGTAGCAATTATACGGACTGGGTCCATAACTTGAGGATTATCCTCATTGCTGCACAGAAGAATGACGTCCTGGAAGCACCGCTAGGTGCCAGTCCTGCTGCTGATGCAACTGATGATGTTAAGAACGTCTGGCAGAGCAAAGCTGATGACTACTTGATAGTTCAATGTGCCATGCTTTACGGCTTAGAACCGGGTCTTCAACGACGTTTTGAACGTCATGGAGCATATGAGATGTTCCAGGAGTTGAAGCTAATATTTCAAGCAAACGCCCGGATTGAGAGATATGAAGTCTCCAATAAGTTCTATAACTGCAAGATGGAGGAGAACAGTTCTGTCAGTGAGCATATACTCAAAATGTCTGGGTATAATAATCACTTGATTCAACTGGGAGTTAAACTTCTGGATGATTGCGTCATTGACAGAATTCTCCAATCACTTCCACCTAGCTACAAGAGCTTCGTGATGAACTATAATATGCAAGGGATGGATAAGACAATTCCCGAGCTCTTCGCAATGCTAAAAGCTGTGGAGCTAGAAATCAAGAAGGAGCATCAAGTATTGATGGTCAACAAGACCACTAGTTTCAAGAAAAAGGGCAAGGGGAAGAAGAAGGGGAACTTCAAGAAGAACAGCAAGCAAGTTGCTGCTCAGGAGAAGAAACCCAAGTCTGGACCTAAGCCTGAAACGGAGTGCTTCTACTGCAAGCAGACTTGTCACTGGAAGCGGAACTGCCCCAAGTATTTGGCGGATAAGAAGGATGGCAAGGTGAACAAAGGTATATGTGATATACATGTTATTAATGTGTACCTTACTAGAGCTCGCAGTAGCACCTGAGTATTTGATACTGGTTCTGTTGCTAATATTTGCAACTCGAAACAGGGACTACGGATTAAGCGAACACTAGCGAAGGACGAGGTGATGATGCGCGTGGGAAATGGTTCCAAAGTCGATGTGATCGCGGTCGGCACGCTACTTCTACATCAACCATCGGGATTAGTATTAGACCTAAATAATTGTTATTTGGTGCCAGCGTTAAGCATGAACATTATATCTGGATCTTGTTTGATGCGAGACGGTTATTCATTTAAATCAGAGAATAATGATTGTTCTATTTATATGAGTAATATCTTTTATGGTCATGCCCCCTTGAAGAGTGGTCTATTTTTGATGAATCTCGATAGTAGTGATACACACATTCATAATGTTGAAGCCAAAAGATGCAGAGTTGATAATGATAGTGCAACTTATTTGTGGCACTGCCGTTTTAGTCATATCGGTGTAAAGCGCATGAAGAAACTCCATACTGATGGACTTTTGGAACCACTTGATTATGAATCACTTGGTACTTGCGAGCCGTGCACTACAAGAGGACAGAACTTTTGTAACACCGTCTTGTGTTACTACAGGCCCAAAACTATGTTACTAGGCCATATAGTAACACAATTTGAAATGTGTTCCATTAGACCGTGTTACTACGTGGTGTCAACTGTCACACATAATAATTGTTACCATATATTAAAAAGTGTGTTACAATTACATTGTAGTAACATGTGTATTATGTGTTACCAAACACACTGGTAAAACAATTTTTGTACTTATAGTAACACTGGTAGTAACATATTTGCATAGACGCAGAACATTGGTGGTAACATGTTTCTGTAACAATAGTAACACAACTGGTAACACATTTTTCTAGCATGGGAACACAACTAGTAACATAATATCCAAATATTGTAATACTGTAATTAGTTGTCAACTACTCTAGTAACAAATTTTGTAACTATAGTAACACCATCGGTAACACTACTATGTCAATATGGTAACATAATTAATGTATTTGTTTTTTATTATTACCCACAAAATTTGATACCCATTTTATGGAATATAAATTTATTTAGTAAATAGATGCAATTGCATAAAATAGTTAATCATTTTATTATTATGTTGGCAGCATCAAAATGATATTGAAACTGAACCAAAACACGTCTAGAAATTGATATGAAGATATTTATTACGAATACAGAAGAGTGTATGATACATATGCATTACAATAAATATATCAATCATATAATTTTGAGCAGAGAAAACACAACTATCGAGAATATCACACCATAGCATTTGCATCAATTCGACGAAAGAAAAAAAATCTTATGGATGATATTACATTTTTCAATCTATCAATGTAAACTACGACTATTGGTAGCTAAAATCTTCAAAAAAAATTGCTTCTTGATCCAAGAATTCAGCTTCAACTCAATTATCCTTCTCTCGAATCTGTAAAAGAAAATTGCACCTTAGATATATGTGATTAAATGTACACAAATATGATTTCAAAATGTGGAAGAGAAGATTTTAACTTACAAAAGCTGAAGGCCATGCAATTAAGTATCCTAAAGTGAAAGCCTCACCAATTGTCTTGCAACCCAATCCCTTACCAACTCCTCATTATCAAGAATAGGTTGATATATGCGCACAATGGCAAATTCAACACCTAATTCAATGCCACCAGCCTTAGTTCTTTGATCAGTGCTCCGAATAGTACCATACACAACATTTCGCTTGTTGGGATATGTTGAAGTCTTTAAAACTACTTTAGAAGCAGCCTATATTACAATCAATATTAGCATTCAACGACAATGATAATATAATTTGTAATTTGCATGAACAATATGAGATCTTTAGAATATCAGCCCAGTAAGGTGCCCCCGAAAAACTAAATAAACTGGACCCGACATCAATGTCTAATAATACCCAAGATCACCTTGCTTACTCATGCTTGGCTAAATATATCCTTTACTTGCATACAACAGATTGAGCAAAATTTGTAACAAAATCCATTTTTCAAGCAGGCATGATAATGTGGTCTGGGTTGAGAATTTAGGTGCAGTAAGCCATGCCCCTTCGTGAATCTTTACCTTGATGGAAGAAGTACACCTTCTTTTTGAGCTAGCTGGGTGTGGGTGTTCAGTTATATTCCCCTGCTAGTTCTGTGTTGAAACAGATTCACCTGTAAGATCCCTCATTTCCCTCACCTACCAAGAGACAATAATATTAGATGGAATGATATTCATATCTTGAAGCTACAGAAAGCTACAACTTCAAAACCCAAAAGCACACAAAATTTACCTCTGGTACAGAATCAATAACAAGGTCTTCATAGTGCAGGTATATGGTCAGCATGTCCATCACCTACATATATATATATGGCAATTGAACCATTACAAATAAAGACAAATTAACTAATGACATAACAGGGATAATTTTATTTGCCAATAGACATGAATTCGTAGCAGATAAATGAGGGAAGGAGAAAGGAGAATCCACCTACGACAAGATTGTAGTCTCAGACAGGGAAATCAAGCAATACAAGTTGTGGAAGTCCCCTCGGCAATTTGGGTCCCAAAACCGATGAAACCTACCAAAAGAAACATGTGAATGTAGAGGGCAGAGAAGTACACAGTAGCATGTCAATGCACTATCAGCTTATCATAACTCAATATAGAGAGAGGAGGTACAAGAACATGGGTCCAGCCACACCCACACTAGATATAACACTGTCGACATATGGATTCAGGACATGTTTAAGTTGAAAACTGTATAGATTATGTAAACTGAGCAGTATTCAAGCGACGGATAAGATTATGTTAAGAACTATGTGATAGTACAGCAGCAACATGTTGCCTCATGTGCCATCCCAATAAGTCAAGAAGCAGCAGTCAAGGTTTATTCTAAGTCAAACTTCTTCACGTTTGAGTTTGTCAAAAATATATCACTATTTGGAACACTAGATTAGTTTTATACTTTTATTAGAATCTTTAGAAAATATTCACAATATGTATAGTTTATTTTGCAGATCTTGCCATATTTTCTCTATAAATTTGACCAAATTTAAACACGTTTCACCTAGAACGCCCTAGCAGAAGTGTAGAACATGCACCTACATATCAATGGATCGATCTGATTGATGGATTAAACACAGGCCCAACACAAAATTATAGCCAGCCACAACCGTACATGGTTTATGGGATTTTCTACATCAGTGATGGTTTAATTACTTATCTACGTATGGGCTAATTATGCAATTAACTGCGGCCATTAGCATATACAGTACACACTGTCTGCTACGAATCGTTAGGGGGGCTAGCGAGTGGCAGGGGTCTGACCCCTGATCGCCCCTTCGTCTCCGCCCCTGCATCTGTATAGTGGCGTTCGTAGCAGTCAGATCAGGGAAGGGGTGGCCGTTCAGATCCATACCGGCCAAGAGATCGTACTCCTTGAGGATGTAGGTGCCGGAGCTGAAGACCGACGAAGCCGTCGCCGCAACGATCCAAACGGCAGCGAGGCTGATCAAGGAAGCGGCGGCGTGGCAGATCGAGGAAGCGGCACCGAGGCAAGTCGAGGAAGCGGCAGATCGA